>NC_092871.1:18160201-18285635 GCF_032062135.1 Pyxicephalus adspersus
AATTTAATATGGGCACACAGAACTTTTCAGATGAACAAGGGTAGTATTAGGCATAAATGAAAAGTAAAATGGCTAATAGGTTTTCTTTAAAAATATCAACTCATTGGGCCTGATTTATTTAGGATAACTATCATGCGAGATCCTGGGAGATCCACCAAACCTGGAATGCATCTGGTCCAGGATTAAAAACATTTGCCAATTAATAGCAAATTATTTTAGAAAATCAATTCAATGTTTACTGGATCACCCAGGTTGTCTGATGATATTCTATCTTCTCTAGTCTTGGAGAGCTTTTAATAAATGAGGCCCATTGTGTCCAAACCAAGAACAATAATGCACACTATGCACAGAAGCCGGGATTCTGCTTTTCAGATAAGCCTCACCGTGCCTGACATTTACCAATCGGTGTGAGAGCCTCTATTGGCCACCGAGAGCTTAGTTCCGAAGGAGCCAGGACTTATCTCCAAGCCAAGACTTATCTCCAAGTCAAGACCTGCATATTCAACATGGCTGAAATCCTGCAGGATAATAGAATTCATAAAGCAGAAGCTAATAATATAGCATAGAGATTACTTTATACAAAGAATTTGGATTCCCAGTGTTAACCATCTTGTGGCTGCTGACCTGCATTCCAAGCAGGGTGGTTAGGGGTACATGGATGGATTGTTTTGTAACCATCATCTTGTGTCCTTTCTTCACCACTAGATGTTATTTTTCCTTCTGTTTATTGATGTCAGATATACCGTATTGTAGCAACATTGTACTCCCATTGTCTAGTTATATGCATCAAATTTTCGAGAACCGGGGAGTGAATATTGGAGAATAATCTAGATGTTCTGGTACATTGTATATTTGCAGTGCCTGGCCACATTTTCTAGAGCAAGCCTATTTAATATTGAAGATTACATTTCAGAACGATAGAAAAAGTGAGGGACAGACCGAAGAGAATAGTATCACTGCACATCATCTAAAATGTACAGCTCAGTTTTGGCAACCAAATTACACAAAGTATTTAGTGAAACGGGAAAAAGTGGAAAGAAGGACAACTAAATAAATAGGAACACGAAGGAGCTCTACTATCGGGAAATTAAATTCCTGAAATGATCAGGAATATTATGATCAACTTGTAAAAAAACAACGGTGGTCCATTTAGTAAACTTGGGGTAAAATTCACTTTAAGGATATTTAACTTTTTTTTTAACCTCCTCTGCATCAGTTGTGGATTTGGAATTCTGTATTTATGGATTTATTTATTTATTTATTCATTTATTATTATTTATTTATCTATTTTTTACTTTTTGTATTGGATAAACTCATTTTGGTTCAATACTTGTGTCTTTTTAGCCTACCTGTGATTATACAAGACTAGACTTCAAATTCATTCCTTATTTTTTCTGATTGTCCTATAATTAAGGCTGGAGCAATTGTCCTCAGAATTTCCTGCTTCTAACAGTTACTGACTATTAAAATTGATCACAGTGATTGCAGCTATTGTGGCTGTTTTGTTTGCTTGATCACAAGTGGCATATAGTGAAATTTAAAATGGCTTTAGGGTAATTAAATAGCAATAAAAATCAATGCACAACATTTACTGTATCTTGTAGCAAATGTGAAAGGATTAGAAAATGAATGACTAGTCCACCAAGAAGCTAAAGCCTTGTATGTGGATGGATTCTGGTAGGTGAATTTCCACACAGGCTTTTGTAAATGTCTTACTGACTTTGGCAATTGGAGTTGTATATAAGATATATATATCCATATAGGGGATAGCAATATGTAGCATATGACACAAAGTAATAATACATATACCTGGTATCATACATGTACATCAAGACTTACTTGGGATGATTTGGAGTCATTGTATGTGTATTCCACATTGTGAATTGTGAATACGCACTAATGCACGTATACTATCTTTATGAACAGCCTCTAAAAAACAATCTCCCCCAAAATCCCCCGAAGAAGCCGCTAAGCGAAATGCGTCGGGGTAAGGGACGTTTTGTTTATGAAATAGGTATCTCAGTGTCTAGTTAATTGGTTAACCCATAAAGTACAATGTGGGAAGAACAAATCAAACATTTGAATGAATTGCTGTTAAAAAACTGTACTTTAAGGTTGATTTTTACAAAATATATTTCTCTTTGCCGCACAAACCCCTAGCTATTTTCTGTCTTTTTTCTCATCATCATTATACCTTATATAGGGGAGCAGCTAATTATATTTGTATTGATGTTGGGAATAGCACCATCTATCAGTTCTTTGTGCAATGCTGTGTTTGCACCCAACATAAATACAAGTGTTATATTGCTATTGCTATGAAGCCAATCAAAGAGGTCTTCATCCACCTTCTACATTCTGTATATTGATTAAAATGTGCATTTGAAATCTAGTCAGGGTAGACAAGCTGCAATAAAAAGATGGGGGCCAGACTGAAAACTTTAATAAGTTCATCTCATAGGACCTAATTCGACAATACTCAAATGGCTCCTAATATTGTAAAAGCAGGCCAAAGTGGCCTGTTGTTATGGTATGTTATATTAGCATTCTTGCTGGGGTAAAACTTTAAGTAGTGTGGTGCATGCTACAGATGCAACCACAGTGCTTTTTAGATTTTTTAGCTTTTAATACTAAGGAGTGGATACATATATAATGGTACATGCATGACAAGTCCATGATGAGCTAAGCAAGCTGTTAGCAATTCATATCTGATCCCCTAGACTCCTGATGAACTCTCTTCCAAATGACACATGTGTAGTAGTATCATTGTCATAGCATAATGGAACATAAATGAAATACAAAAAAACACCTGCGGAGATAATAAAATGTGGAGTGCACTGCTATGGCTATAATTTGTGTATTTCGTAATTTTTTGAAGCATTTTTAGGTAAATTTGTGGATACATTTTTAAAATATATTAGGTAATAAAATATATACTGGTTTTACAATTATTATATGTTTTGTGCCCTTTGGTTTGTTATGATGTTATATTAGCATGCCTGAATTGACATTTCTGCTGCATTCAGGATCATAGTGCCCATCATGGCTATGTAGTGCTGGCACTGAATTTGCTGAGAAAAGATTATGAGAGAAGATGATTTGGCAGACCAGTGATCAATGTTGGCTTTTAAGGAGGCCACAGTGAACCCTTCCTGATCACAAAGTATTTAAAAATACAGTATTTATTAGACACACTGGGCCTGATATATTAAAGTTCTCCAAGGCTGGAGAGAATACACTTTTATCAGTGAAGCTGGGTGAACCAGCAAACCTAGAACAGATCTGGTCCAGGATTGAAAATATTTGCTAACAAATACCCTGATTTTTAGGAAATCCATTCCAGGTTTGCTGGTTACCTAGCTTCACGGATGAAAGTGTATTCTCCCCAGCCTTGGAGAACTTTAATAAATCAGGGCCTATGTTCAGTAGTGTGAGGGATTCTGCCTTTATGGATCAGAATTCCATAAATTGTATGACATCTCAAATACCATTTGAAAGATAAGTTTAATAATCATATATTAGATATGTAACATCACAAGGGGTTGGAAATCATATTCAGTAACCCCCTCCATTCTCAGCAAATAGAGCAGAATTTCCACTGAATCCTGTAATTGGAGGTCATTTTTGAGGGTCTCTTTAGTAGTGTGTGCAATATTCTGGCTTTTATGGTTCATATTTTCCTAAATCTTTTTGCATCACAGATACCAACTAAAATGGAAGTTTAATATTTTTATTTAGGTTTGATAGATTTATCTTTTTCTGGTGACTTTACAAGGGGTTGAAATTTCCAACCAGTAATCCCCTCTATTCCCAGTAAGGGTGTCCTGGAATCTTCCTTTGTCCCGGCATGGAGGAAGCACCACAGTGCTCAGAATTGTTTAAAAGCTGGGTGGCAAGAAATTGTAGGCATGTGGTGTCCCCTGAATTATGACCCATCTTATCAATAACCACCCAAAAACAGCAGGGTGGTTGCTAAAAAGTGCCGGGTGGTGCGCCCAGCTAAATGGGGCTGGAAAGAACACTGCAACAGGCACTGCCATCTTCTTCTACCTCCTTTAAAATAATAAAAAAACTCATGCATGAGATCAGCATTCTTTCTTTTTTATTCACAGTAAGAAATGTCACTGGAAATAAGAAGTTAGTAGGTGTTATGTCTAGTATTCATGTAACTCTTCATGTATCAAGAATAGTTGATTAGTTCATGGTCTAAGAACAGTGACATTCAACAAGCCAATTTAAACTTTCATTTGTAGAGGATGGATGTCATTCCTTAAAATATAATATTGTTGTCCACTATAGCGATGTCATATTTTGTGTCTCTGTGTTTCTGTGTATTGTGTTAATCTTGACATAATTCAATTTGATGGTGGTTCTTGATGGAATAACTGTCAGTGAACATTAAAAGGATCTAAGAGAGCTGCTAGTTCATTATAAAATACAGTAGTCAATGTCAAATGGGTGATCTTGAAAAGCACATCTGAAATTCAATTGTTCACATCTGAGAAGACACGTGTGTGGTATTATGAGCTCCTATAGAAACTTTACTGTTCACATGCATTTCTGCTATCTAGCAAAACCATTGTGAGAAAAGATGGCAATCATTAATAATTCTGAGCTATTTGCAACCTCAGCTAAGTATGAAAAAAAAATGGAAAGGTCAGTGCTAGATTGTATTAAAATGGGATCAAGAGCTCTAAGTACAAGTTCCAGCACATGGAAATATTCGCCAAGCTTCCTTCTTGTCAGAAATTTATGGATTTAATAAGCCTTAAAATATCTTATTGAGTAACATAATTGTTTTGCAGTGGTATTACACAAAGTCGATCAATACAAATCCTATATTTAAAGATATGTGCTGATAATATTGCTGACGTTTTCCCTGGTAATGGAGCTAGTGAGAATAGTTAAAGGCTGAGGTGTAACAAGGGAGTGAGGAAATGTGAGGGGGGAATTATTTAGTTTCAGGTGCCTTTGGAAAAGTCTAAGTCTGAAATTGGGATGAACAGCATAAGGGATGGTTGTGGTATGAAAGCTTATTTAAAGGAAAAAGGAATTTCAAAAAGGATAAATCAATAAAGTGAATTTCTGCTAACTAAATTGGAAAAGATAAGTGTTTCAGGGGTAACAGAATCCTCCTTCTTTAGGGTTTGGATGTACAGTGTGTATGTCTCCATCTACTTACTATGGGGCCATGCACACAACCTATGTTTTCCAATGCTGCACAATACAGTGCGTGCATAAAGGTATTGTGTGGTGCATACATTGGCAGCCCCAAAATGCAGGAACAAGGCATGTAAGCAAATGCAAGGCTGTAAGCACAGATTCACTTTTACCTTTCTCGCCGCCAGTTTCCGGAAAAGCTGCTATTTCACTACATGCTGTTTCCTCCAAATGTTTACACGCTTCTGGGTTTTTGCACCAACTGATCAATGTGCACGCTCATATGTCACTACACTTCCAATCTGTTGGGGTAACCATAGGAAGTGAGAGGGAAACAGTCATTTGACTTCATCTGATGGGCCACAATTTTACAGAAGAAGGTGATCCCTGCTATTATAATATACTATATCATTATACTATATTAAGTCTTTATTTAGCAGGTATGTTCTATGTAAAAGTGAATCTGTGCTGTTAATGCATCAAAATGCAACACACAAAGCACATAAGAAAGCAGCAAAGGCATCCTCTATTTCACTTCTAGCTTTTTGATGCTGTAATGTTCCCATTACGATGATACTTTATTGCCCGAAGCTCTAACACATGGAAAGGAAAGAGGACAATCCTCCATATTCCAGAAACTCATATGATGTGTCTGTTTCTGACTTTTGCTCTCTCAATAGTTGTAATGCTGAGGTCACAGTTTTTCATCATCCATTGCCTAGTGGGACAATCTAGATTGTTGGTAAGCCACATTCTCCTTCCAAAAGCCATTCCAACTCTAATAAATGACTTCAAAGTGGGAAGTAAAGATAGAATGGTTTATTTCCAATAGCATAAGGTTGGGCTGTTGTAATAAAAAATGGCAAATATCTATTGACAGGGGAAAACGTTGAAATATACAGTATCTAAGGGTAGAATTAGGTGTTTTTAAAGTAAAACAATGAATTTGAGGATACATTATTGTGATTTTGCATAAACAGAGAACATTTAATGAGATAGGTTTAGTTACCTTGGGAAAATACTTTAGCACAAACAAGCACAAAAAGAAATAAACATTGTTTTACAAAATAAAGGTGTATGTGGATGTATAAAGCCTGTTCTCAATCAATATTCCTCCAGAAATTGCCAAGGGTTCCTTAAGCTATGATTGATTGACCAGCCCATAGTTCTGGCAGCATAGTTCCAGGGCCAACACGATGGATCGTTCTAGCTTTGAGTCTGATTTATAAATGCTCTCCAAGGCTGGAGAGGATACATTTTCAGCTGTGAAACTGAGTGATCATACAAACCTGGAATAGATCTGGTCCAGAATTGAAAACATTTGATAACAAATAGCAAAGGACTTTTAGGAAATCCAATCCAGGTTTCCTGAATCACTCAGCTTTGCTGATTAAAGTGCCTTGGAGAGCTTTAATAAATCAGGTCCTTTCTGTAAATATAGCATTCTGACTCCTCGTGTATAGTGGTCATTCTTCCCAATGGCAACCAATGCAAATAGCATTTCCCCTTTGATTGATTATAAAGTAGTAGGGGTTTCCATATTTCTGAAAATTATTTTTAAGGATTCCTAAGGGGTGAAAAAGTTGAATATAATATATGTATCAGCATTGAGGGAAATATAAAGGCTTGAAAATGCTGCTCATCGGACTGCCCCTGGCTTCACAACAAGCATGCAGTGCAAGAAAATAAATCAGACATTCTGATCTGCCATCCTATTCTATTCTGTTGACCCCTGAGGGTCTATTTTTAAATAATTTTACCCAGATTTAGCCAATTTTGTCCTACAATATATCCATTTTTTCACAAAGAATTCCATTAGGTCATAAGTAAAAGCTGATTCACACTTTCTCATATTGGACCTGATATATTAAAGCTCTCCAGGGATGGAGAGGATACACGTTCCCCAGTGAAACTTGGTGATCCAGCAAACCTGGAGTGGATTTCTTAAAAGTCATTTGTTAGCAAATATTTTCAATCCTGGGCCAGACCCTTTACAGGTTTGCTAGATCACCCAGCTTCACTGGGGAAAGTGTATCCTCTCCAGCCTTGGAATCCTGTGCAAAGAACGTATACATTTTGGGTAAAATGTGGGTGGATCCTGGAAAAACATTTAGTAATAGACCTCAGATTATTCAAGGCATTGGCGGGGTATGAGCTAAGTCAGTAGTATTTTCACCAGATACAACAATGAGCCTACATATTTTTCTCTGTACAGATTTCCTTGTATGAAGATGCAATGTATGTAGAGATAGAAAAATATGTGTTCAGTGTCTCCAGGAATTCATATAATGTGATGATATAATGATATGTGTTCAGAGACATTACATTGAATGTAGAGACAGAATTATGAGCAGTGTTTATGGAAGAACATGTTATAAAGAATGATGAATATCTGGAAACAGCGGAGAAGCCTTAAAGTAAAGATAGAATGATGTGTTTCCTTTGGCATAAAGCAAGATTGTAATGCAAAGAAATGTTGTTTTACTAGTGACTCAAGCAAGATTTATAAAGATGTATGTGAACACGGAATGATTTATCCACTAAGATAAAGCTGGCAGACAGAATGACATAAGGAAAAAGAAAATATGAATAGGAAAAAAAATAGCTGCTTAGGGCAATTCATGTTTGTTATGTTTAAATATGCAGCTTTTATTATTAGAAAATCCAATGACTGGGCCAAGTTATGACAATTTGCATTCACACCCTATCCCAAGTGTCCTAGAAGAGACTCCTAAACTGCCATACATTGCACAGGTATGGTCGACCATTTACCTTCATTTACCATTGGAAAGCTGGAGCAGAACACCAGAGCTGTACTGTGCAGTCAGTGAATGAAGTTTCTGTAGACAGGATGTGGGTAAAAAAGGCCGGGGGTACTTTTTAATTGCCCATAGTTTAAGACACACCGCAAAATGAAAACTTGCTAAAAACATATTGATCGGTCAATTGGCTTCCACCAAAAATAGGTCTTAGACTACACATGGCAAGTATATCTGTTATAGTGTAAACCTATACCACCTGCATTGATGACCATCGGGTTGCTGAGAATTTGTTACTTTTAATGGGGCAATGCATAAAAATAGGTAGAAATACTTGAAGTGGTGCCTTGTAACAACAAACTGCACTGTATAACATATAACGGGAACATCAGAGATTGCAAAGAAAGCAGTGATGAACCCAAGGCGGGAGAGGATACACTTTCATCAGTGAAGCTGGGTGATCCAGCAAACCTGGAATAGATTTCCTAAAAGTTATTCTATTGTATAAACCTCTTCCTTCATTAGATCATTTTCAACATCTATGTAATTCAAGAAAAACCCAAAGAATTCATTCAGTTTGCTGTATAACCATCAGGGAGGTTTTTACCTTTTATTTTATTTTACACATTTTATTACATTTTTTTTAAGCTTTTTATACTTTTTTAATAATATTAACATTTTATTACATTTTAACATTTACTATGCTAATTGAAACCTAATTGAAACCAATATAGATCAATGTAATCAGCTATAAGTACTCAATGTACTATCCACATGTTTTATAATTCATTTGATTTTTTTTTTTTTCAATTCATAATTTTAGCTATGTCTCATCAGGTAGTTATCTCGTAACTTGAATGTATGGCTTTCTTCTGAGAACGTCATATGAAGAAATGCTCAGATTTTTTTAGCCTTGAAACCCAATAGGGTATACAGGTCAAAATCAGAAATAAATCTACAGGAACATGTGACCATTACAGCTGAGGCTAAATATAGACTATTTTTTCCTTGTGCATATTTCCTAGCATCCCACTTGTTTTAAAATTCATAACTGTAGATCTTGTTAGCGCCTTAGAGAGAAGACATTTCTGCTTGCGTTTTAAATCCCTTTTCTCTCGTGATGTCTGCACTGAAGATGTAATAATATGCACTTTAATAAAATGTGCCCGAATAAAAATCTCTCGTACTACCTTCTGAGTGAGTGTGCCGCCATGTTACGTGCTTTAAATATAAAAGTGAATGTAAAGGTTCATCATTTTAAAGGTGGTAAAATGTTTTTGTTATTGTATGGTTATTTATGGTTAACGTTAGTTTGGTTATTTATCGTAAGTTTTAAATTTTCAAGTTGTAAATGTTAATATTTAAGTGGTCATTATGGCCATTTCCCATAAAAGTTGTTTTTTGTCTTGAAAATGGAATGATGGGGATTTGAGAAAGTAGAGAGGAGAAGTGGTATCTAGTACCTAGTATCTACCTAGGTCATGACTTGGAACTCAGTTATGGCTTCTTCTCTTTTCCTTGGATGAAGAAGTAAATGGCCAGGAAGTGAAAGTATTGTTAGTAAACCTTTGGGGTGTGTAAGGTACCCCACTGTACCCATGTGGTTTTTACTGC
Organism: Pyxicephalus adspersus; assembly: GCF_032062135.1. Taxonomy (NCBI): domain Eukaryota; kingdom Metazoa; phylum Chordata; class Amphibia; order Anura; family Pyxicephalidae; genus Pyxicephalus; species Pyxicephalus adspersus. The sequence continues at coordinate 18,169,732 of NC_092871.1, forward strand.
TGGCCCCTACATCATTACCATGTCATGTAGTAACCTATAAGCTGGCGGGTTGACTCACAGGGAACAAAGGAGAACCGATCCTCCGACATTCCTGGAATGTTGGATGCTGGAGACTCTGCAAAACATTAGTGTTTCACCAGCGCAAAAGAAAGATTTGATAAGTTGTAGAAAATATTCCAGACCAATTTCTGGACTATGATGGACCAATTGCCCCCCCCCCCCCCCATCCTAATCAAACCTACATCATAAAATAAATACCAAGTGCAAACCAAAATTTGGAGTTTGGTTTGCACTTATTTTTTATCCTTTGATGATTATTCAATTTATGAGGGTACATTTTGTATGTTGTAGTTCACAAAACAGGTTTTGAATATTGTTTAGTATACTGTTGGACTCAGTATAATGGGGTAGAATTCCAAGCTATAAATTAGGATTGTTAGCTAAATATTGCTAGAAACAGCATCACCCATGTGGACCCAGAACAAATCAGATGTAACTGCATTGACTTTTGCTAAACAGCCAGTAGCAAGGGAGTAGAATCAAAGATGGAGGATTCCTTGAGATTTAAGCTTAACAAACCATTGAAAGAAGGTGGTACAACTTGACTGAGAACTGGTAGAAAGTTCCTCCACTTACATTGGACCATGCCTGTTCAGTGTGATTAAGGGTCATGGTTCTACAACATGTACATGGTTACATTTTCTTTCAGTTCTCCGATAGTTATATGAGCAAGCAACAACAAGAAACAGATGAAGAATGCTTTTCATGGGGTGCATTTGTAGCATCTTCCAGACCACCAAACCTGTAATTTTACATTTAATAAAATTGGAAAAGTATGAGCAGCCTAAAGAAATTATAGATCAGGGTTTCTCAACCAGTGCTCCTTCAAAGGTCCCTAGGGGTTCCTTGAGCAATAGGCAATTTGTGCCTTTCAGGTCAGTTTAGGTAACACCAATGATCTTTTTGACATTCTTCCTAATGGCCAGCTATGTAAGAGGCATTCAACTGACCACCATTGTGTACTGAGATCTGTGGATATAATAATTATAGCAGGGGTTCCTTGGAGAACTGAAAGTTATTTCAAGGGTTCCCCCATGTTACAAGGTTGAAAAATTGTTATAGACAATTATTCTTTTTAGTTTGTTACTTGTTTAACAAGACATGCTTTAGGAACCCAAGAAGAGTATGAGCAAGTGTATTTTTCCACTTTTTCTCCACCAGGTAAACCAATGAATAAAGAAGCTGCAGTGAGACATGTAGATTTCAACTGACATACAAAGGTCCCTTGCCCCCAAGATGTGTGCTAATGCCAAACCTTTTTTTTAAGGATAGTATGGGAAGAATGTCTATGGTCATCATTAGAGGTATTTTTTGATATTTCACTATAAACTCAAACTAGCTGCTCTGTCTTTTTATCAGCACATCAGCAGGGAAAAGCAGCAGTTTTATTTATCTGTGTTGTCTTTTATTCTTATTTTTAGAAATGTGTATGCTGACACTTTGTCCTCAGTGATGGATGATATTCACAGCCTATTATATATAAGGACAGCTGTGATATACCACCTTTAAAGTTTCACTTTGAAATGGACTCCTTTTTGGGGTAAAATGTAAATATCACTATCTTTTCCATGTGTACAATGCCATTTTTTTTTCAGTTCAACCCAGGTCATTCTATATGTATTCTCTATGTTCAGTTTTAGGAGTTATAGCTCACTTTAAAGGGAAACAGCTGTTGTTTTATTACTGTTTTTGATGCTAATACTTTACATTTGTTAGGCAAAGTCTACACTGACTTTAATTTTAAATGCTTATAAATGCCCATACAGCTCTTGTATGTGTTTTCAGAAGTTTATAAAGATGTTTTAAACCAAGATAAGTGGCAAAAAATTTGATTAAAATAGGGAGAAACACCTCCCAAATGCCTAAAAACACCTCAAAATGCCCAACTAGGTTAATCTGGCATTTCAAGTGTTTTTTGGGCATTTGAAAGGTTTTTGGGAGTTTGTGGAATGATTGGCCATTTATAGACTTTTTCCCTTTTTCCAAACACATTGCATTTTCTTTACAGCTAAACATTAAAACACTCTGGTGCGGACTTGCCTTTTGGAATAAATGGGAATTATAAATATGTGCATTTAAACTCTCTGGTTAAACTCAGGGGAAACACTCCATGTAGACTAAGCCTTAATGTAATAAAAGCCTTGTTTCTGTGATTGCAAAGTTTTATGTCGTTGAGGGCTACTCTAGTCATTTTAAAGCAGTTTATGCTTTCTTCTCAATAGTCCACCACATTGATTGGCCTCACTTAGGCTATGTACACGTCAGATGATTCTTGCCCGATACAAATCAGGCTTGACTTGGTGAGAATCCAAGATGACATTGGGTGGAGCAGTCGCCCTATATCATTCATGTATCCGTCCTGACAAATCCATGAACAACAATGAACGGCTGCTGTATAAGTCAATAGAGAAGAGCAGGGAAGGGTTCCACTAACTTGTTCTGCCGCTCTTCTGTCCATAGAACATAACAGCGATGTGTGTACAGCACCCATTTCTTCCCACTATTTTGTCATTGGAAACCATCAGGAAAGATTGTTTCCAGCATCAAATATTTAACATGTGCACACTGCCTTATTCTTTCATCCTTTTAGGTCTATCAGACAGGGTGTGACTGATTAAGAACAATAGACTTTCTGGGTTGGGAATTGTCCTAGCAACATGCAATCTTTAACTTAGACTTTTTTATACTTGGAAGCAACATTTTTATTCATAACCAGAAAGTTTCAATTTTTTTTGATTTGGTAATGCTGATTTGGACCCCACTGATTTCTGTGAAGAGTGCATTTTAAAAAGTGTTTAGTACTTTGCCCATTCAGGGCAAGGCAACAGGTTTTCTTAATAACGCCCATGCTAATAGTTCCAATGGATACTTTAATACCACACTTTCTCACTGCCTTGCTCGCTTTCAGGAACTTTTTGATTAACTCCTATTTGAACCCAAAGTTTTAGTCTGTTCACACACAGATTTATTAAGCTTCTGTTCTGTGGCTGTATAATGCTTAGTGGTGTGTCCCTGTAGGAAGCCCAAAAAACTGAGTATAATAAATCAATGTACTGACAAATCTGTTCAGGAAACAGTGCAACGTTTCTCAGAGTCCAGCCAATTTATCTTAAAGGTGGACTTCGTATTAAACCTTCTTAGCTTATTACCAGCGACTACAAATTGCCTGCGGTTACCTTTGTGAGACAGAAAGGACTATTCTCCTCTCCGATTTACTGACTTTTTCTTCTACTTTCTTTTACTGACTCATGTCTAATCCAAAATGAACTGGAAATAATTGGATATAAATATATTAAGGTAGTAAATAGAATTTGTTGATCCAGAGTTGTTGTGAGAGAATATCCAATATCCATTTACTGTGCTTTATAATAATTTTGCCTTCCTCTGGATCAGCTGTGGGTTTAGGGTTCTGTATATGTGAGGATTTGTTTTTTTTTTTCTAATAGTTGAACCTAATTTAAGGATTTGTGCCATTTTCAGCCTCACTAACTATATAAATATGTAAGTCCCATCCATGACTGTTCCTCTATCCAATGAGAATTTCCCTACTGGACATTAATGTCTTATAGGATGTTACAGGTCTGCCGCCCCCCTCACCCCTCCATCCCGTCAGATGACATGGGATTACCTGAGACACAGAATCTGAGTGGCTCATGGTCTTCAGGTCTTCACCAGAGCACCCTACAAGGAGTGATGGGCCAATGGCCCTAGTGGCCACCAGACTACTTTGCTGCATGGAGGTCACCAAGTTGTTGCCCCCAGGCTCTCCTTACCAGGGAAGAAGACACACCATGGCATAAACACCTGATATTATTTTATTGTAAAGGTATTAGGTTAAAATGACTTTTTAAATTACATTAACACAGCAAAGGTTCTTTGTTAGACTACTCTACGGATTGGGTCTACAAGTCACATAATTCTCTGTGACCCACCATTTTATGGTAATGTGTTTTTGGTAAAGAGTACAGTGTACTCAGGAAGATTGCAACGTTGAAACCATAAACACTCTGGTTTGCATTTTTATAGTACTAGGCTTTTCCGAAGATAGGAATCCAGGAAGTGCCAGGGATTCAGACATCAAGGCAGCCAGTTGTACAGGATGAATTCTCAGATGGAAGTAAAAGCCACTTGTTATTTATCCCCTGAGATTAATAAAAGAGCCATTATCATGTTTGACGGAAGTATATTATTAACACGTTTCTTGACCTCACTGATGGTGGATCTTTTTGAGTACATTTCACACTATACACAGACTAAATACTGAAGATGGAAACATTTGCATTGAGTATTGTGTTAGTGACACCAGATTGCTTTGACATATAATAGACGTGTTCCAAATATATGTCCATAGACCCCATTAATAGCAGATCATACTGAGTCTTATAAGAGTATCTGGAACCCATAGAACTGCATTATTCACAGACAGAATCTTGAAGATCATAGTTGCATTGTGTATTGTATCAATGACACTACATTGCTTTGACATATAGATGTTCAGCTTACTCCCTCCTCTCCTGCCATGACAGCAGCACAGTCTGGAACAGGCTGCTTGTCCTTTTTGAGGTCTAATCAAAGTGAAAAGTCCACGCTTGTTCTGTCCAAGTGTGTCACTCTGATTCAGGCTCACGTTCCCTATCCCGAGGCAGCTGACAGATCTCTCCCGGGAACAGAAGTAAACAGTGTGTCACCTCCTGTAACCCATCACAAACATGTCACTGAGCCTCAGGGGAGCAGGAAAACTCAAGGGTACGAACGCTGCTACTGCCTAAGAAAACTTCCTTAGAATCTGGAGGGTGTCAGTTCTTCATGACAAAAATAGCACCATACACTATATAGGTTTAAAGAGGTCATATGCACCCTTATGATGGCAACAAATCTGGCATAAAGCCATACAAAGTTGTGTTTTTTTTTTCATTATGTATTCTCCATAAATATTTGCACAGATATCTTTCAGGATGTTAAAAAAAAATTCTAGGAGCATTATGCCAAAGAAATGGGACTCTTCAAAATAATATAAAAATGGGACACCCCAAAGTCTAAAAGGTGACTTTTGCCTATTGTCTCATCTCTATCAAATGTCCCAGTTTCCATTTCTTTCCATCTTTTAACTCACAGAAAGTGTTTAGGTGTGCAGAGTCTCGCAGACTTGTTAAACTCTAGACCCCCAAACTTTGGACAATTCAGGCAACAAGCCATAATAAAATGTTTGAGTTAGGGACAATTTGTAATTGCACAGATAATTTAAAAATTATCTGGGAACATGCAGCTAATATATCATTTTTGTCAAAGAAATGGGAAGGATTCCTTCCTTTCGAATTAATTAAATGGGATTCCCCAACGTATATGTTTCTATTATCTATGCCCTAATTTCCATTTCCTTCCATTTTTAAACTCATAGGATGTGTCTGGGTGGGCAGAGCATCACAGGTGTTTAACCTCTGGACCCCAATATGTAATATGACCGCTAGAGCCTGGCATAAAGATTTTTCCACAGTTTCTATCAAACCCTAGGGGTACGATAGAAGAAAGCAAAGCATTATGCTCTTAGAGGCGAGCAATTAGTAAGTCCTGGTGATTGGCACCAGTGTTAATTGCAAGGTCAGGCAGAAGGTTTGGATCTGGGGCACTTGACAAGAGATGTGGAAAACTACACCCATCTGACACCTCTTTTGAAGTTGTGCGTCATCTGCAGCATTCTTTAAATTGAGAGTATATTAATAACGTTGAAGGGAGAGCAAGCCCAAGGCTACACATGTAATTAAATCGTTTTTATTACTAAGATTACATGTTAATGTAATTCAAAAGTCATTTTCAATATCTTTACATCATCAGCCTTCATTAAAGCCCATCTCCAGGCAAAAACTATCGCCAGACTGCCCCTATCTCCCGACCCCGTCTGAATACCACTTTATGTCTAGGCGACTGCTGATCCTCTGTGTCCATGGCTGTCAGTCCCTAATGCCCCCCTCTTATTGTTGCTGGTGTTTAGGTCTTATTGTTGCTGGTGTATAGGTTTATATAGCGCCAACATATTACACAGCGCTGTACATTAAATAGGGGTTGCAAATGACAGACAGATACAGACAGTGACACAGGAGGAGAGGACCCGGCTCCGAAGAGCTTACAGTCTAGCAGGTGGGGGAATTTACACACAATAGGAGGGGAGATATGGAGTGGTGGGAAGTAGTGATGGTTTCAAAAGACAGAAGAAGATGGGTAGGCGAGTTTGAAAAAATGGGTTTGGAGCGCTCTTATAAATGAGCAGAAAGTAGGAGCAAGCTGAATGGGACGAGAAAGACCATTCCAGAGAGTTGGGGCAGCTCTAGAAAAGTCTTGTATCCGTGCGTGTGATGAGGTTATGAGTGAGGAAGTCATTAGTAGGTCATTGGAGGAGCAAAGAGAGCGGCATGGGGAGTATTTTTTTACTAGGTCAGAAAGGTAAGTGTGACAATACCTGTGGACAGATTTGAAGGCAAAGCACAGGAGCTTGAATTTGATTCTAAGGTGAAATGGCAGCCAATGAGGAGAACTACAAAGAGATGCAGCAGAAGAGGAGCGGAGGGAAGTATGGATGAGTCTGGCTGCAGCATTCATAATAGATTGTAGAGGAGAGAGTCAGGTTGTTGGAATACCAGTGAGAAGGATGTTACAGTAGTCCAGACGAGAGATGATAAGAGCATGTACAAGGAGTTTGGTGGTCTCTGGGGACAGGTAGGGTCGGATTTTGGAGATGTTGTGTACGTGAAAGTGACAGGACCTAGAAATGTTCTGAATATGGGGGGTAAATGTCTTGGGGGGTATGCAGTCTTGTCAATGGATTAAGGAATTTTGAAGTTAATATAAACATAATTTGTAAATTATTGAGATGTTTCTGATATACTAAAATGTATTATCAAATATCAAAATCTTTTACAAGGCTGATTCTTCCCCCTTGGCTGATGATAAATGGTGGATCAGGTATACTTAGGTTACAGGTATCCAAACTACAGCACTTATCTATGGGGAGCCAGCAGAGCTAATGATCTGTTTTCAGTAATGCAAAGTGCAGTGATCAAAGCAACCAGCAATTGAGTTTCATGGTTGTAACTGCTCTAACAAGATAGATGTAAACCCAATCAAAGTCATTTTATAAAAACTTTAACATGCTGTGTTCAGTATTTGTAAATATGGGCTTTTAGAAAAATAATACGTTTTAGATGCTCTCATGAAAGTTTCTCGTAGGCACTTTCTTTTTTAGGGTGCCAGCATCCTGACCTGTTCTCCCCACTGGGCTCATGGGTTGTACCTGGCGGTAAAGATGGAAGGGGTCCTCATCAATAACTGTTAGAAAAAATATAGTTAAAAAAAAAATTTAATTTTTTAAATCATTTTGCGGCCGTTTTATAAATCCTTAAAAGTTCGCCCAAACAGGCCGTTAAGAAGCAATTTCCGTAACGTAAAGGGGAAAAAAATGTATGCCACTCCTACGGCAAATCCTTTGATTTGCCACTGCGATATTGGCTAATGGCAACCTTAGCATATGCTCCTTGTAACACAAAATGGATAATCTACATTATTATCCAAATTGGGAAAGTAATGATTTAGACAAGGTGGAGCTACACGGGTTTCTACTGTTAAGGCTGTTGGGTATCCATTCCATTCCACTTTAGATGAGGAGAGAAGTTTTGCTTTGGAATTTGATAAGAGTAATGGATTGGTGGAGAATAAAAGCTGTCACAGTGGCTCAGTGCATTAGGGTTTTTTCAAGGGGTCAATGAACAGTTGATTGCTACAACACTAAGGGGCATCCACTTGCTTGGTAAAAAGTTGCAATGTGAAAATTTGTTAACGTCTTCATGTTGGTCTTGAAATATTACCAAACTTACCAGAAAGGTTCTTATGCTCATAAATTGCACCCCAAAGTCCTCATTTTGGTTGGTTTAAATGATTTTAAAAGTATTTTTTTTTTTGATGTTTTGGTTTGTAAATAAAACAGGATCCTGATGCCAAATCCATATCACAAAGTCCATTTGGGTATTTAGGATCTAATTGGAAGGACCTGGGTTGATGAATCCTCTAGTCATAACCATAAGAAAGGATTTTGTGCTACCATCCATAGCCGTAGGGGGTCACAGCATAGTATATCTGAGCAAAGACTTGACTGTATTTTCTTCCCATCTACAGTGCTGATCAGCTATTAACCTCAGCAGTCTAATCCCATTGATTTTCAGACAGTAAAAAGCTTCTTCCTTCCCCTACGGAATACATTTCCCGTTCAATGGTAACCTAAGAGATCTATACATGAAGAGTGAACACAGAAAAAAGATCAGGCAAGCATGATGGAAACAATTCACATCACATACCAACAGAATGAGACTAAAAAAACAGCCCACCCACTCCATCACCTACTACACCCATATGGCCAATGCAGTTCGTTCTTATATATAAGAAATTCCAAACTTTCCTTAGAAACAATAAAAGAGATCTATAAATATATTAAAAAAGAGTATTTTGTGATATTGATAAATGCTCATGTTTTGAACACCTGTATATTGCTTGTAATTATATTTTTACGTCAGGATTTGGGAAATTTGATTATGCTATATTCAGGCTCTGCTTTCTACTTATTAACAATGAATTGAAGACAAAATTAATTCTCTATGTTCACTAATACATCAATTCAAATTAAAGCATATTAATACATTGAATGTGTTGTTTTCATTGCAAGGCCAGGTAAGTACTTGATTTACATTGATTTGGAATCGGCGTCTTGGAATTTTTACAACAATGCTCAGGCTGGGTGAGAGAGAATTAGCACAGGGAGCAAGTCAAATGTGCTGCAGGTACCGTGCAATAAGAAACATGACAATAGGAGTAGAGAGTAGGGTGAGAGATGACCTCATCAGTCTGCTGCCTCTCCTTCCATTGACCAGTCAAAGGCTGAGGAAGGACAAAACGTCATTAGAAATTACCCATAGCAAAGGAACATCCGGTCATCTGTCCAACTAGACACGGCTGTTCTGCATGGGAAGGCTGTATAGATATCAGAACTTTATGGCCAGAAACATATATCCTTTGGCAAGAAAACAGTTTACTTCATGTATTGAATCTGCATAATTAGGTTATATATTTAATGCAAGGGTACAGGCAAATAGCAGTAAAATACAGTTGTTGTGCATCTCTACAGTTACCTGTGCATATTCTGTATCAGAAGCATCTTCTTAATGGCCGCCATCTTGATGTCTGGTAGATCAAAGTGAAATCAAGGGCATTGTATGGAATTCAGGTGCTGGACAGTCATACAGTTAGAGGGACATCAAGAATAATACTTGGAGAGTCAAAAGGCTTCCCGGAACAATTACATGTTTTATTCTGCTTAGGGCCTTTGCATACTTGTGTTGGAAAACAGCGGGCTGCTCATTCTTCCTCCAGAAGAGGTTAAAGTAGCCATCTGGCTAAAAGCACCTTTTTGGAACTGCTTTCTGATACAGCCACATGCACAAAATGGTTCCGAACTGCTCCCATTCAAGTGAAATGTGATTGAAAGAACAGTTAAGGCTGCAGCACAATGGTGTAGTTAACCACAGGTCTGAAAAGGTCCTTAGTATGAAGCCTCAAAACTTGCCTACAGTTCATTCACGGAAGACTAAAAGAGAAAGTCTAAAATTACCTACTTACATAGGCACGTTATGGGGCGTCTTGACTCTATAATCATTTACTGAATACAGAACTCTCTCCAGGTGGCCAGAATTGTAATTTTTTTTCATGTCAGCCTGTTCTAAAGCACCATTCAATTCCCCTTAGTCTTTATGTAAGGAGGCTCCCTCCTATTGCAAGCTTGCTGCTGTTTTCTGCCTTATACAACAATATAACAAATCAATATCTAGTCCATAGCATGATACCAGAATCAAGAATAAAATGGTACTTTTTTCTAACAACAGATTAAAATAGCACAATTACAGACTGAAGTGTTTCTGACTGCTGAGTCTACAGTACTGATCTAATCCAATGCTGTGAGCAGATAGGCGGCACCTTTGGCTTTGTACCAAAGATACGTTTTAAGTGTGATTCCAGGCATTGTAACAAATCCCCAATATTTATACTACTCTGATATGATTTTCTATAGGTGGATAATTGGAAAACCTGGCCTCATTCCTTCCCTCTTGTATTTTCACTATTGGCTGATGGGCAGCCTTACTGGTCAATAGTAATAATTGGAAAGTTGAACAGGACATGATGTTTTATTAGAGCACATACACTTTCCAGGCAGGTATAATTAAAAAAGATATGAATAGTTTATATGGAACATATGGATGGAATAATCCTGCATAAGCTGTGTATGTGTATGCGTTATGTAAATGTACAAATGACGTGTATCTATGTACCTTGGTAACTGTATGAATAAAGGGTGACAGCCATATTACCATAATACATAATTTATTGTACTATATTATGGGGTCTATTTATTAATCAGGGAATCAGACTATCCCTCAAACATTCCCTGATGTGAATCTTCCAAATCCACGTATGTCAGTGGCAGTAATTCATTCCCAACAATTGATTTACAGGGATGTCAGATTCCCTGTTTTATAAAAAGAGCCCTATGGTTGTCCGTTGCTACACTTTATATTAATGCAAGTCTATCAATGTTTTAAACAATGGATTTGCTTTGTAGCTTTTTCATTGTTGTTAAGAAAACATTGCAGCAGCTAATCTACTCTTCCTTCATGGCAAACCTGCAAATTAATGCAATTAAACATATGCAAAAAAACTTTCACTGCAAAAATGACCTACATTATGTTCTTACTGAAAATACGTTAAAATTTAGGATCAAGTTCCTTTAACATTTTACTTATCCATATATCTGATCCTCTCATATTGAGCATTGATTACTGAATTACTGTAAATAATCTATAGGTGTAATGAGTCCTCTTAGTTCTTTAATCAGTGTTCCTCAGAGCCGGGGCCAGCTTATGGGATACGGATACAGTGGTATGCCATTGTACTTGACCAACAAGGCACCCAAGTGTGACAGGTGATATGTTTTATCATCGCCTCACTGATCAATATCTGCCAGGAAGCTTGAATGTAGGAAGAAGACAGCCATCTTGAATTCCCAATATTTTTTACTTACAGCAGAAATATGAGAACCATGGGGAGAGAAGGAGAATTATAAAAGAAAAACATCAGTGAGCCATTTATATTTTTGTATATATATGCCTGTGTAAATGTATAGGTAAAGTACAGTGTAGTCAGAATTATGAATTAGAATAGAAATTGAGCTAACAGGTGACAATGGAAAGATATGGCTGCACTGGGGATCTGTGTTTTCACAGCCTGATAGAGCATGGGATTGGTTGATACGAGTTGCTTGCTTGATGTGGGTTGCAGCCTTATTAAATAAACTGAGCAGAATGATGAAGCTGAGACTTCAGACCATTTTATGACTATTTCACCCATGGTAACATTGTAAAAAAATGAAGAAGATTGTTTTTTGTACCATTAAATGCAATGCTGAAAGGATACCTGTACTATAGTAAAAAAACAAAAAAAAGGTATAAAATTCATTATTTGACTCTTCCAAAGGTCGGATTCCTGTGCCCAAATCTTTCCACTATCCTATCCCATTGTGTCTTTGCACATCTGGCTGCAATGGAGTTGGTAATATTAAGTATTTAATTGTCAGTTGCTATTCTTTTTAGACTTTTGTTTTAATGATATGTTCTCTTTAAGAGTTACTCTGATACTGTTTGCATTTTTACTGATTGTTTAGTGGAGCTAGATGGTTAGCCTATTGAGGCAAAGGGTTTGGTATGTCAAGCTGATTTGTCTTTCAGAACCTAAAGCTGCAGTATGACATCCGGTTCTTTGAAACCTAACCCCTATGTGCAAAGTGTACAGAGCTTAATGCCATAGGAGGTGGAACTGAAATGGTGCAGAGTTCAGCTGGTGTAGGAGAAAGACATATCATCCTTCTGAAATACTCTACAATCTTCAGAATAAAAAGCAATGTCTTCTTTCCTTACCTGCTTAGTCTACCACATATTATCTTAGAAAAAGATGATATATTAAACTTTTTTTTCTTTTTTCAGACTCTTTTGGCCAAGGGGCCATGGAGAAGCTGCTATGCCTGCTGCTGATGGGAGCTCTGGGGTACTTTGGGAGAGCACAATATTGCCCCGGCCGCTGCATCTGCCAGAGTAACTCTCCAACCCTCACTATGCTGTGTGCCAAGACTGGACTTCTGTTTGTTCCACCAACCATTGACCGTCGGACAGTAGAACTACGACTGACAGACAATTTTATCACCATTATCCGGCGCAAGGACTTTGTCAACATGACTAACTTGGTGCATTTGACACTCTCAAGGAATACTATTAGCCAAATTGTACCCCTGGCATTTTCTGACCTGCGTTCTCTAAGAGCATTGCACATGAATAGTAATCGGCTTTCCATTCTAAGACCCGAGCACTTCCGTGGCTTGGGGAATTTGCGCCATTTGATTTTGGGAAACAATCAGATTAATTCTATCCAGAATGGAGCCTTTAATGAGTTTCTTCCCACTGTGGAAGACCTTGACTTGTCTTATAACAATCTAATAGAGCTGCCGTGGGAAGACATTGGGCAAATGGTCAACCTGAATACATTAACATTGGATCACAACCTCATAGACCACATTGCTGAAGGAACGTTTACTATGTTGCATAAGCTAGTAAGATTGGATATGACCTCTAATCGGCTGCATAAACTGCCTCCAGACAACCTATTTCTCAGGTCTCAAGTGTTGGCCAGTACAAGAGGCTCAAGTTCCTCCTTGGCAATTAGTTTTGGTGGAAATCCCTTGCACTGTAACTGTGAGCTTTTATGGCTAAGACGACTGACGAGAGAAGATGACCTAGAGACTTGTGCTTCTCCAGAACAGCTAACGGACAAGTATTTTTGGTCAATTCAAGAGGAGGAGTTTATCTGTGAACCTCCTCTTATTACTCGACACTATTCCAGCAAAACATTTGTCATGGAAGGACAGTCTGTAAATCTCAAGTGCAAGGCAGTAGGAGATCCTGAGCCTTCAGTCCATTGGATAGGTCCCGACGGGAAGCTTATCCACAATACATCAAGGATAATGGTTCATGACAATGGAACCCTGGACATTATGATAACCACACTGAAGGACAGTGGTTCTTTCACCTGTATAGCATCCAATGCAGCAGGGGAGGCCACTGCCCCAGTAGATGTGGCAATAGTACCACTTCCATTGTTAGTTAATAACACAGCTCACATAAAAGAACCCGACCCTGGCTCTTCTGACATCACAACCTCCACCAAATCTGGCTTTAATGACACCAAAAGCCTACAGGACAGGAGAATAGTGGTGGACAAGTTGAAGTCCACCTCAGTTGTCATCCAGTGGCCATCAGAACGCCATATTCCTGGAATCCGCATGTATCAGATTCAGTACAACAGCTCTTTAGATGACTCTCTAGTGTACAGGTAAGTGTAATTTTGTAGTAGTTTTGCATATACGGGATAAGGCTATCAAAATCTGTTTCAATACTTAGTAAATTCTAGATAAACTTTTGTATTTAAATTTTTTGTCCTTGAATCTCATTGTTGAGAATTTTTCAGTGGTAATGTGAACTCTTCAAAGTGCTTTTACTGCTTGTTTAGGATATAAATACAGGCTGTCATGAGTGTCAATCAACACCCCTTGTTTTAATAAAGTATGATGGGCAGCAAGCTGTTGTGTCTCCATAGAGGAGGTTCTCCCGTCTACTTCTACTGGTGACTTAGTTACCGGGAAGTCTAGTGGGGGAAATCCAACATGTTAGAGTTGTCCCCAGAACAAGTAAGAAAGAAGAAGGAATAATAACACAGAAGTAGGAAATAATTTACCAAATGGTCTGGAAGGGTTTTTATTCCTTCCCTACTCTATCTAGACTAATGCTGTATACCTAGTATTTATCTAGATAAGTGTTTCAAAGTCTTTAGCATGGGGGACCCGTAAAATAACTTTCAAGACATCAGAAAGCCCCTCAGAAAATTACCAATATTCACAGATCACAGTATAATCGTGTGGTGATCAGTAGGAAGAATACCTCTTCCATTGCTGGCCAGTTGGATGAAAGTAACCCTTACATAAAAAAAAAGTATTAATATCTGTTAAACTCACCTAAGAGGCACAAATTGTTATTTGTTCAGGAAACCCCTATCAACCTCTGAAGGGTCCCACGGAACCCTGGTTGAGAAACACTGTTCTGAAAATGACAGTTAGGTGTATTCTTGTACATTATTTCACTAAAAGAATCCCTGAGAAATTTACAAAACTAACACGTGATCCATTTTATTTTAGCAGCATGCAAAACTGAAATATTTGCCATGGTTGGAGGTGACTTTCAAAGGGTAAAAGACTTTAAAAAGGATAAAAGCTTTGAGCCCAAAGCATCCAGTGAAAGAAGTTAAACTCTTTTCTCTCCAGCAAGTGAACTCTACAGGTACTGCTGCTATCAGAAAATTCAGATGTATGGCCCCCTACAAGGTGCTGTTGGATATAGTGTCAGACAGGATGAAGAATAGCGCTCGTGGGGTGGGGGGTGGAGTATATAAACCCAATAAGTGTTGGATAGCAGCAGCGCCTGAAGCTTTTTAAGACAGCAAAGACTTTATTGCCACCCACCAAAAAAGTTTTTGACTTTACTGGATGCTTTAGAAGAATATTTTATAGCAACAGAATAGCATTAAACAAAATAAGGGCTTCCATAGACATATATATATTGTAATATTTTTTTTTGCCCTGCAGTTATCCTGTAAGTTCAATGGATATTGTCCCATTTAAAAATCATATCATCTAGTTGCTGTAGTTCAAACTTTCCTATCCTTACAGTATTGTGACTGATAGTTTCAGCTGCCCATCAAGGGTGACAGACAGACAGCTGCAAATCAAGGAAGTAGAAGTTATGACAATTGCACTACGGAATTGGTTCTCAAAGGGCAGCTTTCACCAATCTCAAGAGGCAATTTAACTGGAAACAAGTGAAATGGTGTGGAACAGAGAAACCTTTTAGCTATGTCCCAATCAACCACCCCCATTTTAGTTAAAGATCTCTTCCCTGGTATTATTTCTAAAACTCGTGGTCCATGGAGGCTTTTCCGTTATGGGAATCACTGAACTGACAAGATCTGCACTTTATCCATCGCCTCTGTAATGAGATTCCTCGCTGTGTAAAGAAAGTGAATGTCAGACATGGCAAACACTTTAGAAAGGGGACGATTCAGGCTTCCTGAGCAGAACGAAACTCAGAGGTAATATTTGCTGTAGATAAACATAACAGACAGGGAGAAAATCTGCTTAACACTTGGGGGAGAGTGTATAGTGTTTAAGGATGAATAGTGTACACAAAGAAACAAGAGAAACATGGATTCTAAAACTGTAATATAAAGGGAAGTCACCTGTAGTATTAAGTTGCTTTTAAACAATGCAAAATTACTAAAACCATCACTTTGCTGCTGCAAATGCTGTTAAAAAAACTTTTTGGAATACATAAAATGCATCATGTGCTAGGAACTTATTTATCACCATGATCCAAAGCCTTTAGGCCAACTTCCCCCAACAATACAGAATAAGTTGCTTTAACGATTTAAACATGGCTGGTGAGCAGTATATTGATTTATTGACAGTGGATGAGAGATAACATCATAATCATCAGAATGTTTCTGTTACTAACACACATCAGAAATAAACATTATTTAGGCATTCTTCCAACCTAAATTCAGAAAGAATTTAGACATAGGAATGGGGAGAGGGTGAAGATACTGTCATAGTTGAAGGATAACATGCAACTTTTGCTAAGTTAATTATCAAGATGTTCCAAAAGGGATCAAATAAGTCAAAGGGGAATAAAGAATGTCCTAAAACAAAAGCCCCTAATGCACATCATGAGATGTGCTAATCCAGAATTGATTCTATTATTCCCTCTACCCATCCAATTCAACGCATCGTTCCCTTTACCTTAACCTTTTCAATACATAACTATTCCCGCTTTTTTGCTTCTCCAACCTTTTCCCATCCGCCTATTTAGCTTCCCCTACCCTTCCACTGTGAGTCATTTCCACTTTTTCTACCCTTCTATGATCTAATAGTCTAACTTCTCCTACTCCAGGTTTGCTGGATTACCCAGCTTCACTGGTGAAAGTGTATTCTCTCCAGCCTTGGAGAACTTTCATAAATCAGGCCCACAGTGAGAAGCTGTGATAGCAGAGGCACAAGCAAGTTTCACGTCGTTGGAGTTACGGGCCATAATAAAGTTTTTTTTTCTCCAGGGAAAGGAAGGACACTTTACCTCCAGTGTTCGTGACATCTCAGTGTGAATGTCCTTTTCTGACTTTCCCTGGAAAAACAAAAACTTATGATGGCCTGTAACTTCAACGACTTGAAATTTGCTTGAGCCTCTGCCATCACAGCTTCTCACTAAAAGAAGAAAGAGTTTTAAGAATCTGATATTTGCACAGTTACATACTAAGATATTAGGCTGTCATATGCCCCCACACTCATTTTTCTATTTCATCTGGAAGGGGGCAAAGCAAGGAACTTCTTAGCACCCCCTCATATTCTACCCTCCTCTTGTTTTCCATTTCACTTCTTCTAGTAACTGCTCCAATACTGCCTGTTCTGTCAGCTTCCCTTACCCTACCACTGTTTTTCATTTTCACTTTTTTTACACTCATACTATCTAATTCTCTAACTCCTGAAACCATTCTACGGTTTGCCATTTTCACTTTTTTCCTACCCTTCTATCTGCTCTTCCACTGTTTGCTCTTCTAACTTCTCCTACCCTTCCACTGTTTGCGAATTCACTTCTTCTGCTCTTCTAATTTCTCCTACCTTTCTTACTGTTTGCTCTTCTCACTGTTCTCCTATCCTTCATCTATCTACTCTTCTACTGTCTGCTGTTCTGACTTCTCCTATCCTTCTACTTGCCCTTCTCAACTTTTCTTACTCTTCTACTATCTGCTTTTCTAAATTCCCATACCCTTCCACTGTTTGTAATTTTCACTTTTACTAATATATTATCTGCTTTTGCAACCTCTCCTGTTTTCTTTTCTCACTGTTCTCCTACCCATCTATTATCTGCTCTTCTATCTTCTGCCATTCCACTGTTTAGCCTCCCCTGTACTCCTACCCTTCTATTATCTTCTGTTCTAATATGTGCTCTGCTTACTTCACCTGCCTTCAGTTGTCTGTTCTTCTAACTCCTCCGACCCTTCTACTGTCTGATGTTCTCACTTCTCCTGCCCTTCTATTATTTGCCCTTCTCCTGTCTTCTCATTTAATTTATATTGTTATTCTATGTTCCTCTTCCTCTGTCTCGTCATTCTCATTTATTCTTTTTTTATTCAACATCTTCCTCTTACTTTTCCACATTTTCACGTCATATATATTAAACTCTATGTCCTTATCACTCAGTACCATTATTTCAGCTACCCTTTCTATGTCACTCCTCCTATGTCAGATGATCCACCTGCCCCTCTCATAACATATCATGTGTATGTTCTCTTTCTTCTTACTTCTTATACCTTTCATTTACCATTCTTTACCTTTCATCTCTACCTGCCCTTCATTCTATTTGGCCTTGTCACTCACCCTCTCAAGGTACCATTCTCCCATTGTACCCCATCTGGTACTTGTCATTTTCATTTGACCTTCTTCTCTCAAACCATAATATTCGTAAAATTTCTTCCTTGCTTTCCCCTTTTTGCAGTTATTGCTGTATCTTTATTTTTCTTTTTTTTTTGCAATGTATACTAATTGAAAAAGAAAATATTGTGTGTATAAAAAAATAAAATGGGGTGGAGGTTCCATGACACTCTTCGTGACAACACATATTCATTGTTGATCACAATCAAGCTAATCACACATCTGCTGCAGCATACACCTTTCTCTGCTTGCACTTACCTTTCATTATTTTCTTTCTCTATCCCGTGTCTCTGAATTACATTCTTGTAATTTCCCAGCTGGTCACAAATATTTATGGTTTATACCTAATGAGCCTTGAAAGATACTTAAAAAGCCATTCAATCCTACTTATTACGTTAGTGATATCAACAACACATATCTTGTAGTAAACACAATTCTATGAGATTTAAAATTAATTATATGGTGGCCTAATGGTTAGCACTGGGTTTTGAGTTTAATTCCCATCAGGGCACTGTCTATGAGGAGCTTTTATAGGGATTCTGCAATCTGTGTCCATAATACCTGGATGTGTTGGTGGTTAATAGGCTTCCTTTTAAAGCAACCTTTAGAATGTGTGTACCTGTGGGCTGGTTCTGTATTCAGAAATGAATGATAAATATCTGTGGAATATATTGGTGCTGCATAAATTAAACACATTGTTAAAATGAAATCTCCAAAATGTATAATTCCTAGAGAAACATCAACAGATCATGCAGTGCCCTGCCATTTACATCTATTCCATGTATTGATGATTTGTTTGATATTGGAATCCACCCTAAAGAGAAACTGTAATTGTTTTTATATTTGCATAACTATTGTATTTTGTATAATTATGTTTAATTGTATGTAATATAATATTACATTTAAACCTGGAAACTGTTACTTATAAAATAAACTGCTATTTATAAAATTATTACCAAGGTTCTCATGATGAGAAAGCCCAGCATTAGCTCAGCTTAACTGGGTGTCAGCCTTCTTAGGATATGGACTCTTTCTGTCCAATCTATGTTGCTGGAAATTATATTTCTTGATCATTTTCAGTGATGGCTGAATGAACAAGTGTTCTACACACAGCACCCATTCTGTTCTACAGAGAGGGGGGAGGACAAGCAAATGGCATCCCGCTGTGCTTTCCTTCCATGAAATGCACAGCGTTCATTCCCAATCAGTCGCTCATTCATCCACTAGGATGAATCAATGAACAACATCAGCGGACCACTGTAGACATCTCAGATTTCTTCCCAACTATTTGCCTTGGGCGACAATAATTTGACTTTTGTACACAGCCTTACTTGGAGAGAAGGGTATCTCTTCATTGAGTCATTCAGTGAGCCTATGTGTGTGTATCATTCATGTATGTATTCACATAAGAGTAGTGAGTTCTGGGGTAGCATGCACTTCATCCTCTGCCTGCAAAAGGGTAAAAAAAAACAATTTGTTTTAGTTTTTTATTATTCATTTTTTAAAAATTAATGAAATATTTTCTAAAATTGTATCTTTTAATACTGCTAATAATGTATAAAATAGAAAAAATATAGAAAATCCATGCAAAATCCTTTTTAATGGCAACTCATTTTTCAGAGTCTCTCCCTTAATGCTGCCTTATTACTGTGCATCCTTCTTCCACATTTGAGTCGCTGAATTGGATCAATACATAAAACGCTGCTTTCACGAAATACTTGTATATTGCTATAGCTTTTTTTAGCCACATATAGTTTATTCAGTAAGGCAATGCAAAGAGCGGCGATGAAATGTAAAATGTGTTTATCAATAAAAAAAGACCTTTTAAATAATTTTTAAAAATATGATTACCCGCAGTGTTTTAACCTGAAAACTGAAATCTGCAATGGATGCTTTAGAGCTTTGCAGACACCATTACTGTCCAGTGAATTGGCTTACTGAATATGCCCAATTGTCACAGACAAAAGGAACATGGCAACTGATCTAGATAAAAAGGCAATTTACTAATACTCTCACTTATATATATATCTTACCCAATATTTTACATAAGTGTAATGTAAAAGCTATTAAACATTGTACTTGTTTATCTTTTCACCTGTTTAGCAGATCTCAATCAATACACACTTCTTACTGTTGTTCTGACACTTTGAGGTTCAGTCGTTAAAGCCAAAAAAATTATTATTATTTTTATTATTATTAACCAGTATTTATATAGTGCCAACATATTACGCAGCATTGTAGATTAAATTGGGGGTGCAAATGACAGACAGATACAGACAATGACAGAGGAGGAGGAGAGGACCCTGCCCAGAAGAGCTCACAATCTAAGAGGTGGGCGAAGCAGCACACAATAGGAGGGGGGGATAAAAAAACAAGGGGTAACCTTTATTATCTAACCAGCTTAGTTGTAATTGTATTGATAGTAACACGAAAATTCTGATCCTTTATAGTGGGTAACACTCATTTAAACTTATGAACACATATTAATTGTTAGCCTTGTATCCTAACAATTGTGCTTCAATACCAGGTTCCGCCTACAGGTGGCTCTGGTGGTGAACTTTGAAAACACAGCTCTCTTCCATGATGAAGTGTGTGTGTCAGGTAGGGAATATGGAAGGGCCCAGTAAAATACTGTTTCTTTTTTATTGTTTTTAAAATTCCCTTTTGTATCCCCAAAGTTATTCTTTTGTTTGTTTTACAGAATGATACCCCCAAGCAACAGGAGTTTCCTTGTAAATGACTTGGCTCCAGGCCGTGAATATGACCTATGCGTTTTGGCTGTCTACGATGATGGGATGACCTCCTTGACAGCCACACGAGTGGTTGGATGTGTCCAATTCACCACTAAAGAGGAGAGCGGACAGTGCCGACCACTTCATACCCAGTTCTTGGGAGGCACTATGATTATCATTATTGGAGGAATCATTGTGGCTTCTGTGTTAGTGTTTATCATCATCCTGATGATCCGTTACAAAGTGTATAGTGGCCAGGAGGAAGGGGGAAAAGCCAGGGTCAGCAACGTTTATTCCCAAACCAATGGGCAGCAAGGCATGGCCTGTGCCAACTCCTGTGCCAAGTTGGGAGAAAATAACTATGAACCTTTGCCCCCATCTTCCAAAGAGTCCCCCCTGGAGGGCAAAGACCCTGGTAAACAAGAGAGCCAGCCACGGTCACCTCCTCTGGCCCCGCTGACTGAAATGGACAAACGGAGAACTAAAACCTCCAATGATCTCCAGACGGTTGCTCTTTTATCTTCTCTATCTGCAGAAGGAGACCACACAGAGACCAGTGCCCTTGGCTCCACCACCTCTCTATGTCTGGTTACTACCGACGGGCAGAATCGTGTGGGCCCCAAAGCACCTCCCAGGACTTATCAACATAGATTTTCCTTTGATGGGGACTATACCCTGTTCCAGAGCCACAGTTACCCTCGAAGGGCACGGACAAAGAGACACATGTCCACTTCGGAGTTGCACAACCAAGAAGCTGCACTGGGACATCGGAGAGTAACATTTAGCAGCACAGAGTGGATGCTAGAGAGCACCGTGTGATTAACTTTCAGGGAACAAAATACCTGAGGGGTTAGGTGACATGGAAGGGCACTTCCTTTGAAACCTCATGGTCTCAACGTTCATGTTTGCGGCTGATCCAACTCTGATATGCGACTGAAGCATCGCATAACAATGCCTAATGTTTCAGTACACTTCCTAAGAGGTAAAAAAGAATGTTTCTCATTTTTAGCAAAATTTTTCACCATATTTGATGTTGGATTTTCTGATACACCCAAAACATTAAGCATTCATATTGTATCATTGACCCGAGAGGGCCAGTCTTGATTCCCCGAAGTGTACAGATGTATTCTGCATCGTTATGTAATGCTTTTGCATTGGAATGGCTGTTGGCACTGCTTTCTCAAAAGATTTTAAAAGCTATGTGTTTCTACAGATCCTGCACAGCAGTGCTGCTCTCACCTGCATAATGAGACAAACACCCAATCAATACATGTTCTTGGTGTCTATGGTTACCAGGTTTTTAAAGCATATAAGAAATTCATGAAACGACCCACCATTTGCCCCTATAAATAAATGGATCCATCGTTTTGCCCTCCCCGTCTCTGGCTTGGGGATCTAGAGGGCTGTTATTCTGCTTGGGTTAAAGTAGAAATTTACTGAGCCCCTGAAGCAGTGCCTTAAAATATGTGAGAGACCAGCACACAGGCTTTCCTAAACCCTCTGTGAACCTTGGTGTAACTTGAGGGTGGACATGCTGGTTCGTCTAGGAAACAGGACATATGCACAAACGACACGATACTCAAACCTACTGTACAAAGCATTCCTGCGTGGAGGAGACAGAAGGCGTAAGAGGATTTATTGGTCATGATCATTGGGGGTCCTGGCACCACTTATACAATCTGTACATCTAGCTGGTCTGGATCCTTTCTGAGTCACTCGAGTCAGGAGCCATTCTGGGACTTGAGCAGGAAGTGAGAGATCATCCAGAAAAAATTGTCTACACACAAGTTTTTACATTAAAAACGTGTGTCACCCTCCCTCTCCCCAGTACATATAGCATGGAGGAGAGAGAGAGAGATGCTGGTGGGTGCAGTGGGGGATTAAAGTCCTTTCTGTTACTGCTTTTTGTGTCTGTCTTGGTTATTTCTTTCTTTTTATTGCATATTTCCTAGAATTTACAAAATAATGATATGCTTCTGTATGAAAATTTCTAAAAGAAGAAATGGTTCATTGCAACAAATCATATGCTTCGGATACAGGTAGGAAAATCAAAGCAGAAACTGACTGATATCTAAAGCAACATTCTTGATTCTTCATACTGCAACAACATTTCAGGTGTTCTACTGTGAAAAGCACTTAAGACGTGCTAAAATAACACATTATATTATTAGATCCCACAGGAAAAGGCTAATGCTGGATTCATTTAGGAGTTTACCCTCTTTGCAGGGCACAGTGGGTTAGTGGGGTCATAATTTTGGTCCTTCCACCTTTCTGAACATGGTGGCAGAGATGTGTAGCAGATGATGGATATTGAGAAGCAAGATGAGTATCACCTAGTACAAAACTGTTGAGATGCTTTGTATCTTTTTAAATATGTTTAATTATGAAGAGAATATTAAATTCAGCCAACGTCTTTTAGGAGAACTGATTCAGATTTCAAAAGATGGCAATATTCCAGGTAATGTGAATTTGGAACACAAAGCAATTGACACCTCAATTGTTCCGAGGCAACATTTCTGTAAGCCCTGAGGAAAAGGAAAGCCTACTTTCCTGAAACCTGTTGGCTTTATTTATCTCTTAATCAGCATATTTGAACATGATCCAAAGCTTCCCAACAGTCCTCTCTTGTTTCTAAAAATATCTTATATTGATAGGAAAAATTTAGCATGTTTTTAACACATTTTACGTTTCCTGAAAGGAACTGTAAAATTGCAGATTAACGCAGAAATATATAACAGCTTAATTTTAGTGTTTGCTCTTTCCAAATTTAATATTGGTATTTGCAGTGTGCCTTTAGGCTTACTTCTCCAGGAAGTCAATTCACTAGCACACTTTCCTTGCACATCTTACTTTTCTTTTTTTGGGAATGTATAATTCCTCTCTCAGTTGGCCCTGCTTCCCCACCCTTCTTTGCATTTTATTGACCATGTCTACCTCCCATATTATGCTTTTATAGATTGCTGCAAATTTTCACCTCCAGGCACCTGCACTTTATACATGCATCTGTTTTTCTATTTTTGTAAGACAATAATATTACAATTTTCAATTTATGGGTGACTAAGGAGAGGTCACTAGATAAAGAACCTACAAGCTGTAACATTGTGATAATATTTTTAAGAATATACAGCAAGTGTGTAAACTTGTGATCTACATTAAAACATGTTCTCAAAATATGTTGTTAACATGGTTTCTACAAAATGAAGGTATCGAAAAGGCACCTTCTTGGGTGATGTATGTTGCAAGTAGAACTTTTTATGTGACCATCTCCATTTCATAAAGTAGATGTGAACCCTAACTGAACAACATTTATTTTTCTAAGGAAAATATGTCTGAAGGCACAGGCTATGATGTATTAGCTTTCATAACACAGATTGTTTGTCTTATGAGACACAAGTATATAATGCCAACATATTTCATAGATGAGAGGAAGCACAAGGCCACGAATGCTACACTGGTTCCAGGAGGGTAATTCCTGTATTCAGTGGATATAGGGAATCAAGACAATATTTTTAGGAAAATATATTTTCTTAAAATTCTAAAAGGAATTCTTCTTTAGGGCTGATTGCACAGCTCTAAAAAGCCAAAGATTATCTGTAGTACTGGGGTGAGCATGGTCAATAGCTACAATCATTGATGGTGTTCCATAAACCGTAATAAATTGGTTGATTTATGCATATTATTTTGAAGAATGCTGTCCATTTATTAATGAACACAGACAACTTGTGAAAGTATTACCATTTTAGTTATTGGGTTAACAAATACTTTAACATTGAACTTTTGTTACATACATGTTGCATATTAATGTAGGGATACAGAATGCTACTCATGAGCATGAGGTCTAATGTGGGCTATACATAGGTTGACTTTCCTTTTTGATCAAGCACTCCATTTGATTGTTTTATAGAACCAACCAAAAGTAATCCTTTATTTCTACATTTAAACTGCCCAAAGAGATCCATAATGAGTGAAAATTCAAAAAAAACTTAGATTGGTCAGGTTGGAAAATTGCCATAGATCCTTCAGATCCGGTTTGCGAACATTTAATGGGTTTTGTGTTCCCCGTTCAAGGTATTTTGAAACATTTGCATATAAATTCACAGATCTTCAATAATTAGGAGATTGTTGGAGTAAAACTATAGTGATTGATTTGCATTTTGATCAATACAAGCAATTGATACTAATGAATTGATCGTGGTGCGTGGTAGTACGATCAATTGACTTGATGGGCAGCATTTATATCGAACATGTTGACTGAATTAAGAATCAGTGGTTGTATAGTTAGCTTAACACTTTGCTGCCTTTTATTAGACACTGTTCTGCATACTTACAAAGACTGTACTGTGCTTGACAAGCCTAAGCATAGCAAATTGGCAGTAGGGATTCCCTGAAAATTGTTTTACAATATTGGCAACTATAAGTAGTTAGATAAGACTTGCAACAACAAAAAAGTACAAAAGAATCAACTGGAGATGGGTCCTCTTCATATTCTGCATCACTATATGTGATCATTCCTCCCCATGCCCAGTAATTACAGCAAGAACTGGCAGCAAATCTTCTTTTCTATCCCATATGTCCCGAACCCAGCAGAGTGCTTAATACTAATCACTTCTCCATCCGAACAGCTGTCTGACTGCCGCCAGGGACTGCATCTCCGCCCAACTCTTTTCTGCGTCTGTCTCCACTTCTTCCATTCTCATGTCCTGCCATCCTCGTTTTCCATCTTCCCATCCTCATCGTGCTTCTCGAAGATTATCCAACATGTCGAAATCTGCTGTGATGACAATCCAAAACAAATACCTGGTTTGATATCCCTGGCCTGTGTTTACAGATGAATAAAAAGGCAAATCAGCAGAATTTTATGTGCTGCACCCTGCTAGATAGTATAGTAATCTAACTACAGAGTTAAACCCTGTCTTTAAAAATTATTTATAACTAGTAGGGGCATGCTTTATTCATTTGGATATTAAATAGGTAAATCAAGCAAGGGTTCATTGACCTGTTACCTTGCTTTTGTCCACTGAGAGCTGTTTTTGGATGCCAAGCAGTACTGGCAGCTCCCTAAATGTGCATACAATTAAGTTTCATGCACCAGACCCCAGCTGGTTTCTAGAAGTGACGTCCAGTGTTTCTTAACCTGGGTTCCCCCAAAGATTGCTGGGGGTTCCTTGAGCAATAGGCAGTTTGCCTCTTTACTACAGGTAATACTGACACCAAGGATATTTTTGGCTATCTGTAAGGGTGGCATGACACTAGCCAGCAATGTAGGGCACATTCTTTGTGATGAACACCACACTAATGTACTGTGACCTGTGGATATAGTAACTGTAGAAGAGGCCCCCTGCAAACCTAAAAGTTAAGCTACATACACACGACAAATTTTTCTCACCCGATAATCAGCTCAGGGCAGATATCGGCTGAGAATCTGCCATGTGTACAGCCCGTGTTGTTTATCGTCCGTGGATCCGTACTGGCAGATCTACGGACAATAAACGACGAGCAATCCTAATGAAAGTGAAGGGTAGAGCGCGCAGCAGGGTGCCACTCAGTCGCTCACCCCTCCCCTCTCCATAGAGTAGAACGGTGCTGTATGTACAGCTCTCATTCATGCATCGAGCGGTTCTTATCATTGGAAAAGATCATAAAAGATCCTTTACAATGACTATAATTGCACTTGTGTGTGTGGCTTTAATTCAAGGGTTCCCCCAGAGGATTCTGGGGGTTCCTTGAACAATGGACAGTTTGTGCCTCTCAGGTAGGTCACTACTGAAACTAATGATTTTTTAGGCTATCTGTAAGAGTGTCATGGCACTGGACAGCAATGTAAGAGACATTCTTTCCAATGACCACCAAACTAATTTACTGTATCCTGTGGATATAATATTTATAGAAGAGGTTCCCTGCAGACCTTAAAGTTATTTCAAGGGTTCCCCCATGTGCAAAAGGTTGAGAAAGGCTGATTTTCACAGAATGTGTAATTTATGCTGTCATAAAGTAATGACGATTAAACGTGATAAAATGTTCCTTATAGATGGAATCCTGCCTGGGGGTTTACTCTAATGTGCCATCTGTCCTGGGCTCTTGGCTGAAAATCATAGACCATGCGTTACACAGGTGGCACATCTTAGCCCCCCGCTTACTTTAGTTGCTTTGACGGAGATCCCGCTATGCATGATTGCTATTTATTCAATCAAGAAGACAGTTCTAAGACAATTCAAAAGCCTAAAATCAACTTTTATTTTAAATTAGCTAAATATTTATCAAAGCATCAAAATACATTGCATACAAAGTCTTACTGTTTTTAAGGAGCTGTGTAGAGAGACTGCTGCTGAGAAGACACTGACTAAGAAGAAATGGTCCTTCTCTACAGCATGCAAGGCTTTTCTACTTTATACAGAAACTATAAAACCTTAAAAATCTTTTTCTGTGATGCATCTGGAATGTATTTTGCTGACTTAAGCTGAAAATGTAAGGAAATCTGAAGTCACAGACTTATTAATGTCTTGAAGATTTATATATATATATATATATATATATTGTGTGTTCTTGTGTTCGGTATTCAAACAGGCTAAAGACCAACTGGTGGCTTACCCTATTCTGGATAAATACTGGAGGGCAGCAGATCGGCGGCAATGTCTGCTTCCTACGTATAACAAAACTTCATGTTCCACGATTCCTTGCATTGTGTATTATGGATGGGATGATGACACACGAAATCTCAGCTTGCTACAGTAGAATAGGGTGGCTACAATGAAAAACATTGCAAACAGTGTGAATTGTAGCCACAGGCATGAAGGATATGCAGATCTCTGCAAAGAATATAACATATTATAAGGGGTAGGAATGTATAATAAAGACATAAAACACATTTTTTTTTTTGCGTCTGGCCTAAGAGACATTTTATGAAAAATATTGATCACAGGATTCCTTCCGCAGTTGCAGATGATCAAAAATTAACAAGGCCCTTTTCCAGGAGGTTTGGCATTAATAAGAACTATGCTTAAGGCAAGCTTTTACAAATCATTTGTAAAGCTTTGGCAAGCTTTGGGAACCTTTTTAAAGCCTTTAAAGCATGATTCAGCTCATCTTTTGGGAGGTTAAACCCAGACCCTATTAAGAATGCTGACTGTCACTTTAAACAAGTTGCTGGCAGCTTTCAGCACTGCTTGAAACTATCTGAGAGCCAACTGAAAGCAGCTTACTGCTTATTTATAGTATTCCCACTGCAGTCTGTGTTTAATATTCTCATACTAAATTGATATTTTCTTTAAAGCCTTGTCCACAAAAACTGCAGCTTGTAGAAGAGCAGTGTGCAAGCACTGCTTCCTGATTCTGTGTGTAGAATACCTGTTCCCCTACTGCACGTTGTGGTTCCTCCCACTACCTCATACATCATTACAGGATGAACAACCAGTCAGGACAAACCACTGTGTGCAGCAGGGGAATTCAGCTCACCGAAAGGTTTTAGTGTCTGTGAAGTAGTGAAAAGTCAGCTTGTCAACTCATAGGTAATTATTTTCATTCTGCCTATTACTGGATCCCCTCTGCATATAAAGGACCCTGTGGTGAAAGCGTCACCTAAAAATTCTAGATTTTTAGCTGTCACCTCTTTCGCTTAATAGGTGATGGATCCTCATTTGACTGCATGCCTTTTCCCTGTGGGTTGACTCATAATGCCATTGAGTTAATATGTTGGCATAACAGCCAGGAAATAATTTAGGTTATAAGACACTATGGTGAGCATGCTAAATCATGAAGCCATGTCCCAAACGAATGCCATTGAAAATAAAACTTGCACTGAAGGCATTATTACATTGCACATCATTGCATTGCCCATCAAGTTCTGACTTTTGAGCAATGGGTTTTTGAGGGTTCTTTTGTTGTTTTTCTATCTCTCACAGCTACAATAAACCTAACATTACAATTATAGACTGGTCATTTCTTTGTTAGAGAGCAAACATACAAAATCAGCAGGGGATCAAATACTTCTTTCCCTCATTGTAATAAAAAATAAATTAAAAAAAAATATATGTTTTTAATTCTTACAAAAACATAATCATTTAAATTAACATGCACATAAAATATACAAAGAACCTTACAAGTATGGAACAGAGTAATGTTGTTCCTAGAAATGTTGTTGGGTAATGTTGTTTAAATTGGTGGGGTTGTCAAAACCTAAACAATGTTATTTGATGTAACAAAAAGGGGTCCACTGTACATAAGCCAACAGTTTATATATGCAAATTGTGATCATGATTTTTCAGCAAATACATTTTTAGACTTTCACCTCTGCCTTTCGTGGTAAAAATGCTTCTTCAGGAGAGAGATTCATCTCAAAAGGACCAATTAGTGCATTCAACCCAACCATAAACTGCAGTTCAAAGTAGTACTGGAGAACAAACCATATAAATTGGTAAAAGTGACAAAAGATAATACTCTCAAAGGGCAGATGGTATGAAAGATCCACCTTCATAGAGGTAAAAATGGACTTCTTAATTATGCATAAAATCCAGCCCTAGAGGGACTTCATGAGTTTGAATGTAAAAGCCAGAGTCCAGGCTCACAGGAAGCCATCATGATCAGAAGGTTAACTGGTTCCTTACAACCTTCTAAAAAGGGCATAAGTCGATCCTAGGTGAACATAAAATAAGTCAGATGTTTTCTTGGGGTTAATGACATCACTGTCCACTTCGTAATAGTGTTGAATCTGCTTTGTAGTGAACTGCAAGCTGCAGTACCATGAATTGGGTTTCTATAAAAAATAAGGTCAAGTGGGGTTTCTTGTTTGTTGGGGTACATTTGCACATTTGGGGTACATTAGGTTCCCTAAGTGAAACACAATATAAACATGGACAGTTTATTTGAGCAAAACAGAATCAAAATGTACTAGTGACACATGGCACTAACAAGTGTTTTACTTCAAGATTTTAAAGACTACAACTGATACAGCAGTGTAAAAATGACCAGTGGCAGGACAGTTTTAATCATGGAAAATATTATTAAAACTTAATGCTGTCCTTAATTAGGAACAAACTAAGTTTAAAGACAAAACACCTCCCTATAATAAAAACAAAGCCTCCTTAATGTTATTAGTAAAATTTTCTAGACAGGTGAGCACTTTTACTCTGACCTGTTTGGTAAAAGTGATGGTGTCTTTAAATCAGATTGTAAGCGAATCAGTCATGTTGGAGGGAAAGTATGTAGCAGCAAGGGTTGATGGGGCATTTGATGTTGCTCTAAAACTAACCAGTATCTGCATCCATTCCCAACTTTTCTTCGTAATCTGTTCATACCTACCTGCACATTTTACAATTTTCCATTATGTGGTTGCTCATCTCTTAGTATACACAGCTTCAGGATCCTATAAAAGGGAAGTAATGATATGGAAACTCCGAATCTTTCACAGACCTGTCAAGCTATTCTGCTTCACATTGCATGTCAGCCCTTTGAGAATAGATAGAGCTGTGTTTATGCAGGATTCTGAATTTTTATACCATCCATCATATATGCACCTTATTTTTCCAGGAATTCCAGAATGTAAGTGCTGGCATTTGATGATTCATTTAAAATGTTAACAAAAAATCATAGCTAGCAATGTTCTTTTTTTTCTTTTTTTGTCTGTACTCTTTGAGGTGTCATTAGCTCTTAAATTTCTTCATGCGAGCCTTTCATTTAAAAAACAACTTGTCACCAACTTCTGCTCAGCTGTGTAATGTATTAAATATGCAACAGACCGTCCAATCTCTCTGCATATATATGATTAAAATCAATTCAATATTTTGAATGCTTTGTTAAAGGTTAGGATTACATCTTTGTTGCAGCAATAATCAGTGCCTCATCATGTATGTATTTATGGGTTTGTTAATTTGGAATGTCACCCAAATACATCAAGTCTACATATCAGTGTTGTAGTGAGCCCCAAGCTGCAGCAATGTTTTATGGGGTACATTGGTAGATTTTTCAAAATAAATAGGTTCCGTAAGTGAACCACACAATAAAAATTGACAGTTTGAGCAAAGCTGAGCCAAAATTTGCTAGTGACAGAGCACAGGCACGTGTTTTAGTAGAAGATTTTAAACAACATAGATGATACAGTAGTAGAAAAGTGAATAGTGGCAGGACAGTTTTAATCATGGAAAATAGTCTTAAAAATGACTGCCGCCCTTAAATCAGGAACAAACTATTAGTCCTTCCAAGCCTCCAAAGGTCATGAAATCTGCAAATATGGATACATAGCCAATACAAACTTATCTTCCATCCCTAGTCCTGGGGGTGACCACACTCACTCTTTGCACTTTAACTATGAGGCACCTTTCTACAGCAAGTGTTGAGACTACAGAACACCACATCCATCCAATCCAGGGGAGGATTAATCATACTGCTAATGTGCATCTATCACACCGGACCGGCCTTCCTGCCACTACTACCAATTTTTTTTGTTAGAGTTGCAAAACATTAGTAACTGATCAGCTCTACTCACTCTCCCCTTCTATGAACAAAGTCCCTGCCAGGCATTTGCATGTAGCAGAGCCTGATTAACTCCTAGTGCTGCCTTACCCCTAGCAGCCAGAGTGCTGCTCGTAACAGGGCTGATATCAGAACATTTTCAGGTATTTTTCTTGAGGTATATAAATACATTTATTATATTTATAAATATATGCATTAATGTGTGTTTATTATAGATGCCTGGATTTCAACTTTAACTCTCAGCATTGCCTATAACTTCCCTGAGGCTGTATGGTTGGCATTATTTTCAATTATTATTGACACACCAGATTGGTTGGCCTCTTTAGTTCTGTACACATGATTTCTCTTTTGCATTTTCCTATGAAAAAAAAGTTTGCTTTGATGCAAGGAGCAGTTCTCTGCAAAAGATGAATGGAGAAATGATCAATCACAAAAATGGAATGCACACATGATAAATCGCTGCTACATGGTACCTGTGTAGTTTACACCCTACGGTGCCATTTATTCCATCTGTTTAGGGATTATTCAATACTCTTAGCTATTGATTGCCAATGATTTTGGTAGTGCAATTCAGCTTCTGAAAATTACCTGTGCAGTTCTAGCTTTAGTCTATAGATTCTGATACAAGGGAGGCTAGCTAATATAAAAATAAGGACACCTAAAAATTATACATTCTGATTGGTTGCATTAAATTACTACTTTTTTTTTTTAGTAATTTTAAACTCTGAATAATATTTAGCTGCCATACGACTGCTTTTAAATATAGGCAAGGTATTAAAGCACAGCAATATGTTGTACAATGATAATAGCTCTTCACTTAATAAAAGCCATGTGGCTAGCCTGTCCTCCAGTTGTGGAATGTTCCTTCCAGTATTAGATAGAGAACACTGTACATGGAAAACCACAAGCTTCACACCATGCTTTGTTTTTGCACAATTTGGAGTAACACTGCAGTGCCTAATAGGGACATCTACTCTCATAATTGACCACATGGTTTGCCTGTATTGTGTATTGTGTATATTGTATTGTGTATCATAAACAATTCCCCTTTTTTAGGATGAACTCTGGTCTCCCCACCACCTCCACCTAATCCTCTCTAACTAATGGCACCCATTGAAAAATGGAAAGGCTGCCCCTTTTACTCACCTTCATCCATTGTAATATAGTTACATAGTAAGTTAGGTTGAAAAAAGACATAAGTCCATCAAGTTCAACCACTAGGTAAATAAACATATCCCAGATATAAAACCCTATAGACATAGTTCATCCAGAGGAAGGGAAAAAAACCCTTATGTAGTTTGCTCCAACAGGGGGAAAAAATCTGTCCTGATTCCATGAGGCAATCAGATGTTCCCTGGATCAACAGTCACTGTTATATTAATATAATAGTAGTACAGTTATATTCTATTCTTTTAGAAATGCATCCTGCTTATTCTTAAAGCAATCTATAGTAGTTGCTGATCCAGAGCTTAAACTTCTTTTCCTCCAGTGCCCTCTTGTTCTATGTAATAATCTTAAAATGAATAATTGGGAAGAGAGTTCTCTATATGGACCATTTATATATTTATACAGGGTGATCATATCCCCCCTTTTACATCTCTTCTCAGGGGAGAATAGATTCAGCTCAGCTAATCTCTCTTATAGCTGAGCTCCTCCATTTCTTTTATCAGTATAGTCGCCCTTCTCTACACTCTTTCCAACGCCACAATGCCCTTTTTGTGAACTGGTGCCCAAAACGGGACTGCATATTCCAGATGAGGGCTGACCAATGCTTTTTACAGAGGCAGGAATATGTCTCGATCTCTGAAGTCTATTCCTCTTTTAATGCAAGAAAGTACTTTACTAGCTTTAGATAATGCAGCTTGGCATTGCATGCTGTTATTAAGTCTATGATCAACCAGAACCTACAGATCCTTTTCCATTTATGACTCCCCCAAATGTATTCCCCCTAGACAGTAAGAAGCATGCATGTTGTTAGCCCCCAAGTACATAACTTTACATTTATCTATATTAAATGTCATTTGCCACTTGGCTGCCCAATCAAACAGTACATCCAGGTCTGTTTGTAGATTATAGACATTCTGTATGTACCTAATTCCATTACATAGTTTGGTGTCATCTTCAAACACAGAAATGGTACTTTTAATTCCAAACTTTATAAAGATGTTAAACAGTAAAGGTCCTGACACTGAAACCTGGGGCACACCACTAATAACCTTAGACTATTCAGAAAATGAATTAATCACTACTCTCTGAATGCGGTCTTTAAGCCAGTTCTCTATCCATTTACAGATTGGCCTTTCAAAGCCTATTGACCCTAACTTACATATTAACCGTCTGTGGGGTACTGTGTCAATGCTTTAAGAAAGTCCAAGTACTCTATATTACCTTCTACTCCACTGTCTACCTGTTTACTTACTTCATCATAAAAAGAGAGTAAATTTGTTTGACAACTTTGGCCTTTCTTGAATCCATGCTATCACTTATATTATTATTTTCTAGCAGAAACTCCTACAAGTGGTTCTTTATCAAACTCAATAGGACCTCTCCAACTATAGACGTTAAACTTACCAGTCTGTGGTCTGTAATGACTTTGCTCCCTTTTTGAAGATAGGAACCACATTGGCCTTATGCCAATCCATTGGTACCATGCCAGTGATTAAAGAGTCTCTTAAAATTAGAAACAATGGCTTTAAAAAAACTGAGCTCAGTTCTTTGAGGACACGTGAATGTAATCCATCAGGTTCTGGTGCTTTGTCAAACCTTAATTTTGATCAACTGTTTCTCAATTATATCAATTTTGAGCCATTGTGGCTCATTTAAGGTGGTGACATTGCTATTAGCAATTTGGACATGAGCTGTGCCATTTTCCTTCGTGTGAAGAGCTAAAAAACATATTTAGTAAATCTGCCCTGTCTTTATCCCCAGTTACCAACCCAGAGACATCCTTTAAGGGGCCTACATGCTCTGATCTGATCTTTTTTCTAATAATATATTTAAAAAAATGTTTGGGGTTTGCCTTACTTTCAACTTTGCAATCTTTTCAAAGTTTTGCACATTTTATCTCCTTTTTTACATCTTTTGTTATATTCTTTATAGTTTTTAAATAATGAAAGTGATCCTTCATTTTTATATTTTTGGAATGCCCTTTTCTTATTCTTTATGGCTTTTTTAACATTTGCCGTGAGCAGAATGGGTTTTAATTTTAGCCTCTTAAAATTATTACCCATTGGAATATATTTTTCAGTTTGCTTTTGTAGAACAGACTTGAAACATTCCGATTTCTGTTCTGTGTTCTTTGAGGACAATATTGTCTCCCAGTCCAAGTCACACAGAGCCTCCCTTAATAATGGAACTTTGCTTTCTTAAAATAAAATGTTTTTATCCTTCCTGGTTTTGCTTCCTGTGTACAGCTTACAATAAATAAAATCATATTATGGTCACTGCTACCAGATTCTCTTTTATATGCACATTGGCTATGAGCTCTGCATTGTTAGAAAGAACTAGGTCCAGCAGAGTATCATTTCTAGTTGGGCATTCTATAAACTGTACCATAAAATTCATAAATTTCCCTCTCTTTTGCTGTTCCTGTAGTGCCATTACTCCAGTCAATGTCAGAGTAGTTAAAATCTCCCATTATTAAAACATTGACAGCTTTTTTAAGCTGCAGTCCCAAATATTCTTATTCACAGGGTCAGGGATTTTCTTTGGGTGACCAAGTCACTGTGTGCTTCATGTGGACACTTCTTTCAAAATCCAGAAGAGGAATCCCAGTTATAACTTAGGATATCATTGGAGATCTGCAGCCATGGGCATGTTAAAGGACAATATAGTGGTTGGGTTTACATTTATTTTAAATCAGGGGTTGGCAACTTTTATGGCCACTAGGATATTTCAGGGGTAGGCGGGAGAACACTAGGCCGGACCCTGAGTCCCGCCCTAATGGCTTTGCCCCCACCAGGGAACGCCCCGTATGCATTGCGGAACAGAGGGATTTACCTTCAGGGAGCGTTACCTATTTACCGCAGCGACGGAAGCATCAAGCCTGCCGCGGTAAATAGGGAAGCCACAGCAAGGAGGCGGCACCGGAGCTGCGGCGGCTCCGGCTCCAGTAGTTCCTAACGCCCCCTGGCAGATCGGACCAGCAACCTGGGGCTCCGCCAGCCGGCATTAGGTCGTATCAGCAAGGGGGCGTTAGGCTGGAACGAACTACCAGCTAGGCCGTATCTGGCCTAAAGGCCAGAGTTTGCTGACCCCTGCTTTAAATCATCCTGTTTGTGTAGTCACAACTTTCAACTGAAATTAAATGCTGTTGGATTGACCAATAAATCTGACCAGATAAAATGTCAGAATTTTTTTTTTTATTATTACCCGTGCTATACCTGTCAGTGACAGATGCTGCTGGAAGATCACAGATGTCATCCTGCAGTTGATATAGTAATTTTGTTCAGATTTCGTGTTGCAATGTAAGGTCGTAATAGCTTCAATACGAGTCAGAATCCACTCCGATCTTAACTATCTGACCACTAGGGATGAGCAGGAATGCCTCTGGCATTCTCGCGAAAATTTCCTCGAAGTTCCGATGGTTCTGCGAAATCATCGGAAATCACTTTAGGAGGATTATCACGGCTGAATTCATAAATACAGCCATGTGAATCCTCCAGTCAGTGAGCGATCCCCGAGAACTACATCATTCTAACCTGTAGTGCCCAGGGATCTCTCACTGAGGGGAGGATTATCATGGCTGCATTCATAAATGCAGCCGCAAATCTCCTTCTCTCAGACTGCAACAGCAATCAGAGGAGCGGAGCTGCTCCACTCCCGATTGCCGTTGCCGCCCTGTAGTATGTGTTCCTGGATAGAGAAACTCTATCCAAGAACACATACAACTAGTAAAAGGCTGCAAGAGCAATCAGGAGCGAAGCTGATAGCTCCGCTCCCCTGATTGGTCTTGCAGGTCCCAAAAATTTGGTCTCGCCGGTCGAACTTACAAAGGCCGTTCTCGCCTACATGTTTGGTAAGCAAGAACAACCCAATTCACCGCGAGACTGAATTTCAAAAATTTGCTCGCTCATCACTACTGACCACCACTTTTGAATACAGATCACAGGCTCCATTGACACTCAATCTCTAAATTTAAGATACTTTTCTCTGGGACCTGACAAGATCTTTGCTCTATTTGGACATTAGTGGGTACACAATATGAGAATCCAGCATTCTTTTCCATATTAGGGTAAAGGATTGGCTCCATTTATGTGATAACAAGCTCTTCTGACTCTCTTGAGCTACCTACCCTACATTTATGTCACTTAGAACAATCTTGAACAATCATGATCATTTAAAGTGACTCTAGAACAAATGATTGTTGTACATCTAGTGTTATACAGTTCTATGGAGAGGGGAGCAGGTAAAACAAGCAGGAGGCACCCTGCTGCATCTACCACCATAAAAAATGGTAGCAGTCATCTCCAGGTGGTCGTTTAGTGATTTACCATGACTTGAGTTACATACACATTTTAGATTTACAAGGAACACTAGTACACACCACATTGTACAAATCTATAGAGAGGGGGAGCAGGGAGAATGAACAGGAGACACATCCTTGCATCCTTGTACATAGGAGATAACAGTGGTCATCCTTGGTTGGTTGATTTGTGATTATTCATTGAAAATCACTAAATGACAATGGTGGACCACTGTACACATGCTACATTTTTGCCTGAAACAATCACAATCATTCATCTCGGGTGTCAATTACCTAGCATGTGTATGTCGCCTTGGGCAATGTTAGGATAAGGATCTTTAGCACCCAAGTGAGAAAACCAAAGTGTGCTCCCCTTACCATGAGTTCTACAACTACATTGCATGAGTTGTTGCAAATCTTGTTCTTTATATGCTTCTCTTGCTGGAACACACAAGGCAGCATCCTCTTCTTCCTACCCTCCCCACCCACCCTGATCTTGAGTAGCTTTTATCACCTTCTGGAACATCAGAAAGTCTCATGTTTTTACTAGCCTTGAAACCAATTTACCAACCTTCAGTTCTGAAATTATATGTAGTAAAACTGACAATAGTCAACACACAAAAGATGTTACCTTGTCTGTGATCCCTATTATTAGCGTTGCTTGAACATAAATCTCTTTGAGAGACGATCAGCTGAGCAGAGGCAAATGTTTGGTAGAGTCCAAACTGACATTTCCCATTTGCCTGGCAAGGTACGCAACATTGGAAAGGCCTTAAATACACACAGCAGACAGACACTTACCTCTGTGTGCATTCCTACTAGCTCACCACCTTGTAAACAACAGGCTGATACAATGGTTATTGTTTTTGATAAAATTGCTCTGTCTCCAATACCAGCAGCCAATTAGAATGTCTATACCAATTGGCCCAATTCATAAATGGGAAGATCCACCACCCACCTCCTCCTTCCCTATAAAGCTACATCTTCATCTTTGTGCAGTATGGTAGCTGTCACTGCCCCATGCAAACGGGTATGTATAAGCTAGGATGTGTGGAACAACAATCGTTATTACATATGATCCAATCCAATGATTTGTATTGGAAGGACCCCAACATACAAACTTTCTTTAGTGAGTGCTTTCAGGCTTTCAGAGAGTTCATGGTCTGAAACTTCATTTTTAGAGAGCATAAAGCATGTAAAGCCCTGAGGAAGGGGGACACTGGAACTCCAAAACTCGTTGGATTTTGTTGTGTTGGTACATTTTTTTATAAAACCCTTGGAATCATGTATGAGAGTGAAGTTGGCACTTTCTCACTTCAGATTAATCTAGTTTATATTAATTCTTTTTAAATATACCAGCCTTTTCAACTCCTCTTAAATAAAATCCACTAAGAAGATTCAGAGCTCCACGCACAGCCAATACTAACATGCAAACTGGTACTGCCCACAAAAATGTCATTGCAATAGTAAGATTTTTACCCACTTATTCTAGACCACAAAAAAAGTAAAAGTACATTACAGCACATTATACAATTTCCTCATTTCTCTGTATTCTGTGTGAACTTCTGCAGTGAAGTCCTTCTATTGATTGCTTCTGTCCTTGTGCGCTGTTGAATCAGCACTGGTATTCCTGTTCTTTAGCCTAGCAGAAAATTCTGCCTGTCATTCAAAGGGGGATCCATACAATGTATTTCCCAGCGCTTTAAGCAAATTTGCTTTAGGTCTTTGATCTTCCTAGAGGAAGTGCAGGGTCACAAAAATCATGATGCACCACCAATACATAATATTGTAGATTTTAAGACAGACCATTAATATTTTGTACATTTAAAATACCTCTCCAGACATTTCTGTGAGGTCAATTTCATCATGTTTGTAGTATAAGTTTTAATGGCATGTATTTTGCTGTTTGTTATGGGCAGTGCGCTTAAACTAAGACAGTTGTTTGCATAGCTATTTAAATATAAAAAAAACGGACATATTCTTCTGTCGATCCCACCTATAAAGTTTTCCTAGCATTACCCTCAGTTTTGATTGGTTATACAGGCTCCTGTACTGAAATTGTTTAATTGGTGTCACAATGTGCATTAGAAACTGCAGCAAGTCTGATAGAGCCCACTTCACTTCCCAGTTGGAGGACATTTGCATCTTCTAGCTCTTTTCTTTCCACTCTGGTCTTTCTCTTTCATTCATTGGAATTCAGTTCTCTCGATCATGGAGGTTCAGTATCACATGTAAAAGTTACCAAGAGCAGTTCACATGGAAATACTCCTCCAAACTGGCCATCCACCCATCAATGCATTTTAATATTTGCATTGCCTTCTCCTAAGTCTTACCCCCTGCTTGCATCAGCACTCCTAAAGCGGCACTTTAAAAAAAATATATATATACCTTTAGCAGGTGAAAAGCCCACAATCCTAGACCAGTAGGTTCAGCATCGTCCGGTCTTCCTTTTTTTTCCAGGTGGACTATGCCCTGGGCACTGCCATCTTCTTCCTTCCTCCACTGACATCACCCAATCTTCCACTATGCAGGCATAAGATCAGGTGATGCACCTTGCTTTAAATGTAAAACAGTTGTACCGATCTCACTCTTTTTTACATTGTAGGGAATGCTCTTTCTGTGCATGCCCAAGCTCAGGCATTGGAAGAATGAGCAGCTTAAAGTCTCCTGGGATACGTGATATATGTGTATGTGAAAGCTATCCTCAGCCAATCAGGGAGCACTAGAGGTTTTGAATGGGGATACTTGTCCCCATTTACCCTCTAGTGCCGGGGATCACAAACAGGATTTCCAGAGCTGCAAGAATGATTGCAACTCTTCACTGCGAGAATTCACTGCGATCCCAGGGCACTAGAGGTTAATTAACCTCTAGTGCCCCGGGATCGCAAACAGGAGGATTCCCAGGGAATCCTGTGAATCCCCTAGGAATCCTCCTGTTAAAAATTTCCTCAATTTTACGATGGAAATTTTGCGGAACCATCGGACGCTCAAGGAAATTTTTGCAAGAATACCGGAGGCATTCTCACTCATCCTTATGGACTGGTAAGGCAATCCAGAAGTGCTTAAAGCCTATCTAGAAATAGTTGAACCCAAAGATTAAAAAAAATGCAATGCAAAGTCTTCTTAATTGGCAAGGCCAAGATGATAGGATGCATAGCTCACTGTTTTCTGACAGATGAAGGTAGTGATCACACAGGTAAGTATGTTTTATTGCAGAAGGAACATCCCCTGTCCCTTTCTTCAATAAAGACCTACCCGGTCACTCATTTTCAAAGAGGAACTTAAGTTCTGTTTTAATATTAAAAGAATGCCAATGATTTTAGGTAAGCTAAATTCTTACACAAAGATGTATTTGACAATTATGCTAAAAAAAATGGTTCTGGTCGCAAATAAAGGGATGGTCAATGATCGGGATCACCATGGTCTTCTTACCTGCACCGCCTCAGTTATTTCCATTCCTGATTCAGTATTAACAGCTCTATAGCCATGGCATAATTGCTTTGTGTTCAGCTTCATAATGCAATGTCTGTGCACTCGGAATATGCACACACACAGTAATAGGTAGGACATGAGAGAAGATGAACAGACAGATAGGATGGTAAATAAAGGGAGGCTGTGGAGGGGATGGGAATAGGAGAGCAGATGAAAGAGAGGAGGAACAGGAAGAACCTTCATTACTGCTCACCCCCATAGCCGGGTAGCTGGGCACTTCCTGACAGCTGCAGGGCTTATACATAAGGGAAAGCAAACACTGATGCAAGCAGATCTGAATCCTAAACAGATACATTTCATGTTCATTGGCATCCTTTGATCCGGGAGTCATTGAGGATATGATACACTGAATACAAATGTTCTCTGATGACCCACACTGGCTTCAACTAAATTAGATTGCTTCATGTGATATCTTCTATATAGAAAACCGTTATATAAAACCAGAGGGTAGAAAGATAGACAAAGGTATACTGAAAGATAGATAAAAATATGGATAGGTGGGTAGACAGAGAGGAGGTGTTCAATTGTAACGGTAAATTATAGAGATAGATAGATAGATAGATAGATAGATAGATAGATAGATAGATAGATAGATAGAATTTATATTGGGTATATTGGTTTTTGTTTTAGGTCCATAGGGTCTTTTTTAATTTTAGGATGATCAAAGTGCAGCAGTTTCTTATTACGGACCATCTATTCTTGGAACTGCCCTTACTCTTTGCCAGTAAATTGGGTCTTACTGTGCTAACCTGCTGCTTGCCAATTTTACACTACTATATCATTTTTTGTTTCTTAATTCCTACAATAAAGCACCAGCCTATACTCTTTGTCTCCAGTACATCCCTGAATAAAACTGTCCTTATATTTGCGAATTTTAAGCTACTGTATGCCCTGCAGTATTTTAGTTACTTGCAGTAAAACCCCAGTCTGTGCTCATTTAAACCTAGCCTTGCTATTTACAATTGTCCTACTGCTTATCAGTTTTACACTGCTGTATCATCTGCAGTATGTACATGATTAAGCAGTGATTGATCATTTTTTTGCTAGTGGCAAGACAGTTTTGCACCAGTTGAAACAGGGTTAATCACTGGCCTATTCCTATCTGTTGGTCAAAGCAAATCTTGTACCGTTTGATGAAAAAGCATTTCTAACTGTAAAAAGATTGGTGTAATGTTGCTGTGTGTAAACCAAGCTAATTGTAAAAGAAGAAAATGCCACTTTTATAGATGTACTATCAGTGTATGCTGACGCTAAGACTGACCATGAAAACCCAACTTTTCTAAACACCATGTAACTTTTTCAGGCACCCCTAAACCATCCCCAAATTGAATTAACAATATTCTCTGTTGTATAGTAATTTTTTTCAAACTATGTTTTTGCATTGATGCAGTGCTCCCTACTGCCACATTTTATTTATTTACTTATTTTTATAGTAATGTGCTTTAAAACCTTAAAGATGGCCAGAATTTAACAACAAGAATTACACCTCCCAAAAACCTGGGTGGAATGCTCCTTTATTCGGACCTGGGTAAATTCTTTCATTACTAGATTTATTTCAATATAAATATGAAAGAGCAGAATATGTACTCACAAAAAATACAATACACCATAGGTTTATTAAATAGTATGTAATGTAGGTACAGCACTATCTTGTAACACTACTAACCCCCCAATGTTATTATAAAAGCTTACCATCTGATATGCATCAATTGCTAAATTTCTTGCAAGATTTCACAAAAGTTTCGAGTGTATCTGTGGGCAATTGTGCTCATTCATCCAAAAGAGCATTTTTTGGGTCAGGTACTGATGTCTGATGAGAAGATTTTGCTCTAAGTTTACATTTGGCAATTGCTATGACTGTGCAGGTCACTTGAGTTTCTTCAAACCACATTTGATGAATCTGGCTTGGGGCACATTGATACAGTCATGCCAAATGTATATATATATATATATAATGACATAAGAGGCTTACAATCTCTGCATGGAAAGGTACCAACTATAGGAAGGGAAAAATATGAACACATTAAAATATAAAGTATAATAAAATATACAGAAACACATTTATTATAATGTTGTTATAGCATTGATGTGGTAATGTAATTGTTAAAGTTTTTAGCAATATTCTTATTCTATATTACCATTAGGGGGAAAAAGGGTACTTCTGTGCTAGGCCCGATCAAAAGCTCTTGAATATTGTAATGCTGGAACTCTTAGACATCAGGCAGGAGGCTCAAGGAAGTTTTCCTAATATGAGGCCCTAGTCTGATGGCAGCCTCGGTCACATGCAAAAGATCTCCATGTCTGGTAAGTCATACATTTACATTGTACAAAAGGAGAAAATAAGATGTAAAATACATACTAACCTGCTTAAAGCAAAACCATTACAAAAGATGGCACTTACCATTAACAGTGGAAAGGCGTTGATTCCTCCTTTACCCTAGTTAAGTCAGTCCTGGGCTAGGACTAAGAAGGTAGAGGGGACAGGCTGGACACCAGTCATTGCCATATTCTTCCTCTTCGTCCAGGTTCTTCTTTGTTTGTCACCCAATTTCGCACTGCGCAGGCGTGAGATCGGGTGACATGCTACCAGAAAATGTAAAAAACATGTCATGCTCACTCATGCATAAAGGAAGTAGAAGAAGCTCCTTCCTGTTATGGCTAAGATCAGGCATACAAAAAAAAGAGCAGCCTGAAGCCTCCTGGGATTTATGAAGTCTATACTGATGCGGCGGTAAAGATTCAGTTGTTGCCAACCTTTTCGGACCTATGGAACACTCAACCTACGGGCTCCGGACCACGCATCACTCAATAGGGAAAGAATCTTCCCCCATAGTGACGTCATGATACCAGAACCTACTCACTCTCCCATCACAGATCTGACCCTGCAATGGAAGAGTGGGCGGGTTGTGTTCATAGACACAACCCGCCCACCGCCTAGAGCCTGCAATCAATACGGGAGACATGGTCCGCGGCTCTGGCCAGTGCGCCTTCCAAGCAGAATCCTTCTCTTGACCCTGCTGGGGGGCGCACCGGCCAGTGCTGTGGACCACCAAAATTTTCTTGCGAACCACCAGAAGGAGGCTGCTGCTTTAAATGAGAAAAAAATCATTTTTTGGCCTTTTTTATAAAGTAAAATTGTGATGATAGGCCCACTTTAACAGTATCCCTTGTACAAATGTGATTCAGAATAATTGTTCCTGTCCTACAAGCATTGCATTCTCAAAGGCCCCACGGGCAGGATTGTCATCTTCATTGTCCTCCTCTATCCGCTGTACTGGCATGGGTTTGTATGTTTGTTTAATGCAGGCATAGATTTTTGTATTATATTATTTCTTTAAAAGATCTTCCACATTCAGATTGTGTGTGAGCCTTCCGCTTATACATCTGTCCTTCTGCAATATTTGCTTCAGATTGTTTCTGATGTGAGCTTCAACACAGCAGAATTGAAGTCACATTACCATGCAATTGATCTCTAGCAACTGCACAATCCTACAATTTAGTCTTATAGCACAAAGTATTACTGAATGTATTTCTCCATGGATTTCACAAGGGAAAGGAGATTAATTGTTCATCAATAGCACAGAGATGGAATTCTGTTTGGCAATGTCCCCTATCTTAAGGCAGTGTTAACATGTAACATTTAAGTAAAAATAATTTGCTCAGTCATATGAAAATCATTGCCCTGAAAAATCTACTGAAAATCTTTGCATGTGGCCAGCTTTAGAGGAAGGGTAATCATGAAAGAAATAAGGCACTGATGTATCTGATAATTCTTGCAAGCAAATCCGAAGCACCAGAACCTACCCCCTCCTTCTATCTTCCTTGACTGATTGCTGAAGGCGTGCACAGGCAATGAAATAGTCAAATCCTTTCATCACAGAAAAAAAATGCACAGATATGCACAGGTGGTGTGTGTGTGATAAGTAGCGCTACTGACGGATGGAGCCATTTTTATAGTCCCTTGTGAAAACGTATATAGTCTGATTCTTATGCGATTGTGGTGAAATACCTGCCATTTTTTGTGATGTGAGAAAGAAACTGGGGTATGCAGAATAAACACACACATGAATACTGTTCAGCCTAAGGTAGAGATTATCTCTTATGGAGAATAAAGACAGCTACGAGAAAACAGAGCAAACTGTTAGACCATCATGCCACTCTATTCCAACCAATTACATGGCTCCAACCAACTCACCAGCACATATTTAAGATGGATTAAAGCAGAAAGGAACCATAGCCAAAGTAGCAGTTTTGCTTAACATTTGATTGACACCAACA
Organism: Pyxicephalus adspersus; assembly: GCF_032062135.1. NCBI lineage: Eukaryota > Metazoa > Chordata > Amphibia > Anura > Pyxicephalidae > Pyxicephalus > Pyxicephalus adspersus. The sequence goes on from NC_092871.1 coordinate 18,213,893, forward strand.
ACAAGTTCAGTTGGCACAGATATGCCAACACATTGGCATTGGATGAACTGGTATTGTCCCTATCAGCAAACAACTGCCTGCAATTACATCCTCCTATATGATGTAACTTTCAGGTGTATAGCTTTGGCAAGCTGTACTATCCTCCAGTTAACTTCAATATATGAAGGCTGTATCTGGACAGATGGGCCCTAGGCTCATGTTTGAGAAGTCAGTGGCCCTATGGATGATCCTAACCTGGTGCGTAGTTGTGTTTTCCATTAGATATTTATATAGCTCTTAGCTTAGCATCACTTTACTTCAGTACTTGCACTTCTCTCTAGAGAAATGCGCTTTCCGAATTTCCAGTAAATGCATTATTTGGCTTTATAACGCATTAAACTGATCCACCAAGGTGTTTGTTAATCTCTAATAAATGCAATTATTATCCACTTTGTTATACTGATCTTCATTGCATTAAAAATGTTTTTTCTTTCACCTATGCACATGATAGATAGATAGATAATTGTTGCCTGTAGTCTGTTGCTTAAAGAATTGGAGAAGGACATCATTTTTTTTGGCACTGCACCTCTGCATTATTGCAGCCATGGTTTTGCACCAGCAAGAGCCAGAATAAAGGGAACTGACGAATGACAGGCACCCATGCCACCAAAGAGGGAAGCGATGGAGTGTGTGTATTCACTGTGCTTGTATATGAGTGCTGTGTGTGTATATACAGTGTTTGTGCATGCATTATGTGTGTGTATGTGTAGTGTATATGCATGGAGGGTACTGCTGGGTTCCAGTATAAGGAAATGATGGAGGAATGAGTGATTGGTGGAGCTGTGTGCTCCTCCAAATTTACTTCTGATCCCTGCACTCTTTCATACACCTGACTCTTTCACTCTGGACATTTGTAAATTTGACCCTCTGTGAGCTGACCCCAGCATATCCTGACCCCAGCATATTCTTCATACACCTGATCATTGCACTTATTATGTTACATACACCTGAACCTTGCACTTTGTGTCTTATATAATGGCACCTTTCACTCTGTACATTACATAAACCTGATCCTAGCACTCTGTATGTTACATGGACCTGTCCGTGTACTTAGTATGCTGAATATTCCTGACTCCTGCACTCTGTATGTTACATACACCTAGCCCCTGCACACTGTGTATTACTTTTTCCTGACTCCTTCACTCTGTACATTTAAAAACTTGATCCTTTAACTCTACATATACCTGACCCATTCACCTAACACCTGACAATTGCACTTATTATGTTACATACACCTGAACCTTGCACTCTGTGTTACATAGCGATACAAGATTTAGAAGTAGAATCTAATGTTGTCTAGATGTAGAATCTAGTTTTGTCTAGAATCTAGTGTTGTCTAGATGTAATCTAGATGTAGAATCTAGTTTTTCAAGCTTGGCTCCCTGCAGAATTTGTTTTACAGTGTTTTGCTTAAGGTAAAAAGACATTGCTATCTTTTTTACTCTGCAAGGGTGAAAATAAAACCAACCCTGACCATGGGGAGGCTGAAATTGTCTAACTAACAGAAAACAGAGGGGGGTACAGTGGAACCAAATGCAATAAATGACATATAATACAACAGGCTGCTGTGACAGCACATAGATGAATGGATCAATAGTAATGTTGAGTATTTTTGGTAGCTCGTCAAAGCAACTTCTTCAGTTCTAACAATAAAAGTAACTCCAGCTGGTACTCACATGATCTCCAGCTGTGGCCCCATGCAAAGTTACCCTCTCCCCTATCCACTACAGCCTCACCTCTGGGCTGTCATTCAAAACACTTCAAGGCTTCATCTTTCACCCTAAACTTACAAGACGATTGCTGCCAAGAGCAGAGCAAAAGTTTTAGTTTCTCACTCTGTGTCATTTAAGATCCATCCACCTCTGAATAGATCAGTACGTATACTTTTTTTGGTTACAGGCTGCAGGGGTGCTGCTTTGAAAGGGAAGAATCAAAGGCAGGGAAATTCTGAGCCCAGCGCTGGGCCTTCAAAAACAAAAAGTTCAAAAAGGGTGTTTAGGATGCAATACTCACATTGAATTTGAAGCTGTCCTTTGAAGCCTTCAATATGTACTTAGACTTTAAGGTTAATTGACAGTTGGTTTTAATACACATAGAAGAATTAGTAGATTCTGTGAGTGCCAAATTCTGAATCTATCTCATGGAAGGACATGGTGCCCCTCACTCAGTAATGGGGCACCATGAGGCAAGAGTAATGGTGTTACATCTGCACTGTTCCCCGCATCATGGAGGACCAACTGGAGAAGAGAAAAAAGGGAAGGGAAGAAAAAAGAAGAAATGGGGAAGGAAGAAGGATAGAACACAAGGTAAAAAAAGAAGAAGGGAAGAAGGGAAGATGAATAGAAAGGAAAAAAGTGTAATGCTTGGAGATGCTTGGGCTTATTCAATGGTGGTATGAGCCCTAAGATGTGCCAAGGGTGCAGAATGTAAGCAGCAGCATGGTTTTCTCCACAAGCTCTAGAGGTGGGGGTGTTGTGCTGCAGATTGCTGCCAGGTTGTGGTCTTTTAGCACATCAGGGTGGGGAGAACAATATGCGGTACCAAATCAGTGGGCAAGAGAATAGTCAAAGAAGGCTGGGGGTGAGGCTGGCAGCGAACAAGCAAGGTCAGAACAAAGCCAGGGGTCAAGTACCAGAAATAGGCACCAGGTGACATGGGGGTCACTGAAGACACAGGGGAACACAGGAAGGCACTCGAGACACAGGAACAGCAATACATAAAATACACCAAGGAACAGACAGGGAAACAGAAGACTACAAGGGGTTAGCACAAGAGCTGGGCTGAGAAACACTCAGTTAGGTGACAGCCGAGTGGGAACACTAGCAGAGCTAGGGGGGCTTAGCAGTAGTCTAATTACACTTAGCCCGAACTCTGAGCACTGTGCCTGAGTCAGCTAAATATCCAAGGGCTATCCAAGTAGCTATCTCCTGATCGGATGGGAGGAGGGTTGATGCTGATTAAGCTTGGAAGAACAGGCGCTCCTATGGGCATGAGAGAGGAGCCAGTGCTTTAGCAAGGAGGAGGTAGGTGTGAACAAGAGAAATGAAAAAAGAAGAGAAGGGAAGGAAGAGGATATAGGAAGGGAATTAAAAAATGTTAGGTCACCAATCTGAACACATCTGGAAAATTGGGGATAACTGACATTAAAAAATTCCCTGGGGGTCAAAGGTAAATCACAAATGATGCCGATAGAAGGGGTTGATCCAGATGTTGGGCTTTACTTTAACCAGATATAAAACCAATACCATATTATGCAAATGTGGTTCACTCAAATTATTAAATCTACCATTAAATGCTACAAATATAATAACCCTAAACTGTCTTGATATCAATTCCTATGGTGTAAACCTCTGAGAAATAGCACTCAGTCTAAGAGAGAGAATGGCAGCCAGCAAGCCAGTCAGATGTGCTGCATTGAAATACATTGACTCAGAACTTGCTGACTGGTGGATAGAACAGAGGGATGAGCTCATCAGTCGGCTGCTGTCCAGCCATAGGATGGGGGCAGGGAAGTGTCCTAGCTAATTTTGCTTTAATAGCAGTAGAGAAATATCAAGTCACCAGGCTGGCTGCATTGTTTGCCATGGGTTTGTAAATCTCAGGGCTGGATAGACAGAATTAAAAATGATTTACCTGATACAGAAAGTGGATCTTTAAGAATAAAATCTTATCGTTCTAAAGCATTAGAATTACTTTCCCCTTTTCTCCGCACTGTGCTTATAAGGATATAAATGATGCATAATATGCAAGTCATGCCATCATGTCTTTACTGAAACCATTCAAAATTAAATATTTGTCAGTGCAATATTTAAGGATTTAATCGCTTCTTTATAATACCATCATACATTCAGAAGTTATTTTATTTTTTATTAAGGCATAAGCTTCAAAAAATTCTTTTATCCCCTCCTTTGCTTTTTGTATTCTTCGTCATCAAACCGTCCTTAGACTGTCCTCTGCTGTACAGTGTTGGCAATACCGGCCGGTTTGTTGAGTCTTCCCTGCCAGCAGTACCTGCCAAACCCTTTGTGCAAGATGTTCTAGCAATTAAAAGGTTAACTCATTTGCATCCAGAATACAGCCATTGGAAAGACTTGGACCCAGATGATAAGGGATGGGAAAATTTGTTTTTGTACACTCTGAGTGTTGTAACCGAGCCCGTGGTAGGTTCCCATAGAGACCGCAAAGTCTTGGTTTGGCAAATGTTATAAAATTTAATTGCTTAAAATAATTAGAGTGGAGTGGTGCCCAATGAAACAATTGTGTCACCTATGGGTTAATTATGCCATTTTACATTGGCCTGACTTGTTCAAGGGTAATGATGTATATGATGCTTTGCTACATCCTCATCTTGAATATATAAAGGATAGGAAGTGGCTGTACGTAGAGTAAATCGACCGGGACATATAAACGCCGGGAGACTGTGGACCCAAATAGTCAATGAATCTTTAAAAATAGAATCAAGTCTAGTTTATGAATTTGGTCATATTGACGTTGGCCCTGGCTTGCATTGTTTTAGTGTAGCCCATTTATTTGAATTGGCTGCCCAAAACACCGCCATGTGATATACAGTAAATCATGCTAACTGCCCCTTCAAAATTGTTGCATTGGAAAGGTTCTTTTGGGGTGCAATTAGGAATTATTGAAAACACAGCACACCATTGCATGTGATGGCACACATCATGTTAACGTATGCATTTCCAGGTGTATGGAATAGTGGGAACTGTTCATGCAACTGTCCATACAAATATAGTTACATAGTTATATATAGAAAAAAAGACATAGGTCCATCAAGTTCAACCACTAGGGAAATAAACATATCCCAGATATAAAACCCTATGGACATAGTAGACCCTTACAAAGACAAGAAACCCCGGGTACAAATTGCTCCAACAGGGAAAAAAAATTCCGGATCCCACAAGGCAATCAGATGTTCCATGGATCAACAGTCTCTGTTGTCTTTACTTTAAAATAGTTTACTTTAATACCCAGTTATATTCTGTGTTTCTAGAAAAGCATCCATTTTTTTCTTAAAGCAATATGGCACTTGCTGAGATTAAATTTAATTTTCAGATGCAAAGAGTGGCCCCTTGTCCTTTGTAATGTGAATAATTGGGAAGTGAATAATTGGGCAGAGAGTTCTCTATATGGACCGTTTATATATTTATACAGGGTGATCATATCCCCCCTTATAGCTCTCTTCTCAAAGGAGAATAGATTCAGCTCAGCTAATCTCTCCTCATAGCTGAGCTCCTCCATTCCTTCTATTAGTTTAGTTGCCCTTCTCTGCACTCTCTCCAATTCCACAATGTCTTTTTTTGTGCCCAAAACTGGACAAAATATTCCTGATGAGGTCTGGCCAAAGGTACAAGTCCTAAGCAAGGTATATTAGGTCAGAACTGCTTTCAGGGTGGACAAGAAGAACTTCTGTACTGCGTCCCAATCCATAGTACACCTCTTTTGCAATGCTTGAATACCTAAACATGGGGGAAGGGAGGTTTACCCAGTATGGGGCCCAGAATTTTCATATTGTGGCCCTGCATTAGGGTAATTATATTAGTTCCTTTTAAGGCTAATAATGTAATTAGTGGGGATTTTTTGCTGCCATTTAAAAACAAAATACCCATTGTGTGAATTGTGCAGAGTGACCTGGCATAACCCAAGAGAAGCAAAACATAGAGGTTATCTGTTCAACTGGTAAGTGTCCATTTTTTACCAACTCACTAAAATGTCAGTTAAATGAATATCCGTGCAAGGTTCACTTCAAAATTTTCTATTACTTTTCTGTATCTACCAGGAGCTGAATTTCCAGCTTTAGCCTGTACCGCCATCTGCTGATGAAATCTAGTACTGCTTCCCCAATAACATACCATCCCCAACCCCCAACACCCACCTACACACACATACATATTGGAATTTTTGAAAGCTTTATAATCATTAAAGAATGGACACTAGCCACGATGGCCTTAATGTAAAATTAAACACCCATCGGTATGAGACATTTCCAAGCAAAGAAAGTAGAAAATCATCTGAACATTTCTTCTTTAACATGGAAATCCCCTAAAATATCTGCATCTTTGTGTCTTGCTCTTCATGTGCTGAACACGGGACAGCGTCTAATGATTTTCTCCTGGACGCAGCATAAATGTGGATTAATTAGCCCCTGGTGGCTGGGCCAGGGTTTTATTAGCTTTTTCACATAAGTATTTCCAGCTGCTGTACATCCTGCTCTAATTAACTATTGATCTGATTACAATAAATGTTTCAATCAATGGGAATCTATTTGGGCCATGGAAAAGCTCTTACACCTGCCTGAGATGCCAGAATCAGAAAAAAATGACATTTGGTTTAAGGACGATGAGCAATGATGATGTGAAAAGTACAATACCAATCAAAATTCACCTGTCACTAGGGTTCAGAACAAAAATATGACTCAAAAGACCGGAATGGCCATCTAACCTTTTGATGCAGCCCCTGGGTCTTCACGTTAGCTGACCACTTATTTTATTAAGACCAAGGCCATTTCCTTCCCTCCAGACATGTAGATCCCCCTTTTTGCCCTTTAAACCCATAATATACATTGACCTATACCAGGGGTCAGCAACCTTTACTATCAAAAGAGCCATTTTGCCTCCTCTTCCACTAAAGAAAAATAGTCTGGAGCCTCAAAACATAACACAGTTTATAAACTTTTAAAAGTTTTAATATTTTTTTAATTTTACCTGTTACAACAAGTGTGCATGTGTAGGCCTACTTTGAAATAAATTAAACACTGAGCTATGCCCCTAGAAGCCTCCAGCTTCTAACGTATCATCCTGTTACATTAGCTGGAGGCTTCTAACGTAACAGGGTAGATTTTTTTGATGGGCAGAGTTCTTTATGTTCTGACGATGCCTTAGCGATGAAATTTTAAGGGGTGTTAGCCACAGGTGTCCCTCATTTGCAGCTTTAATTTTGTTCACCTGTACCCCCCAATCTTGAGTAATTGGGGTTCAGGTGCTAGAAGCCTCCAGCAATGTGTAACAGGGTAGATTTTTTTGATAGGCAGAGTTTTTATGAATTTTTAGGAGGTGTTAGCCACAGGTGTCCCGTACTTGCAATTCTAATTTTGTTCACCTGTACCCCCTTCCTGTTCCAGAGAAATTGGGGTTCAGGTGCCTCCAGCAATGTGTAACGGTAGATTTTTTTGATGGGCAGAGTTCTTTATGTTCTGATGATAGCCTAACAATTACATTTTAGGGGGGTGTTAGTCACAGGTGTCCCCCACTTGCACCTACAGTTTTGGTTTTGTACATCTCCCCATTCCAGAGGAATTGGGGTTCAAAGGAGGGGGATGTCATTGTACACACCCATTTGTACACCCCCTGTGGTAGATTTATTTCACTGGTAGATTTTTTTCATTAGAACACCTGATAGGGAACCCCCCTCCTCCGCAGTGTCTTGGGAGGAAGGGGACTCCCCATCAGAGATCTCCCCGCGGCAGCCGAAGGGAGCCACAACAAGGAGGCTGAAGAGCTGCATGCGGCTCCGGAGCCGCAGGTTGCAGACCCCTGACCTATACTGATTAGCAATTAGTGCTCAAAGATGGATTTGCAGCCGACTGGGACAAAATATATTAAAGCGTAATAAAAACCCAAATACAAAATGATGATAACACACTGCCTATTGTAGGATGGCTACATACACTTCTTTTCCTCCAGTACCTTTGAAAGGAAGTCAAATTTACACATCCCATAAACTGGTAAAGCTCAACTTTTTGAGTTTAGAAAGTGAAATACCTTTTGGTACAAAATATGTATGCACAAGACACTTGATATGTCCCCATTTATTAGTGCTATGAGGAAATTATGTGAAAAAATGTAATGGCACACCAACAATTTGTTCTATCAATAATATACATTTTCAAATAAATAAAATCATTAAAAGCACTTTTTGAATAGAGGTTAATGTACCAGATCCCATATAGGTTCAATTAAATAGGATGAAATGGGAAAGGGGGATTGGATCCAAAAACTTGGGCAGCACCTACAACTGGGAGACAGTTTGGAGCTTCCAAAAAGGGGACTCTTCAACAGTTCACTTTCTGCATTTGTCCTTTCCCTTATAAATAGTGGCTGAATTGCTTTGAAATGCCATGGTTGGTTGAGCACTGTGACAGCCGTGATGAGGACAGGCGGATCTGTCATCACATTGTCAGTGAAATATCTAGAGGCTGCTTTTAAAGGAATGTTCCAATCATGATACAAATTACCAGTAATTGTTCATGATTTTAGGTTGGGTGAACTTGCTAATTATTTTTTTATATAGTAAGCCGCAACAATACTTCCTGCAGATCCCTAGTAATAGAAAAAGTCCTCTTTATAAAGAAAAGGGATTGAGAAAGCTCAATTGCAACATTATAAAGGATGAAGGTAAGAGGAATTGTATTGTGTGTAATGGCCTAGAAAAAAAAGGACAATGCAAACAACTGGTGCTGTGAGGAGCAGGAGCTGAAGGACGGTGTCCTACAACTGACAGGTCAATAATTGTCAAACCCTAAATGGCTTTTATGACTTTTAGACTTAAAAAAATGGTTAGAATAATAATAGAACATTTATAGTATTAGGGAAACCAGCACAAGTTCATTAAATAGGTCCATGGCACCCCTGCCCCTCCACCTATCTGATGCCTCAGATGGTGCCTACACAGAACTAAGGAGCTGAGCACTAGCTCGGCATGACAGTACAGTAGGGCCTGGTGGCTAACTTGTAAATCGCCTATTGTTGCATCGTGGGAAAAAGGTAACAGAGTCACATACAGCCCATTCAGACTCCCATACCCCAAATTATTTACATGGTCTCCAGCAAATGAATGGGAAGCCCATGTGGTGCAAGGAGAGGGAGGTGGCTGGAGGTTGGCTATAAACCTAAGCTGGTACTTTGTCCAGATTGCACTAAATGCAACACATATAGGCTGACGTCAGTAAACAAGTGCTGGTGACACCACAAGAAAGAACTTTGTTCAGGGCAACAATGCTGTGTGCTTATGCCCAACTGTGTTCCCATGTTGCCATCTTGTTACACATTATTAAATTTATTCTCCTATTTTGAATCCACTGATTCCCTCTTTAGTATATATTGATATATCTGGTCACAGTCTGTTCTAACTTCATATAGCTTCCTATTATTATTCAGAGTCTGGTTTTCTCATACTCCTTTTAAGCCCTGATGAAGAGGGTGGGATCCTCCGACACACGTTGGAATAATACATTTATTCCCTTGAACTCTTGAAACAGGTGGCATCTTCCTTTTCTTGGTTTGAGTACAGAGCCACAGAAGCTGTTCACCAATTATTGTAACTGCCACCAACACTGTACCTTTGTCTCTTGTCTTATATTAATGCCAGCTGATGACCAACAGAGATTATTTACTAAAGGGATTTAGGCTGTTCACTTTCCAGGATGAATTGATATGTTAATGAGTTTAGTGAATGCTGAGAAAATTCACATTACAAAGAGTTCCCAATCACGTACAATGAAATCTACAAACACAGGATTTTTACTTGCATATGATTGGATGGTTGAAGACAACAGAGCTCCATCTAATCTACAAAGCGAATTGAAGTATCTTTTTGCTATCTGAACAGCTTATATTAGCAAATCAACCTCAATGTACTTGGGATGATCATGTGTTTGAGTATTTAAATAATTCAAGTTCCAGCTCCTCTTGATCTTTTCCTTGCAAGCGAATATCATTCAGTTAAGATTTAGGAAGAGCATTCTGACTCTTGCCGAAACCTATTCATAGATGGTTAAACCAAGAAGACAATCCAATGTTGTCAAAGTCAAGAAGAAAAACTTTCAGAACTTTCACAATCACGCAGAGGCTGTCAAATCTCTTGCCAATGGGTAGTCTTCGACTTTGAGAACGGAGAGGATGACATCAGACGCTTCTTCCTCATCCACCTCCCCCACCCTGCCGAACTAAACAAATATAACTTCAATTTTCAACTCAATTGTCAGGAATTCACTTTAGATCTACTGGCTGCACCATAGCAGTTTGCATCGCAGTAATCCCTTCTTCAATTGTACTTCAGCTTTTCATTAATGTGAGCCAGATAACAAAGGCGCAGTGGTGGTATTAATGCCGCCCAAGTACAAATATTGTTCATTTCAGCACAAAGGCCAGAAAACATCTTGTCGATTGTACTTTTATAAAGCCGTCAGCTGTCTTCAAGAAGGACTTTTATTATCCTTAAGTCGGCCAGCGTAGTTATACACCAAATAGATGTCAAGAAACAGCAAACACATTTACATCAGGCCACAATTACCAACGTGTCCTGAAGGGGACATTGTCATGAAATAAGAAAGTTTGAACTTTTTTTAAATAAATTGCCTTTTTCATTTACACATCTGTAAATGTTCTCATTATGCTAGATCAAGTAAAAAAGTAAAAAAAAATGCAAGCAGACTGGTTCTTTATTGTAGAAGGGATAGGAAATGTTTCTGATCTCCAATAGAACAAACTTACTTTCCTGTTCACAATGTTCTTTTTAATGCACACTGTGCGCACTGAGTGTACAATCCCAGCATCAAAGTACTAGAGATTATGGTTAATTTCGGTTGATGAACTAGATGAGAGAATAGCTGGCAGAAGCAAGCTGATCTCCCTTTACTTTTTTCTATGTTTTACACTGAATCTGGAAGTCTCTGTTTTGGACATCTGAGTTAATTCCATTGCTGGAAATATCATCTTCTCTACACTGGCTTGAGCACAGTAAAGAATGTTAACTTTATGTCTCATGCTTCCCTGAAGAAGCCTAATAAGGTGAAACGTGTATGGATTCGCGGACTAAGACATTCCTTGTAATCCCAGCATACCTTTCTACCGGGAACAAGTGAACTCCTAATCATACATCTATGTATGATTAGGAGTTTAATTAAACAAATATTTATTAAACTCACCTGCACTTGCTCCTTTGTCGTCATCAACATATTCATCTCATACTGGTTCAGGATTTGCATGATTTCAGGCCAGGCTAGAAGGAAATAACTATCGCACATGCGCAGTAAAAATCATTCATTCCCGGCAGATGTCATTGCTGGGATTATACTCAGCTGATTATATATATTAGATTGCAAAAAGGCAGATATGTTCGTTTTATTGCAAAAGGGATACAGCCCGACCCTTCTGCATTACCCTTCCTGCTTACACCTAATAAGCTGTTTTAATATTTAGGTTTAGTTAAGACCTAAAATCAGAATACAGAAGGTCACCAGCAGGTAGTATTAACTGATAAAAAAGACAAGCAATGCCTTTATATGAAAAAAACTAACTTCCTGGCTCCTGGTGACTTTTTGTTTCAGTTCTACGTTTTATAAGGTATGCCAGCTGCCAGGGACAATGTACCTTCTAATCAAGTGAAGGAGTTAATCATCAATGGCCATCCAATGGCTAAACATCACCCATCGGTTATGATGGAACCTTTCAAGCATGCAGTAATGACAGGTCCTGGAACTATCCTCACTGTAGGGTAATTATGTGCTCAATTGGAAAGGATGCTGTGCATACTTGCTGTTTACCGCAGAATCTCACCACCTACCAAGCTCTGCTTTAGAGAACAGTCCTCAAGGTTTTACTTCTGACAATCATGAGCCACTTGGAACACTATCCATTGGCCTGTTTTTAAAGCCAAAAAATGTTGCCAATGGTACATGAAGCAAAGTATATAAGCAAATCAAATATAAATAATGTATGTGCCAGGGAGAATCCATTGTACAAATATTAATAGAGTATACAGAATAATGACCAGTTAACACACCAAGTAAAGAACAGAAAACCAATAAAATCAGATAACACTGAGGAAGGTTGTAAAAAAATGGGGCTTGGATACCATTCAAGGGATGGGTGGACAGGGAAGATAGAAAGAAAATCATAATCCTCATTGGCATTGGGTGGCCAATGAGGATGTATATCCTGCTCATGTGCAGAAATTACATTGTCCCCCAGGGGCTGGCTTATGCGCTGGGGAACGGATGAGCTATACAGTCTAGAGCAAAAGTCCACCAGGAGCCAGAGATTTTATTTTGTTGCCTGTTTTTTTTTTGTTTGTCAATTAGCTCTACTTCCTGGTGACTTCTTGTTTTTTGAGCAGAATTTGTCCATGAATTTTGATTCTCTAAAAGTGACTCCCATCCCTATTGTCTTCTTCCTGGGACAATCAGAAACCACATTTCCCCTAACAAATGTTGGAGATTGTTGGATTGTATGTCTCTACAACCACATGATTCAACCTGATAAATGGCACCAACCATGATTGTTAGGAGTTCTAGTATGCTTTTACTGGAAAGGGCACACTGATAGAATTATCAGAAAAGTGCCAAGAAACATGCTAACCCAGAACATGACAATCCAAATAATATATCGTAAATAATTTGCAAAAAATATTTAAATAAATACATGTATATTCCAAAGAATAAATCGTAGGAACAAATGACCACTCTGGCCAGCAGTAGATTGTAGTGAGACACCAGGCATCCAGTTATAAGACACATTGTCTGTCTTTGGCCATTCTTCCCCGAAGCCCCGGTTGTGTAAGCTGCACCTACATTAATGTGCATGCACTAAGACCTATGTTCTAATGGATTACTGCAATGCACGTTAATTCAATTACTACATTAGAACCCAAAAATAACCTAAATCTAAACTAAAATGAAGTAGGTTTGGTTGGTCCCATGAATCCCCCCTAGAACCTTTGTGATTAGGGGCTTTTGTCTGTTGGAAGCATGGCTGTATGTTTGGCCATGACAATTAACTGATTCTATCGTCTTAAAGTTCATCTATCACCACTTTCCCATTTTTTTTTACTTTTTGAACTAAAGAAAGAAAAAAATGTCAGCATCCAAAAAAGGGAAAGATGAGTATAAGAAGGGTTTGTTACGCTTTAAGTTAGTGTTGGGAGGTTTAAACTTCTAATAATTCTTCACCAGCAAGGCAAGTTTCCACTCTTCTGCCCTGATTTTTCCTTTTCCATCCTATATTGTCACACTTTTGTTGGTGGGATATACTTTACCAGCAACCATATAAAAGTCTCATTATGCCATTAGTGGGCTGTGGTTAGTCAATTGGCCTCCTATATTGGTGCTTAGGCCAGGCCTTTGCATACTGTAATGTTCTCCTAGCCGTTCCAATTTAATTTTTGTCTTTTATACCATAGGGACCCCAGAATGAGATTGGGTTTGATGTTGGTTCTGAGGCTCATCCTCCTATCAATAGACATGTGGAACTAACAAATCTCTTCTATATTGGTGGTGTTAGGTTTATCCACTGACGTCATGCAAACTTTGACCCCATGGTGTTTTTTAATTGTATGTTTTGCACTTAATGATACCAGAAAGGACCAAGGTACCCTATTTATTTGTCAGGTACAAGTCTGTGCTAAAAATGTTCATACTTGTTAACAAACTTTGACATCAAGAACACATCAACATAGGCAGGTTAGTGGGATTATTATTTAAAAGTAAGCCTGGAATGCTTTTAGCCAACCTAGTGAGATACTGCGGGAAAGCTACCGGACAATACCTGGGCAGAGATCCCAAGGTCAGAAATCTGCATTTGTGTAACAGTTGGCGAGCACTGTCAAGTTTTGGAGTTACTCAGATCTGAGATCTGTGGTTGACAGCAGTCAACCACAGCTTTCCTAAAAGAGCAGATGAGAACCACTTTGTTAAGGCAGTCGTTGCGGTTGAAGAGTTTTGCCGCTGCAGCTGCTGAATGCAACCTGGTTAAAGGTGGTTGCAGTTGCCACAGGAGGACTGAGAAAGATCTATCGACTTCCTAAACCACATGACACGGAGGTCAAGTTCGGGTAAACTGTAGTTGACACAACAGCCAAGGTTAAACTGCATTTATGTATAAACATATAAATGGTCCATATAGAGACCTCAATTCCCAATTATTTACTTTGAGATCATTACAAAGAACAAGAGGACATTCTTTGTGTCTGGAGGAAAAGAAGTTAAAGCTCCGGATAAGGAAGGGATTCTTCACTGTAAGGTCTGTGAAAATGTGCAATCAGCTCCCTCAGGAAGTAGTTTCAGCAACTACTATAGATTGCTTTAAAAAAAAGCTGGATGCTTTTCTAGAAGTACAGAATAAAACTCATATTATATATATACTAATATTACATTATTAAATTATATATAATTAAAGCTTTAAAGTAAAAATAACAGTGACTGTTGATCCAGGGAACATCCGATTGCCTCATGGAATCAGGAAGGAATTTTTTCCTGTTGAAGCAAATTGTAGCAGGGTTTTTTTTGTTTTGCCTTCCTCTGGACGAACTATGTCTTATAGGGTTTTATATCTGCGATATGTTTATTTCCCTAGTGGTTGCACTTGATGGACTTATGTCTTTTTTCAACCTAACCTATTATGTATTTATGTAACTTTAGTATTGAAAAAATGCAGCTAGGGGCAGCTAACAGCTTGCAACTGCAGATCTAAAAAGTGGACTTCTATCTCAAGTTATCAAAAAATGGGGAAAAAAAGGATTTTTATTGTAAGGGTAATTTTTTCTAAAGCAGGGAATCTGACATTCATCAAACAATCTGGTGGAAAATCTATCACTGCCATTGAAAGCAAATATAGTTATTCCCCGAGTTAAAAACATTGAACGACTCCTAGATATGAACGGGGCTTCCCTGCTTGCTGAGGCTTGATGGGGTAGAGGGGGGCCGGTTCACATGTCTTGTAGAAGAAGTCTTTTGCTAAACACAGCTGAGGTTGTGTGTGATGACCAAGACAAACTTTGCAGTTGTTCCTTTTTGCATATCAAAGCACAGTTTGCTCCAGAAGTTAATGAATGTCTAGGCTCCATAAAGTTTTTTTTTGTGATTAACCAACAGTGAGGATTTTATACAGTAACTGACACCACGCTGCCTAATAATATGTTAGAATAATATGAGACAAACACCTGTCCTAATTGCATTTATTAAAATAATGTACCTGTTCTGACTTACATACAAATTCAATTTAAGAACAAACCTACAGTCCCTATCTCGTATGTAACCCGCTGACTACCTGTACCAGGAAGATTCCCCACCAGGGATTATTTGGTGAATGTCAGATTCATTGCTCTATGGTATTGAGAGAAAATGACCTAAAGCATCAGTTAGCATTTTCTACCACAAGATGGTAGCATGTCCCTGGCAGGGCTCTACATCTGCATTATGCCAGCATAGTTACCCAGCACAAGCCTATATATATATTATATAAACCTCTGTATTGAGCCTGCACCTATTTTTAGCCAGTCTAGGCAACAAAGAAGTAGGAGTTCAGCAGGATCACAAGAATAGATAGTCGTGTACCAACCTGACTTGACTGGAAGCTGCATTTGGCAGATGGAGCTGTTTGCAGCTGAACAGAGTAAAATTAGATGATTTTTTTTCTTTCCTTTTTTTTTTTTTTTACATCAAACCTCCCTCCCCCTCTTTTTCTTCCATTTCTACAGAAAGCTCTCATCATATCACTAATGACATATGCAGGGCAAGAATAGATGCCGTCTATACCTTCATTTATTGCTGCACAACTGTGCCTGTGCCAGCCGAACTCTCGGGCTCATATAAATGGAATTAATTGCAATACGTTCCATCACCTCCCATCACAGCCAAGCAGAGATGAAACGATCTTGTTAGGCCCTGGATCGGTAATTAAAAATGTTGAACTGATTCTGCTTTAAGGCCAATATTCTTGCTGTGGAATTTCAAAGACAGTGAATGTAAAGGTTAGAAGCGTGCCTGGCCAATCTGGGGATAGCGGAATGCAAGGTTCTGCAGGGGGCTGCCATAAAAAGGATAAAAATAGATGATGGATCCCCAAACGCAGAGCCGGTGGCATTAATATGACGTAGGAGGGGAACATCTGTCTCCCCCCCTCAGCCTACACACGGCGGTGTACCCCTGTGTAAGCCTTATACAGATGGACTAGAGAAGAAACCGTATCCTAATGTAAACCGTGGTAGAGGAGGAGGAGAGAGCAGGAGCGAGTGAGGAAGCAATACTTATAAAAAATGGAAAATAAAAAATAAGGACTATAGCCGAGGCAGAATCGATGGCAAGGATTAATTCAATTTTATTCGCATATAATGCGTTGGCGCGTTTTGCAGTGCTTTACCCAAAACACAGCGCCGCTCAAACATTTCTAAATGAGCTTAAAATTAGAGATAAATAAATTGCCAGCAGCCTGCAGGTGCTCTGCCAAAATCCATCCACGTTTCGCACAGTTGGACATTTGCATTGCAAACCTTTCCATTCTCTAAACATGTAAACATAGTGGTGCCGCTCACACATCTGAGCACCATAATGAGCGGTCTAGGTAGCACATTACTGATACGCAAATTTTGACTTTGTAGTACGAGCCGACTTTATCTACATGTCCCTGCTCCTGAAATTTGCAAGCAGGGGCAGACATAGCGAGGAACCCTAAGTCAGTTCTGCAAAGGGGCCACTGTTGTATATGTCTACCTCTGTATATAAGGATTGGTGGCATATGACTGTCATACGAAGGACCGAGGATTGCAATTTGAAGTCAGGCTTTACTTTCTCAATAATCGTAAATACTATTGTAGCTACAATCATTTTAATCGTTTTGACATCTTCTAATTAATTGTGTAAGTGACTGACAAAAGCTCATGGTATTTGGACAGTTTTAAGTTAACAATAGGCAACGCTCATCAAATTTGGAAAGGTTTCTGTTAACAGTATATATCAATAACATTGTACAATTCTAGCAGATACAGGAATATAGAGCCTATGTCTGATATAGAGGTGGACATAGGAAGGTGCAAATTGTGCCCACTAGGGCCCCGAACCCTCCTCAGTCAACAGAGGTCAGTTCAGTACGAGGGTTGGAGGGTCTGCAGCGTGGAAGCTACTTTGCGTCTTTCCTATCGTTTTATGTTGCAATGTTATAGTTTTTCAGAATGGGTAGCATTCTAATGGCACACAGAAACAGGTTCTGGCTATTGCATATTAAGGAAGGGGCCTAACTGTCATGGGTCCTGTGCTCCATTTTGGATTTCTATGACATGCAAGTCATTAGGAGATTGTTTATTTCAGTTGATGGCATATGAATAATTTGGCAGCCGATGGCAGTCTGTTATGACATTTTGTTAAAGCCCTAAATGCATGGTCTGAGGAAGCAGCTTGAGACCATGAAACACATCACCATTTCCATCTAATATCGGCTACAATCAATCAACATGCTATCATTTTTGGATTGGTTTGAGGAATGTATGTATCTTTTATGTTATTAATAAAGTATGCTTTTATAAATGATCTATATTCTTGCTAATGGTTCCACAAACTACTGAAATATTGTGGGATTTGTTTTGTAATATTTATATAATTTGTGAATAGTGGAACCTATGTTATGAAAATGTGAATTTTCTTATTACTTTTACTTAGCGTTACTCCATTTCTCACCTTTTTGGTTTATGATCTGTACTGGGGTGCACTATTGGCTAAGTCTGCCACTGGTGTAAGCGCACTATTAGCATGTAGATATATAGCGCCAACATAATACGCAGCACTGTACATGGCCATGTCACTATCAGAGGAGCTCACAATCTAACTTCTCTATTCAGGTTAATTTTGTAAGAAAGTCAATTAATCTACCAGTTACTAGTTGGAATGCGGTGTGCAACTCACGGGAGATGTTATTCCCACTCAAGATGGGAAGAACATACAAACCCCATGTAGATAATGTTCTAGCTGTGAATCAAACCTGGGACCCTAGTCCTAGCTGCAATAGCAATTATATTGTGTATAATCATTTCTGCATGATGAAAAACTAATCATGCAAACTGATGAATAGAAAAGGATGACAATTCCAGCTCTGTAGATGAATATTCCTGGTGGGGGTCATCTACAACTCACAATCACCAGTTGCTTCAGATCGCTGTCCAATGTCTGTTGGTACCCTGGCGCAAGGCATGAAATTATTATCACTTGCTTTATTTAAGGCAGTTGCTTTATTTGCAATACACAAATGTAAACTGATTTAAACTGTTGTCAACAAGGGTTACATTACTCGCTGTCGAGCAATTAGGATTGCCAAAATGGCCCCAGGCGATGTGTAGGAGGTGATATTTACTGCTCATCCCTCACCTGTCATGTTTTTTGTCAAAAGTGAGAGGCCATCCAGAATAAACACAAAATCTCCTATGGAGCATGGGGCTTTAAGGTGCAATTAAAATAATCGTTTACAAAAAAATAATTTATATACAAATTTCTAAAAATACACACAAAAAGTTCAAGTACATGTAGTCCCCAAGTTATAATGACATCCAACATACAGACGACTCCTAGATACAAACGGGCAGGATTGAGGCTTGATGGGGGAAGGGGGGGGTTTGCATGACTTGCAGAAGAAGTCTCTTGCTGTTCTGCAATTTATTGTAACTCTTTAATGACCAAGACAAACTCTGCTTTTATTTCTTTTTGCATATCCCTGGCCTGTACTTATAAGCCGGGTGACTGTGGGAACTGAACTCAGATGAACTCTCAATGGAGACACTCTATTGAGAGTTCATCTGGAGTTCGCCTGCAGTCACAGCTAATTGGAGGCACTCGCGTGCCTCCAATTAGCTGTGACCGCGGTTCCCATGGTCACGGGGCTGTACTTATTAATGATAAGTACAGCTTGGTGACCATGGGAACTGAACTCAGATGAACTCTCATTGGAGAAACTCAATTGAGAGTTCATCTGGAGTCACAGCTGATTGGAAGCACTCGCGTGCCTCCAATCAGCTGTGACCACAAGTTCCCACGGTCACTGGGCTGTACTTATTTGCCCGTTGACCATGGGAACTGAACTCAGATGAACTCTCAATGGAGAAACTCGCGTGCCTCCAATCAGCTGTGACCTCAAGTTTACACAGTCACTGGTCTGTACTTATCAACCCAGGGAGCGTGGGAACTGAACTCAGGTGAACTCTCAATGGAGAAACTTTATTGAGAGTTCATCTGGAGTCACAGCTGATTGGAAACACTCACATGCCTCCAATCAGCTATGACTGCAGCTTCCCACGCTCCTCGGGCTGTATTTATCAATGATGACAGCTTAAGCGAGGTGAATGAATGGGGAGACTTGTCCTCATTTAACCTCTAGTGCCTGGGGATCCCACACTGACAGGAGGATTCACATGGCTGTGCTCAGAATGAATAGAGCCATGGAAATCATTCTGTCATTGTGGGATAACCTGTAAAAAAATAAAAGTTAGTTCACAAATCACACACATTCAATAAATTACTTTACCACTAAAGCCTCTTTTATTTTTTCACACATATTTTTACACAAGAATTCGCAAAGTTGAATCCTGTGTTTTTCGGGTCGGGTCTATCCGATTTCCAACAGCCATATTTGGGTCGAATATTAGGGCAACTTGAATTCAAACACTAACACTAGCTTTCAGTATATTTTTCTATACTAACTTTACTAATGCTATGCCTGCTCTATGACCCGCTTTTATAGAGCAAAGGTTGGCTTGTCCAAAAGCCATCCTATAGAACCTTCTAAGCCTCCTGGCTATAGTTCCAAGGTCAATCAGGGCATCACAATTTTTTTTCTCTCGCACATAAATAAACCAGGGCTTTGAACCTGGAACCAATACAGGAAATAAACCAAGACCTTATTCCTACTAGAAAACTGTGATATCTTACATTTTTGTTTTTGGGTTATTCGTTAAAGCTAAAGTACACTTAAAACTCGACTCTGGGGACAACACTGCAAGGGCTTAGGCTATTTTCTCCCCATAAAATATATCTTCAGCAAATTCCTTCCTTAACCCTACTGTTTGCTCCACTGGGATTATCTACAGTCAAGGACCAGCAGCCCTGTATGGAAGTACTCTGCCCACATTCCAGAGCATGGGGCAGTGGAGGATTTAAAGTTTAGTTTACAGAAGCCTCTTGCATTTCCCAGTACAATAGCGCTCTAGGAAAGAGGAGGCAGGAATGGGGGCCAACCAAACAAAGGTATTGGCGAAGGACATGCTAACAGCTGAGCAGAGAAACAACCCCCCGCCCCCCGCCCAGTCTGTTTAGTGGCATAATAAAAGCCAATGTAGCTCAAGCAATTACTTAGGGCATGGAGTAGAAGGAGTCTATTAAAGAAAACTAAACTGTGAAGATTCTAGTAGAAAAGGGCCTAGGTCAGATATCAGAATTGTCTATTCACAGATACCTCTTTGGACAGTAAGACGTTTTTACTTATCTCCCTCAGTCTGGCTTAGATGTATGCATCTTTTTTTATGCAACACACAATATTGCATTTTAATGGATTTTTCACTTACCTATGTCTTTTTAAAATTTGTGTTGTTCCTAGTACATGTTCTGCTAAGTGTATTACTACCCCTGAAGAAGCCTACAAAACGCGTCGGGTACAAACCTAAATGTTTGCAAACCTATACGTTCTAGGTTCACACTGGATTCTCCTGGTTTAGTTTCTAGTCTACCATTTATAAGTAGTTGCACACTGTATAGTGCCATGTTTTTGACCATGGACACATTTCTTAGTTTAAATGTAAGAACTATCACTATCTGTATTGTATTTTTGAGAAATGTATCACTAATACAATAATCCTGCCTGAAAAAACTCCTCTGTTGTGTTCTCTTTGTATTATTATGCCATGAGCAGGGCAACCCAGACTTCTGCCCGTCCCCACATTCCTCCCCTCCCCATTTCCCATCCAAATTTCTTTCCCATTTGCCAACCAGCCACCCCCTTCCTTATCAAAACTCCCCTCCCCAAGTAACACCAACACCAATTTGCACTTAAAATGGCTGGCAAGCAGCTGATTTATGAACATATAACATAAATAAATAACTTTAAATAACGCATATAACTTAAATACATAACCTGTGACTAAACATGTCACTACCACACACATAACAAACTCAATAAATAACATTAATGATTCAAACCTTCTTAATTCACAATTTAACCACATAACATTAACATTACTTATTATAACCTAAACCGAAATTTCCTGAAATGAAATTACCCAACCAGGTTGCAGGTCTGATCCAGCAAGGCCCGTACCACCACCATCTTCCATTTCACTATTTTGCAACAGGCCCCTAGCCGCCCAGCACCGCCTCAGGGGCCACTGACCATACCCAAATTTAAAGGAGGACCCTACCTCCGAGAATCTCCATTACCACCACATTACTATTTACCATCAGACCCTTGCCTTTTCAGACCCCAACCACCTCACACAGACCCTTCCTTGACAACTATACCCCAATAGTATAGTCCTAAAAAGAGACCTCCCACTTCCGATACAGTCCCTCCTAAACACTCTTAATTCTCACCTCTCTCGTCCTTAACCAATTCCCCTCTTACTCCCCCTCTCCTCACTAAACCAACACTTAACCCTTCCTTCTCCTGGGCTCTGTGCTTATTCTAAAGCTATGGGCCTCACTTTATTTTCTGGGGTTAGGAAGAACTTACTAAAGAGTTTTTATGTATAGACTCCAGTTACCTTCTGGTTTATGTTTGTTATTAGTCTAGCTTAGATGTATGCTTTTTCTGCATTTGAGGCCATGTTTACCAGGCAGTTTACCAAAATTTACCACCAATAGACCATCTTCCACTCACTCTACCATGCTATAGAAGGTTCACTCAATTTTGATAGCTTGCCAGGTGTCCATCTCAAATTCTCAGATACGTCTTGCAGCACTTGGTAGTTAGTTGCTTTTTGTAAATTGAAATCTACAAAGCACCAGGATACCAGGATCCACCTCGTATTCCAACACATATTGCTTACAATAGGACCGTGGCCAAGTAAGGGTGCACTTTAAACATGTTCTTGTTGCTGTAAAATCTTCATCAAAAGCAGCTGCGTAAATGCTCATGCAGATGCTAGATGTTCCTTGTTTAAGTGGTGAAAATCTAGCGTTAGCTCAGAAGGCTTCCAATGTCTTTTAGCAATCTGCCCTGGCAGACCGCTATATGACAGACTGCTAATGACCACAACTGTTTAGTATGGGGAGGACCCAGCAAGGTGCCTTATGCTCGTTCATTCCCTTCCATCTCCATAGAACAGTACAGAGCTTGTTTGTTCTTCTTACGCTGGAAATGATTATTGATGATCAACAAATACTGAGTGCCTGTAGTAAAATTATAGGTTAGCTTATAGATGGTCACACCGCTGCTAATCGTTGCACCTTCCCAGCACAATATTTTCTTGTCATTCACACCTATTGTGGTTAGCAGTTTTCCAGAAGGGAAAATCGCTGTTTTCTTCGCTGCCTCCTACAATTATGTATGCCAGTATGTAACCCCAGGAGAATACTTTGGCTCCTAGCATATTTGCAAAGTTTTATATATAGATATTTCAGAATTCAGTAATGATTCCGTTACAGATCACTGAACTCAGATTTTTGTAAACAAGTCTTTCAATGAGATTTGTGCTTTTTTCTCTTGTTATTGAATCCCTTGGTGCCGAGTCACAGTCATATTTACTGCCATATGGGGGTTGATTTTACTACAATTGAAACTTGGCTGCCTCACTGAATCGGAGATCAATGATGACTACCTGATAATGGCAGCGGGCAGCAGACATTGGCTGCAATCAGAGGAGTCATTGGTGACTCCTTATGGTGACTCAGAGCTGGACTGTGATTGAGATGTAAATGGAATGTTTGATTTCAACTTTAGAGTGAATCTATGTTTTTGAATAGCAAAGGAAAGAGTTAAGACCCCAATCAGTTTATTGTTTGCTGTCTGTATCACGTTGGAAGAGCTGTCTGTGGATGGGGATGACTTCTCCAACTCCTGCAGTGTTTGTCACATCATCAGACAGTAAAAACTTTCAAACAGCGTGTTGCTGCTGCCTGATTCCCTGCAAACCACGCCAGTATTGCTGCAATGCAGCTTCCTCCAGCCAGGATTTGGAACTTGGGGTGCTTAGTAGGCTCATTTTCCTGCGGAAGTGCGTGCGTCAATGTATGCATGACAGTGCAAGCTTTGTGCATTGGTGCACTGGGTTGCTGTTCATTCTTAAAGGCACCTTGCCAATGAAGCAAGGCACCACTGTGCCAGGCTGTGTAGTGTTTCTTTTACTAAGTGTAAAATGCATAGTAAGCAAAGGCTCTTAAGATGCAGGATGACTGTCTATGCACCCATGGCCCCTGGTCCACACACCCTAGTTGTCAGTTGCCAAGGGATGATTCTGCAGGGTCCAATGGTGTTGGCACAGTGACATGGCTAGTTCATATAACGTCAACCTGAGCTAGCCCATGGGTCATGATACCTGTCAATTCTAACCAGCTCTGGCCTGATGGTTCTCTGTCAAGGTACCTCTCAAGTACAACATAAATGACCATAGTGTATTAGTGCTTCCACCAACCAGCTACTAGTGTCAGGATTTTAGCACAGCAGCTGGTCACTCCTGTGGTTCATGAGCACTCTTGTGACCCCCATCATAGATGCCCATGCCCATTGGTAAACCAATGGACATACCAGGAAAACCAAAAGAAATCTCTACAAAGTGACATTTTGTTCCCTTAGACATGTTTTACCATGGCAAGTATCTCAACTGGAAAATTTACCCTCTCCTCCTGTTTGGTTTGCAAATGTTCAATGGGACAAATAAAGGGGTGAATCTCCCTAGTAAGTAAGCAATAAAAAAACCTGAAAAGGCCAGCCTTTCTCAACCATTTTTTCCCTGAGGAATCACTAAATAATATTCAAGCCTCAGGGAACCCCTTCTAAAACCAGTGGGAAACAAGACACTTAAATTGGTGCCCAGTGGAAAAAAGCCCCATACAGTGGTGGCTAGAATACAACTAAAAACATCATTAAGGTTATAAATTTGGATCTACCAAGTGGTGTTGGTCCCATTATATGTTCATGTTCAAGGAACCCCTAGCAACGTCTGGAAGAACCAACTGAGACTGGTCTAACCCTTCCCTATCCTGCAAACTAGACTAGATTTAAACTCTAGATAACATTAGTTTGCTACATACATAATTGATTTTTTAATAAAATGCCTAGTTTCATCTTTTGCTGGATCTGTGTTTTTGAACTCCTGCAGCTTTGCAACCAATTCCTATCCACATGCACTGTAGTAATGGCTGCATGGAAAATCTTGGATGACCATTTATTTATTAATAATGAAAGCAGCAAAATTAACAATATTCCAATTTCCAATAATCCTTCTTGACTATTATGAGATGTTACTAATTGGGTTTACTTAATTGCCCTTATATATTCCTAGCTGATAATAGTTAAGGATAGGAGTGATTTTAGTTCTATGTAACCGATAAGAATTAGGAATAGTTACAATGATAAGCAACAGACGTGAGATTTTCTAGATGAGTCCTAATATGCAGTGATTCTTGTTGTCTGGCAGTACTGTCCCTGTGGAAGCTGCATAGAAGCACTCATCAGCTCGGTTACTGATGCATTCATCCAATCATAACTCGCTGTGATGCTGCTCGGGGTTTCTTTTTAATATGTCTCTTCCTCTGTTTCCTTGTCTGCCATTGTTTCCCTAAAGCCCAAGTTCACATTTTATTACACTCTCTACCCCCTTATTCATTGTGAGGTTTATTTGTTGCAGTTTATGAATGCAGTTATGTATTCATTAAACAATAAACATCAATTTAAAATGCAATAAACATTAATTTCATGATTTGTTTTAATATCAGGCTCCTGTAATACCCTGTGTATCAAATTATGAAAAAATGGGGGCCCACTAGGGGCCAATCAGGCTTTCCTGTGTTTCTGCCCTGTTACTGTCCAATCAGCAGACTGTTTGTACACATAAATAAGCAACACTAGGACTCTAATAATTGGTTTGTTAACAATAAACTTTCTTCCCCTTGGTTTGTAAAGAACAACTCAGCAGTTATGTAAATGAAAAGGGCAAAGTAATTACCCCTTCTGATGCCTCCCTACTGTGCCCATCACTGTACATTTGTAGAAACATCCACCATTTAGTGCGGCACACTTTAGCTCTACTGTATTTTCAGAATTCTGCTGGGGATAGTGGTGGCTTTCATTCAATAATGCACTCACCTTGGTCAATAGAGCACCTTCTAGTATGTGAATTCCCACTGAATTGCTAAGGAGATAAGGGGGAACACAAACAATAGAACTGTTTAAAAAGGTCATGCTTTGTTGTGGTGCCATTTGTCTTGAAGCCAACACTCTTAGCCAGCCCATCACAACACACATATTCACTTCTGGGCATTTTGGCGTGCTGAATTTGGAAAAATGGTGGAGGATCTATGAAAACTTACATAGAAGGCTGGTTGCTTGCATTGAATGTTCGTTAGCATACCTCCCAACTTCCTGAGATATACACACTTTCAGTTACACAGGCTGGTGAAGTTATATGCAAAAATTGATTAAACCCACAAGCGTTCACTAATTATTTTCATTATATATTTATATATATATTAAATATTTATATTTCTTCTATATTGTTTAAAAGTCACTTTAGGAGACTTATCTGACTAACAATTCTATGCTGTCCGCCACCACAGTATTTCACCCTGTTTATTCTGTCTGGCAGTTTTGCTTGCAGCAGCAAGAAGAACTAGGAATTCGTTATCTGCACTTTGCTCAGCTGCTCATAGCATCTCCTGCTTCCCTTTAGCTGTGCACCCTGAGCTGTACTTTCTCAGCATCCCCAGCACATACTCCGAGGCTGTGCACAGCGAAAGGGGATTTTATGAAATTAGTCCCTGGCTTTCTTTTTTTTTACCAGTTGCCTGTTTTAGCATTAGGCTTTCTGATCTGCTGGTAGTGTGCTTATTCATTGGATTTACTGTTGCTGACCCTTCCTGTTTTCTGACCATGAGATTGCATGCTGCCTGGACTGACTTTTGCCTGTGACCTCGACTCTGTTTTGTCTTTACCCTTGGAAACCCTGTTGGGCAGGCAGCTTACCTGTGTATGACCTCTGGCTCTGTTTTCTGGTTTTGCCTCAGCTGGAATCTTTTGTTCTTCATTATCTGTGGGCTCCTTGTCCTCTGTCAGTTCTTCCCCAGACATCATTCCCTGCGCACAGAAGTCCTCGGAGGCCACAACTAGATTACCAAGGCTGAACTAAGGCTTGTTATAGGTGAAGCACTGGCACCAGAGCAGGGCCTTACACCTTTTTACCCCAGAGGAACCTCTAAAATAATTTTTAAGGGAACCCGTGCTAAAACCAGTTTGTTGGTGGAAACAATATCCCATACATTGGTAGCCAGAAAATGTAGGCCCTTTACACTGGTGGTCAGTGGCATTAATTTTTTCTTTACAGTTGTGGCTGGAATGTCACCCAGACTACCAAAGAAAAGATTGGTGCCATGCTGCTGACTCTGCCAAGTAGCCCTAGAACTTTGTAGGCATCTTCAGGAGATTAATTAGCCAGAGTTCAGGGAACCCCCTAACATTCTTTCGAGGAACCTTTGGGTTCCATAGAAGCTTGATTAAAAATGAGTGCTTTGGAGGTTAGACAAAAGATTTAGTTGGGTACAGGCACAGACCTAAATATAAAGTTTGCAATACAGAATAAATAAGGGTTAAATAAGTAAAAAGGGGTCTCACATCGCTATCGCAATGATCTTATGGCCAACCTAGCCATGCCTAACACATTTTTTTTCTTCTTGGCACTCTCTTCTTGGCACTCACTGATACCTATATGCTAATTGAGGGTGCCCACATTAGTTTCTGCCAATCTACCTGAATGTACATGCCTTACTATATAAACCTTTGCTAAAATTACGACACTTGGGTCATGTGGGTAGTGGCCATCTCAGGATTTACTGTCGTACAGGGGCCACCCGCTGCAAGAGCATTTTGATACATGAATAGACATTATTTATTAGATAGGAAAGTTGAACCCCCAATATTTTAATCAAGCCACCATTTGGGCAAATGTCATTTTAAATATAAAGATTAGTGGTGGGGCATTACATATTTGTTGAATTTGAGTAAAAAGCAATGGTTTTTACCCTGTAATAGCTTCCATTCTTCCCCTGTACCTCCAAGGTTACCTTCTCCATGCCACTCGAACGCTCTTCACTTTTAGCTAAAGAGTTTTAATTGGCAGATGCTGCCTGAATGTCTGTACAGTAGAACAGAATATATTCCTGGTCCCCCAGTCTGCAGGGAGCTTTATAGAACGTGACTGTCCCTTAGTAACTGAAGCTCTTCGACAGATGCACATGCTTCCCATTCATGAGCTTCTGCACGTTTTACCATCTGCAAATATGGCGTAAACATTACCTTAATGCCATTTCATTTGGTATAGCATTATGAATCATAAATATTTGTCATTTTCTTTTAATATTATATCCATTATTGTTTGTTTTTCACCATTTGTTGCATTTCAGTGCTGCTGATCTTCCTGTGTACACTCACTCCAGCACTGGCTGCATGGCATTTCCCTGGGTAGGCGATGTATGGTCACAGCAGCGGATTAGATTAGTGGATGACATGGTGATAATACAGACGCTCTGGAAGATAGAGTTAATGTCTGTTTTACAGGGCGATGTACAGCGGCTCTTCCACCAGCCATGGTCTGCTGGCATTACATGGAAAAAGCGAGGACCTAGTGATGATGTCATTAGGTTCAAAATAAGGTGCGTAATGAAAACAAAAACTGATTATTTAATCATTTTGGTCATCCTGCCATTAACACACTTCTCCTTCTATGGAGGCACAGCGTTGTCACCCTGGGAAGTATGTTAAGACACAGAACACCTCCCATTCTCTACATTTCCATACGGGCTATGTGTTATGTGTTTCAGTGCAGACCAGTGTTTATTAATGAGGGTGTAGCAGAAGATTTTTGGTGGAATCACCATCAACTTTTTTGACCAAATATGACCAAACGCAGATATGGGAAGTTTAGTGTTGGGGGTTACATGAATTTTCAGGTGAAGAGGGAGGGGCAGGGGTGTAAATGAGGTGCCCAAAGCCATTTATTACAAAAGGAGAAATAGTCAGAAGGGTTTTCTAACCTGTTTTGTTAGTCGTCTACCCCCAAGGATCAGTATTAGCAGTCTAGAACTCTAGACATGAGGTTATCTCCTATCTGGATAGCTTTAGACCATTTTTTTTACCAGCAATCACATAAATATTATTTACTAACAAACACACTGTGCACTGATAGAAAGACAGACACATACACATGTTGATTTAATGAGTTTGTCTTAGATGACGGTTGTGTTAATTAGAACTGCAATTACCTTATTCCGGCTAATAAATGCATTCCATAATTCACCCTGCGAGCATCCCGCTCCCTCGGGATTCAATTAATAAGCTGTCAACCTTCAAGCTAAAACAAAAATTTTCTCTCGATGAACACAAAAACAAAACCCATCTGCAGACCAGATTAATATACTGCCTGTCATGTCATTGTGCAGAATATTGCATATGGGGCAATAGACATAGTGCTACTATGACACTGCAAAGGGCAATGATACTTTGAGTAACCCAACCAAACCTTTATGGGTTACCCAAGATTTAATCAAGCTTTTACCATGACCCCGCTATTTTTAATAATTACATTTTATTTAAAATTGGGTAATCTTGGACACAAAAACATTGATAAATAGTCACATTTGGTTTCATTAATAATATGCTCCCAGTCTGCCAAAATAGTAAGTTTAGCTGTTCTGTAAGCACCCTTGAGGACCAATCTGGTGCTCTGCTTGTTGGACATGCCCCATTCTAGATGCATTAAAACAATGCTCCCACAAAGCAAGTGTTAGAGTGCATGAGTAAAAGCCAATTACATGTTGCTCAGCTAGTATGAAACCCCAGCATTGACTGAATGTTTGGAAACAACCTATGCACAAATAAGTCAAACATAAACTAGGGCCACCTGATTTAGGTTTGCAAAGATGAGTGTCGAGTCTATTTATGTCAGTCCCTGATCTCCCTGTTCTACAGTTTTTTTCAAAGCAATAGATGATACAGCTCCCTATTTTCTGGCTGCAAGTTATATAGGTGGTCAGGTTGAACCACAGGATTAATCAATAATACAATAAAATGTGCATATTCCAGACAAAAACCTTTATGCTAGTTGATCCAGAAGAAGGCAAAACATTTTTATAAACATGGAACAATTTTCTCCAATATGGAAAAAAATCCTTTTTGATTCCTTAAGGCGTGGTATATTCTCTGGCTCACCAGTCTTTGCTGTTATTCGTTTAAAATTTTAGTTATGTTCTGTGCATCTGGAAAAACATCTAGCTTTCTCCTAAAGCAATCTATTGTAGTTACTGAAACTACTTCCTGAGGGAGCCGATTCCACATTTTCACAGACCTTACAGAGAAGAATCCCTTCCTTATCCGGAGCTTAAACTTCTTTTCCGCCAGTCCTTTGTAATGACCTTATAGTTAATAATGGGAAAGAGAGTTCTCTATATGGACCATTTATATATTTATATAAGGTGATCATATCCCCCCTAAACGTCTCTTCTCAAGGGAGAATGGATTCAGTTCAGCTAATCTCTCTCCTAATAGCTGAGCTCCTCCATTCCTTTTATTAATTTAGTTGCCTTTCTCTGCCCTCTCTCCAATTCCACAATGTCTTTTTTGTGAACTGATGCCCAAAACTGGACTGCATATTCCAGATGTGGTCTGACCAATTCTTTGTACCAGGGCAGGATAATGTCTCCATCTCTGCAGTCTATTCCTTTTTTTTTATGGGTGGGTAAGCATTAAACATTCATGTATTTACAGTATATATAAAAAAACATTTGTTTTCTTTAAAACTATCCTACTCCAAAGTTCTTAATAAACCAACAGACTGCATCTATCTTTACTTAGGCAGACATGTTCACGCTCTTGGAATTTATTACATAGTAACAAGTTAGAGTTCCAAGATTCTAGACTCCAAACCACTTTATCTTATCTTGCTTCGAGATGCACTCGCCAGATGGCAAATGCAGTTTAAGCCTGACCTATAAATAGCCCTCAGAAATCCCTAGCGGGAACACATTGTATTTATGACACTTTTTTTTAACAACCGATAGACCAAAAATAGGACACGTCTGTGATAAAAATACAGAGATTATTGACAATGCGTTTCACCATAAGGATGCTTGTTGAAATCTATAAGCTGCTTTTACCCTCCATGGAATGTAAGCTAGCAAGCTGTAACAGCCATAAAAGCAAGAAGCTTTGGAGCTGTGACATGGAACAGAATGCTGAACTTCAGACAACAAATACAAGGTTGAAATATACAAATAATATTTAAACATGAAGATGTTAACTATGTAAAATCATTTATTTAGAGTTGTGCTCATTCTTTAAGGTCCATGTCACTAGATGTGTGGCAGAGGAAATGTCCTATAGCTTCACATTTTGTGCTATAGGTTGTCCATCTGTCCTGGGTTTCCATACATAAAAAGCCCATTTCATTTGCACTTACAACATTTCAATGGGATTCAAATCTGGTCTTTGTCTAGGTCAGTCCATAAACCTTTTTTTTCCTTATTTTTTGTGTACTTTGCATTAGTCTTATTTATTTCAACTTTTGGTCTCACGTTTTCACCTAATAGACTTTGGTATCAAGTTCATAGTTATCTCAATTACTTCAAACTGCCAAGGCCCTGAAGAAGCAAAGCAGTTCCAAATCTGGCTTTTTATTATCATGTTTCACAGGGGGTTTAAATGTTCTTCTGACATTTTGTTTTTGGTTTGCACCAAACATGTCTACTGATACTGTGACCAAACAAATCTATCTCCAGTTCATCAGTCCATAACACATTGTTCCAGAAGGCCTGTTTGTTGCTTATTTATTAACAGAAAATTGCAGTCTTGCTCTGATCTTCTTTTTAGGCAGCAACGGCTTTTCCTGGCACACTTTCCAAGATCAGATCGGGGCAATCCCTTTCAGATGGCATATGTATGCACTGAGGCACAAAGTTGATCTGTCAACAAAATGGCTACATTCTTCTTTTGGCATCAAATGGCCCATGGACTGAATTTGCTGGGCTGGATAATTCTGGGCAGATTGACAGTCATTTTAAACCTAAGCCACTTCTAGATTACTCTTCTTTCAGTGAAATAACTGATTTCAAACAATTTTGAGATCTTTCTAAATCCATTACTAAACTTATAGGCCATCTGTTTGAGGGCCTTAGAAAGCTCTTTTGACCTTGGCATGATTTTACCAAACATATAAATAACAAAAAGAACATCAGATGATCCCTGAGAACGTTCTAATCATAACCACCTAATCTGGAACACTTAATTCTAATTTTATGGACATGATTTGGTGATAAATATAAAGATATACTTATTTTTTCACGTAATAACTTCACATTTCAATCATTTAGATTATAAAATGAATACACTATGACAATTAGTTGTCATTTGTTCAAATATATTACCTTTGTCTATAAGCACTGTTTAAATGAAATTTTAAATTAACAATTTCCATGGGGTGTAGTTACTTTTTCACATGATGCAGTCCGAAAATTTTATTAACAAAACAACAACATGTTTAATTTGTGTTAGGCTATAATTTTCATTTCTTTTAACTTTAGGCTACAAATGTATTTAGGACTACCCTGTCCACAGGAGGGCAATGCTGTCAACCAGTATAGTAACAAAGCTATAGACAGGATCAAGGGATGTAGTTAAACTTGGTAACAGACTTTATTATGTATTTTTTTCTCAATTCTATCAACAGGTACACTTTTTAAAGCCTAGAACCAGTAATAGTATCCTCACACTAAATTTATGATAAAATCCCTGCTGTTAAAGTGGCCATTATACTATATGCATTATGACATTCTTCACTCTTTTGCCCAAAGTGGTCCTTGAAATATGTATTCATAATGACATCCCTCATGTCATTGCCCATAGTGATCCTTGTACTGTATTTATGATAAAATCACACCTCTCATTACCAAAAGTAGCCTTTGTACTATGTCCATGATGACATTCCTCATCCCAGAGCCCAAAATGATCCTGGTACTACATTTATGATGGTATCCTTTTCCCAGTGCCAAAAGAGGCCTTTTCTACGATTTCGATAATGGCATTATTCATCATAGAGCCTTTTTACTATTTCCATGATAAAATCCCTCCTTCTAGATTCCAAAGTAGGATTTTTAGTATATTCAATAATTATGCCAATGCCCAAGATGGCGTTTGTACTACATCCATAATGACTTCCCACATCCCAATGCCCAAAATACTTTATCAATGATGGCATTCTTCATCCCAGAACCTAGAGTGGCTCTATATACATGATAAAATCCCTCATCCTAGATCTCAAGGTAATCTTTTTTACTACATCCAGAACAACATCCCAATGCCCAAGGTAGCCTTTGTACCACATCCATAATGACATACATTATCCTAAAGTAGCCTTTGTGCTATATCCATGATGAAATCCTTCATCCCAATGCCCATAGTGTCTTTTTTACTATATCCATAATGACACCCCTCATCCCAAAGCCCATGGTGGCCGTTGTACTATATGCAGTATTTAATTATGTATACAGTACAAAGACCATCTTTTTATAACATCCTCCATTTCTATACCCAATGTGGCTTTTGTAGTACATCCATGAGGACATCCGTCATCCAAATGCCTAAAGTGGCCATTATACTACATCCATAATGACTTCCCTTATACCAATTCCCAAAGTGGTCCTTGTACTTTATCTGTTATGGCATTCTTCATCCCAGAGCCTACAGTGGCCTTTGTACTATATGCATGATGAAACTCCTCATTCTAGATCCCATAGAAGTTATTTTTTCTCTACATCCATAAAAACATTCCTCTTCCTAATGCCCAAGGTGGCCTTTGTATTACATCCATAATGACATCCCTAATCCCAAAGTGGCTTTTGTACTTTGTCCATGATAGCACTTCTCAACCCAAAGCCCATAGTGGCCTTTGTACAATATCCATGGTAGCATTTCTCATCTCAGAGCCCAGTGTGGTCTTTGTACTATATCTATGATGTAATCCTTCATCCCAAAACCCAAAGTGGCCTTTTTTACTATATTCATGATATCATCCCTCATCTTAATGCTCAAAGTGGCCTTGGTATGATCTAACCATTCCTGAATACTAGCACTTCCATGTACATCGTGACCGCATTTGGTATTTCATGTGTGTTTAACTTTTAACCACCAGGCTGACAGCAGAAATATGAAAGATTATTAAAGTGTAAAATATAATTATGTGCTTGTTGGTATTACTGATATGAAGTGCTGTCAGCTAAGGCCGTGTGCAAGTGACATGCTTCTTAAACATATTAAACATTTATATAAGGATCTCTTGAGGGACCTTTTCATAATATTGCAAACACAAAGGTTGCATCAGAAATAACAGGAAAAGCTTTGCAGAGGAAAGGTGATAACGAGGAAATACTGCCAAGGGAGGTGGTATTTGCGGGCACGGTACGTGTGCAAAATTGGCCTTAAGGGTTTGCCTTTTAGCTCAACATCAGATTATAGTAACAGAATATTCATCCCACGGCGAGTAAATGCTTAATAGGCAATATGTTATGAACCAGTAGATACCTTGACTGAAGACTGGCCCTTCCTGCGCTCTCTTATTCCAGTACTAGAGAGAAAGGAATTTTAAAAAGTTGTCAGGAGGGTTAAAATAGGGTTAAAGTGAAGGGGACCCATTGGAAAGATATCAGGAGGAATTCTGCAAGGAATTGTTACACACAAATTTTCTCAATTCTAGGGTTTGTCGAATTTGCTTAAGTTCCATTTGTTAACAGTTAATCAAATTGTGCCAAATGTTTGGGTTGATCTGTGGCCAAATTTGAATCACACTGAAGTCAGTGACACAAGGTGGCTGACTGGATTTCGACTAGTGGTCCCAGTTGTTTTGATGGCATTTAAAATATTAGAATCCCTTTAATATGGGAGCCCAGAGATATCCTACCATTCACCCTGGGGAATGCCTCCACTGACGAGAGGGCTGGGTCATCCTGAGGCAGATTGAAGGCCCAAGTCTGGGAATCCCCCTGGAGTAGGGAGATGACTAGGCCCACTCTGTGAGATTCTGTGCCAGATGAGTGTGGCCACAGCTGAAAATATAACTTGCATGCATTCATGAAATTTACAAATTTTTGACGTTTGCCTGAAAATATCTCTAAAGAGGAATCTTGGGTTCCACAGGAGAGACGGTCACAGCAGGATCCAGATTCTGCCTTTGAAGCTCCTGAGCAGCTACACACTGTGCCAACTGGTTAACAGCGTCTGTCTGGAACTGTATTTGCTAGCGGAGATCCTCCATGACAGTGGGTAGTTTGTTTTGGCCTGTTGTAATGTAAGGCCCTGGTCACCGGCCTCACAAGACATCAGTCCCCCAATCTAATACCGCACTCTTCACCTTTAACAAGCCCCTGCTTAGCCTCGGGAGACTGGTTGTTTCTCCCAGCACTCAGTTGCCCCAGGACTTACTGCGGAAGGGATGGTGTCTCAGGACTGGCTGGCAGCAAACCAGAATCCCACAGATAAAGCAGTATCAGGATTCCCACAAAGCCAAGTCCAGAATACAAACGATAGGCCAGGAACAGACAAGGTCAGCAACAGTAAATCAGACAAAAACACACTATATCAGGCACTGGTGACTGGGAGCACAGAGGCTTTAAAGTCCCAGCAGCCAATAGCAGTGTAGGACTGAGTCAGGAGCTAAACAGCATCTAGAATCCTTTTCAGCTTTGCAAACCCTAACAATGGATGCTGGGGATGCCATAAATCCATCAGGCTGCATGGCTAAAGGGAAGAAGGGCTGCTGGAATCCCAGTTCTCCTGGCTGCTGCAAATGGCAACCCTGTTTTATATTGGCGCACAGCACGGGGATGCCAGACAGATGAGCATCTCCTAACACCTACACTGTTTTTTCTTTTTTTTTTTGCCTACCCACAACCTAAAATACAATTCTAGTAGGATCAAAAATGTTCTGCAATACTCAAAATTAAACAAAAAAGCAGCTTTAACTGCAAAAATCAAGCAAGTCCCAAACCAAACCACTGTTTTGAGATCCCCGCCCCACATCATTTAATCCAAAGAAGACCTGTGTCATCATGGGAGACCTGACAGAAGGAAAAAATACAAGTGACGAAGATTGTAATATGGTATAGCAGGAATGGTGAGGCTTTCTGATTATTCCACTAGAGAGCCACCTAAGAGTAAATCGTTTTAGCAAGTCAAATGGAAATGGAATACTGAACATGTTTGGTTTTTGTCCATGTTACCATTCCTCTGTTGAGAATTTAAGGAATGTCAAACAATCCAAATCTCTCCAGATACCACTACATTGTAGCATCAACTTGCAAGATCTGAGCAATCTAGCATCCACTGGAGCTTTCAACAAAGGAATGGTAATGCAATTCCCTAGAGGATAGGTATATATATAATAACTTAACTCGGTCATATGTTTTGCTTAAAGCGGACCTAAGCTCAACATTTTTACCTTACATAAAAGGGTAGGATATATATATACGGTATTAAAGGTGGAGTACTGCCTCTTCAATCTTGATCGCGGCTGCAATCAAGATTGAATAGGAGCACAGAGCTCCCGGGATACCTACTTCACACATTCTAGGAGGCGATTGGCTGCTCCTTCTGCGGCTTCTTTGGATCGATGAAAGGTTTAGTTCCGCTTTAAGGTAAAGTATGAGGATTTCTGTATTAGGTGAAACTACAGCACTTGCCGAACAGCTTTGGTAGCTTTTGGATTGATGGTCAATAAAATGTCATCCACATAACTGGTTACATTGGTACTTGTAGACTCATACTGTGTTTTTGATTCAAAAATGACCTCTGTAGAATCCTCCAGAACAGCTTCACATTTTTCTAAATTATCATACAAATGACAAAACTCTTGCGCGATGACAACTTATGAAACAACAAATCTCAGCTCTATGTTTTATTCAAAAAGATCTTCTGATATGGATTGCTTTAATACACGTTCGCTTCCATATACTCTTAACTATCGTCAGTGACATTGTACAGCAATGCAGACAGTTTTGGCATTTTATAAATAAATTACATTTATTGACTTGGAGCGGAAAGAACTGTGTTAAGTCTGAATTCCCATTGTCGTAATACAGTAATATTACAGATACTTTCTAATCCCATCATCCCCTCTACTGACTGGCACGGCTTAGTCACTGTGGGCCATGATCAAAGCCAAAGCGTCCCCATGAGAAGAAAAAAATCTAAATAAGCTGCTTGATTCTCACTGAAATAATTTAACATGGAGCAGAGAAAAAAAACAAACAAAGACTCAAGTCTATTCATTTTTAAAGCAAAAGGGCCCAGAGCCATGAATAATTGAGAGGCACAAAAACTGTGTTTTACAGGTCACAGAGCTGAGACTGCTGGCAAATCGTACACATCAAACACTTGCCATTCTCTGGTGATCAGTGCTACTCATGAAACAAAATGACTTATTACGTGCTACTGTATGATTATAATATGAATACTTTTCTCATTGAAGATTAGTGCTTGCAACTGTTCATAAAAGTTACTTAGGCTGAAAAAATGAATGCAAGGTGCCAAGAAAGTAAATACCAACCTCCCCCCTCTGCCCATGTTGCCAAACTAAGCTGTATGCAGAGAAATCTTGCAGAACAATTGCATAAAGTCTCTTCAAATAACACTTCTAAAAATCCTAAAAAGTCCTTGGTCCTCCAGTGTGCTCAATGGTTCCTCTTGCTGATCCCTACCATCTTGTCCTGTAATAAAGATACTTAATAAGCCTTCCACACAGACTTCGGGTCAGATTTATTAAAGCTGTCCTAGACTGGAGAAGATAGACTATCTTGGGAGAATCTAACAAACCTGGAATAAATTTCTTACAAATCCCTACTATTATTTGGCAAATGTGTTTAAACTTTACCAGGTCCATTCCAGGTTTGCTGGATCATCCAAGCTCTGCGAAGATAGTCTATCTTCTACAGTCTTGGAGAACTTTAATAAAGGAAGCTCAATATATGTACTTTACTTAAATTTGAGAAAAGAAATCTCACAATTTTTATTTCATAGTGCAGAATAATGATAAATCACTCTCATTCATTTAAAGTATGCTATAAGACAGTTGCATTGACACTGGCCAAAGAAGAATCACGTTAACTCAGTTGGCCAACTTGAACATGAGACAGAAAAATGAAACCGACAAGAATCCCTGCAGGGGGTAATTTCGAATTTTCAGTGTTACATATGTGGCCCCAAACCTTTAGCACCCAGAGCGTTTTATATACAGTTTATTAAAGCTACTTGGTTTTGAGCATGGACATCTCTCCATTTATACTGTGGTAGAGATAGGTCCATTGCAGCAATAAATTTGTAGGGAAAGATTGTCTTGAGGGCACATACCTGATTGGATGGATGGAGATTGCATGTAGTGCATAAGAGGCAGTCTACAAGGAAGAGTTTATTCTCACCCATTCTGAAATAAACCTATCTGAAAGTCATTGTAGGAGGTTGGCAGGTTGGGGGTCCTTAAAATTGGTTATTTTGGTTTATTAAAAAAAAAAATCATGGACCTATTTTTTTGTTTGGAGCCCTTTCTTTTACACAGTCAATGTAGTGACCAGGATCTTTAGGTGTGTGGAGGCAGTTTGTGAATTCATCTCAAAGATTGTGCAAAGGTTTGGGGGGGCCAAAGCGTGATGAAAAAAAAATGTCCCTATAATAATTACACAAGTCCTGTGGAGTTAGGGGGAGAAAGTGCAGTAGGGAAGCACCAGATCAGTATTCCCAGACGTGTGGGTTTCCGAACAGTCTTTGGGTAATGAATTCTTGGCATGGACAGCAGAAGAAGTATTTAATTTTCAAAAAAGTTTCTTTTTCATTGTTTCAGTTGTTTTCTGTACAACTATGTATCAACAGAGTTCAAGGAATATTACAACCACCAAAGATAGGTGGGACAGCAGAGTTGCAGAGTTACTTGCCATGGCACTTATTTGGGTTAAATATCAATAGATGTATTAGAAGTTGTTTGAACTTTAGCTATTTAAGATAACCCAAAAGCTTAGCTATTATGCATAATCTTCAAAATATTTTAAAACCAATATCAGAATCAATCAACCACCTTGTTCACCAACCTTGATGGTGACATAACTCCAAAAAGGTCAACACAGCAACCAGGGATAGAAGGCAAATTGGCTTGCCAGCCCAGAAGAGCTGAGATGAGAAGAATATAAACAGTGAGACGTTATTTCATTAATGTGTAGACTTCCAGCCAAAACAGTGAGGCCAAAGAAAGGTCAGTAGAGTTTAGATTATCCCTCTTGAGAGACAGCAAAAATAACCTTAGAAATGTTAAAGGGAAACTCACTTAAAAACTAATTTGAAATCAAAATATAGAAGAGGATATCTGGCAGTCAAATAGAGCCAAAAACAAAACACTTTGGCCCTCTGATGTCCTATATTACCCATGTCTACCCCTAATTTCTGCACTTCAGAGCAACTAACTGCGTAACAAAATCTTGCCATGAAGATCAGCAATACTGTAAAATTAAAGCAGCTAAGGCAGACTACTGAATCATATGCAGCCTCAGACTGGAAGAACAGTCCTATGAATTACATACTGTCCTATAAATTGCAGTGACAGCCACTTGAATGATAAGTGGTTTTAAAAATTGTAGAAACAGGCTTTTAAATAAAATGCAGACACTTAGCCTGCAAGGCCAGTCTCAAAGATTGGTGGGACAATCTTCTGCTATATAAGCAGTCTCACAGACCGAGGAGATAGTCACTTTAAAAATATGTACTGTCTTACAAAATGAAAAGACAGTCTCTGGAAATAAGATTGGGAGGACGGCTTCCTGCATTATTTATTTTAACTCATTTATATTGTGCTGATACTTTTTCTGCAGCACTTCACAGAAAACACTAAACTGATCATCTCCACCCCTTCCTCTGATGGAGTTTATAGTCTAAAGGTGGATGTTATGGTTATTATTATTATTACACAGTATTTTTATAGCTCCATCATATTACCCAGCACTTTTACAAAGCCCATAATCATGTCACTAGCTGTCCCTCAAAGGGGCTTACAATCTAACGACCCTACCATAGTCATATGTCATTATCACAGTCTAAGGTCAATTATTTTGGGGGAAGCCAATAACCTAACTGCACGGTTTTGGAATGTGGAAGGAAACTGGAATACCCGGAGGAAACCACACAAACACGGGGAGAACATACAAACTCCATGCAAATAGAGGATGGGTAAGTAAATA
Source organism: Pyxicephalus adspersus (assembly GCF_032062135.1). Classification (NCBI taxonomy): domain Eukaryota; kingdom Metazoa; phylum Chordata; class Amphibia; order Anura; family Pyxicephalidae; genus Pyxicephalus; species Pyxicephalus adspersus. Next base: position 18,253,158 of record NC_092871.1, read on the forward strand.
AGCCCCTTATTTTATTAAAGAGGAACTAAACTCAAAAGTGGCTTAAAAAATATATATATATATACTTACCTTCAATCCCACAGCCAGTCGATCAGTCCTGAGGTGTCTTCCATGAGGTCCCGCATCGTCCTGGTATCCATCTCTAAACTGGCGCACTGGGTGGCGCCATCTTCACCGCTTCTTCCTGGTTCTTCTTCTTATGTCACCCAACGCAGGTGCGAGCTCAGGTGACGTAGGTTAGAAAAAAACTTGCCGATCTCACTGCCCTTGCGTGGGATCGACAACTTTTCTTGAAAAGGCTCCTTCTGCGCATTCACAAGGTGCTCAGGCATGCTCAAAAGGAGCACCCAAGAGCCTCCTGGGATGCGTGACGTAGGTATTCCGGGAGACTTTGCTCTCCCATTCATTCTCAATGGCCTAGGCAATCGAGAATTAGGGGGCGGTGCTGCACTCTTCGTGTTGTCTACCCTTTAATAAAAAGTGAAAATTCTGAGTTTAGGTACACCTTGCAGGTGGTTAAAATTCACTTTCCAAAGACTACAGAATCATATGCAAGAAAACCTAAAAAAGATTTTTTCTATGCACATAATTAAATGCTTTCCAGTAGAGCTTCATCAATTTTACCAAGCTTACTTAAGTATCCCTTGCATGCGTATAATTCACTTTGCTATGTGAATATTTGATATTTCTTCAGCAAGTTAACCCCATAGTATGGCCAGTTTGAATAGAAACCAGTGAACCTACAAGTATATATTTTTTTTAAGAGATGAGTTTGAAGCACCCAGAGAAGTCCTATCCAGAAAGTAGAAAAACAAATTGTTGTTGAACCTATGGTGTGAATAAACTCAATTCCTTTTACTAGTTGGAACTCTGTTAAGGTGTTTGATGTGTTGTTTGTGTCCTATTTTGAAAAGGAACATGGCAAACAGAATATGAACATCCCCTAGTATTACTCATTCCAGAAGACAATGGCGGATGACCATAACACTTGTGTAAATGCACTCAATCAAAAGCACAAAATGGGGGGACCCTTTTCAACTCAAAGTATGTAGGCAAATAGCAAACCTCCCATTTTCCCATTTTGAAGATCATAACAAATGAATACAGAAAATATTCAGCCTTTATATTAGTTTTTCAGATGAATGAATGGAATAATATAGTTATATAGTTATAGGTTGGATGAATTTTTAGTGCAAAGTACTTTTTTATTAGTTCAATAATACATTTTTCTATAGAGGGGTATATATCAATCCAAAAATAGCAACGAGGAGAAAATAGGGAGGGATTGACTTAGTTCTAAAGAAGGGACAATCTGTCCAAATCAGGGATAGCTTGGCAGTATGGTACATGTGATGAGCCTATATAATTTTGCATGACTAACGTTAAGGCTGGAGTTCTGCATTAAAGCCATTGGATTACCAGATGAATCAACCAGCTATTAGTTTCAAGCAGAAAGATCAACAATAGTGGCCTCCGTATTCTTTGGACCCTTTAACCTAAGTTGACTCTCTTCCTCTAATATGAAACCTTAATAAAATATACAAACAAAGCCTGACCTTTTCAACAGACCTTAAAGTCTACATAAACCTAAGAACAAACATTTGATATAGTGTAGCTTTTAGTCCTTAGATGTGGTTGCTGTGGTTGCTCCTTTTTCCTCATTTCTGCACTAATAAGGAGCTCCACTAGGGAAGAAGGGATGTTGGACCTCTTCAGACCTTCTGTTTTATTGCCCCTGGAAAGAATTTAGCTGGTTTATAATCATAGTTCAGTTGGCCCTAATATACACACACTACAGGGGGAACTTGAGATAAACAAACCCACACACGAGGGTCCTTAGAATTACCATGCTATAAAAAGTTATGTCTTTCTGGAGGGTAACAGGAATGGTCTCCCTCATTATATTCAGTCTCGCAGACTACATCATCCATCCCTTGAATTATATTCACCCGTGCAGTCTGCAAGGCCGGCCTGATAGACTTCCTCTAATGCCGAGTTACTTTCTCAGGTATTTGGAAGGTAAATCCAGGCAGAGCTGTAATTAGTTTTCCCATAACCCAGCCAATACCTCACATTTCATTGCCTGCTCCATGGCAGCTGTGTGAGAGATTACAATGGATTTAACCCCCTCAGGGATACTGCAGGTTTCATGTAGCAGGACAGCTGGAGGCGTTCTGTGAATGTGGGATGACAACTGGCCATTTATTAATGAGGCACAAGGGATCATGGCAATATTTGCGTGGTAATCCTCCGCACATCTTCCGTGGCCTATGACTAATTCAGGCTTCTCTCAGACCAGAACAGCTCAGGATTCTGCCTGTACAAGGCTTATGATTATGGAGTGTAGAACAGCATATAGATACCATGCAGAATATCCTGCATCTAATATAGAAAGAAACCCCAGTACCATTCTACCCAAAACATACTTATACATGAATGCAAGCCGGCTGAATCATCTACTGGCAGTGGCATACCTAGATTATCTATCACCGGGGAGGATTTTATTTTTTGACACCCCCCAACATCAAAATATATGCAAATGGAGATACTCTTACTCATTTCAATGTCTAAGAAGAGAAACACTTCCCATTGGATGAAAGTATGTGCAGGGATGAAAGTCATGGCAATGAGCAAATCAATGGCTTTGTCAGAGGAGGTCAGGAACTGGCTTGGATCTTCCTCAGGCCATGGCAAAAGAAGGTTGTAAATGTGAAATAACTTCTGCCCTCAGGGCACCTGTGAACAGACCCCATAAATCTTCCTCACCGAGGGCACCCAATGCAAGCCCAACTTGTTGCCCCCAGGTACTCCACTGCCTATTGGGTCTCTGGTAGCAGCATAAAGTGGTGGTGGTGTGGGATTAGAGTTTATAGTATTCTAATATCTGTGAAAATGTTTTTTTTTTTCTAGTACAAGAAGAAGTGTCCCTTTCTGATTGGCTAATGCCATGCAACAAGTATGGCACAGACATTTTTCAGGGTCCTGTTGATATATCGAGCAAGGATGGAGGCACAGTGAAACAATGCAAGAAGTTGGAAGAAGTCATTTTTGAGCCTAAAGCAAAAGCAAGTTCTTGATGTACTGCTATGGCAGTTTGCAACTGCGATACTGCAGTTTTTCAGTGCTGTCAAGCTGTTGGAGGCCACTTTCCTTCTTCTTGTGCCAGATTTTCCCACAGAGAAGAACAGTATTGGATTGTGACAAATACGTCCTAGGAGAACTCTGCTGATCTGTCACTCAAAAGTATTAGGCACAGCTGCGTGAGCCTGCCAAACCTGTAACAGGGTAGAGTCAGTTTGTGCTAGCTATGTATGTATGCCCCATGGTTGGGCTGTAAAAACAGTCACTAGAGTGATATCACATACACAGTTACATAGTCAGGCTGAAAAAAAATATCTATTGAGTTTAGTCAAATTACAAAATGAATAAAATAAACACATCTTGCATTCTCAGAAACCTGGATTTGATTCAAAGGAAAGTGAATCCCTAGAGCCCATTTACATGAATGCTTTACAGTAATACAGTATAACTGCAGGTCCATTAAAACCTGTTTCATTATACATTAGCAGCCCATAAAAAATAAATAGGTGTCCTTATTGAAACGCATATAACTGTATATTATGCTGCATGTTAACACATATGGTACCATTATGGACCATTACCATATGATAACATTATGGACCAGCATGAATAGGCTCTAGTCCAATTTGATCTAAAAGGCAAAATAGAGACCCCCATACAAAAACTTGTACTGCTAGTAGAGAGGGAAGAGGAGACTGTAGAAAACTGATGGCATGTCATCCTGAGCAAAGTACCTCTGCTGATAATCACCAGCAATGGGTATAACCACCTTTATTATGCATCAGTTGTTCCTGTGAAAAAGTTATGCCTGTTGAAAAGTATCTCTTATCTAATTTACTGTCATGTTGCCTATTACCATCCTACTGGTATTTGTAGAAGTCTATTGGTATTGTAGATTAGATTTATTCTATTGGCTTGGCTTTCATGACAACCCTATTTTATATTGATGAATTGCATTCAAGCCTGTGACCCCATTATCGAATCTTACCATTTTCACATACCCTATAGTAATTATCTGTACTCAGCATTTTATAGTGGGCTGATCTAAAAAAAAATGGGTATTGACAGCTCAAACTAGCCTATGGAGTCAATACTGCTCTTTACATTACCCTTATATATATGAATATCAGGTACTATTATAGCGGTACAATTTTATAAGCCCACTGGTTCTTGATAATTGTCTAGATAAGCAGACAATATCCTTTTTAAAGAGCTATGATCCAACATTCCTGCCTATTTAGGTCTTATCACCTATAGTGGATAGTGTGTTCCTAGACCCACTGGATTTTTTTTTCTATTTTTCATACTCTCTCCTTGTCCTATCCCTTCATAATGTTTCTTCTCCCTTCTCCCCTCCCTCTTTTTTCTTCCTCTATGTATACACTTGCTTCTTCTTTTACCCCTTCCATCCATCCTTCCATTCCATCCATCCATTCCATCCTTCCATTCATCCCCTCCCTATCCTTTGATTGATGCCATTGTTCCCCCTCTCTCCAATGTATTGTTTTTACCTAATACTCCCTCTAACATATCCACCCCCCTATTACGATCCTGATAACACAATACTATAATCTTGGCTATAAACACCTTATCTTGGCAGGCAACTTTATCCCTGTAGCTTTGCTCTGAATGGATTTAAGATTGGGTACACACGTGCAATAATTGTCATTGGAAGGGATCCTTTCCAGCGACTAAGGACTGCACGTTGCATGAACGAGCCCTGTAGATACAGCACCGTTCTGCTCTATGGAGAGGGGAGGGGGAGAACGACGGAGCGGCACCCTGCTGCGCGCTCTCTCCCTTTGCTTCCAATAAGATCGTTTGTCGTCCATTCTCCGTGGACCTGCAAGGACGGTCGTTCAGACGATGGACAACAGGCTTGCGCCAGATTCTTGTCCGATATCGGCCCTGAGCCTATTATCGGACGAGAACTATTGGACATGTGTACGTAGCCTTACTGTTCCATCTGGTTTCTTCTATCTGGATAATCGGTCACCCTTTGAGTCCTCTTTCTTTGTATTGAAGCTTGGACCCTTATAAAAGCCCCCCCAGAATTTTTTTAGCTGATTCTCTATCACCAAAATCCTCAGTTTCAAATGTACACAGTTGCACACTTATTCCCTATTCCCTATTTCCCCCGAAGAAGCGGAGCTGCGAAATGCATCAGTAGCTGAGACAGCCCTATCTTTTCTGAACATATGTGTAATAAATTTGAATCTGTACTAAGAAATCAGCTTTTTATACAATTATGTTAATACATGACAAGAATATTTTTCGTAAGCATTATTGTATATTTTTTTCTTTACAATAAATTGTTCTAATTTTTTTTGACAACTTGCCAAAATAATTCCATTGTACATTCACTTGAGGAATAGGGAATAGTGTTTGGTTATGTTGGGATAGTGGTCATTTGTACAGTGTGACGGTGAAAATGGCACCCATCTTTGGTGTGGAGTCTCCATGGTTTGTGGAAATGTTGGTTTTGGATAACATATGATGGTGGTCTGTGGTAAAAGGAAGGATTATGTCATTTCTGAGCTGTGAGATTTGGTGTCTGGGAGCAATTTACGATATTCTCGTATATTCATGTGAAGCAAACCACCTGTGTAATTAGGGCGCTTTCGAGAACCAGCAACCAGTAATGTTAAACGTTAAGGTTAAATAATGTTAATTTGTGGTTAATATTTATTGTTAAGTTATGTTTATACTGAAGTTTTGTTGAAAAGTTGAGAAGTTTTGTATTTATGAATAGTATTTATAAAAGTGTTGTAATAAAAAGCCTTCAGGCCATTAACCAAAAAACTACGGTGAGGTTATTGTTAGGGGGAAAGGTGGTTGAAGTGGGTTTGGAGGGCTGGTTGAGTTTTGGGTTGGAAGTCTGTGGAATCTGTTTTGCCACAGTTATGTATATGTCTCATTTACTTTTATTGCATACATGCTTGCTACTTACAAAAATTGGCAATTGAAAGCAAAAGTGGTATTCATGGTGTTTCAAATATCACTGATCTCCACTATAACCACCAAAGTATACCAAAGTAGCCATTGCCATTTGCACAGCACTAAAGTGTCAGTATATAGTGAAAACACTTGATTATAATGAAACCGTATTCATTGATAAAAGTTATGAACTTGTCTGTCCATCCCTGCTGTTATGAATGAGGCAATCTCGATAGTGTTATTATTTGACTTAAAACACCAGAAACTTTCTGGCAATCGCCCAACTATAAATGTGCTCTTTACTCTTTATAGCCTTTGGGTTGTAACAGATTGCCCACACTACATCCCATAAATATATATTTTCAAAGCACGAATTTGCCTTATTTTACTGCTGTCAATGTACACAGTTCTTTGTGCTTATTTATTTTTATAAACCCTAATGTCCTTGTTACATTCATCAAACAATTCAATGATGTGTCAAAAAACTGTAAAAAAACTCTTGTAAAAGAAAAGGATTGAACATGTAGTAGTTTATCGGCGCAGTCCTTCTAAGATCTATGAGACCTCAGGACCCGACTGTTATATCACCTAATGCCATCCAGCCGCCAAATGCAACTTGGCATTTATAATGTCATCCAATATCTTCAAAACTGAATGAGTATTATCATTTATTTTTTAGCGGTCCTTAAAGATCCTAGAAAACACACATTAAACAAAACATGATAGAAATGCATTCTAGCAATGACAGCAAAGTATTTTATAAGAAGGGTTGACTTAAAAGAAGCCATATTATGGAGCCATATTTTGCAGTCTGCGGCTGATTTCCTGTTGTGTAACTCCACAGAAAGGTGCTGTTACAACAAATGCAAAGAGAAAGTGGAGCCCCTTTCTCAACCAGGAGCTGTGGAACCCCAGGGTCCCTTTAGAGGTTTCTTGGGGTTCCTCAGATTGTGGCTGATTTACCTTCAATTTAATGATGCCTGCAACGTTCTGGGGTCAACACCACTTGGCAAAAGCATCTTCAATGACTCTAAATATATTTTTCTTTCCACTGGCCATCATTTAAGAATCATTTAGTTACTTGAACCCATGGTATACGTGTTACAATGGTATTGTTTTAGCAATGTTGTGGCTGTTTTATTGGAGATCTGTTGGTTAAATGCATCCTCCTAGGTGGATGAGTACTGGACCTCCTAACTTATAGCTGGAGCAGCTTCATTAAAAAGCATTCTAGTAACTATATTGATAGGGCAATAGCTATCTCTTAGCCACTGGTCATATACAATCAAAATTAAAACTAGACTACAGACACCATTTACAGAACTTTTACACAGAAATGGGCATCCTTTTTAAAATGTGTCCCAGCTTAACTTCCAGCCCAGATCAGCTAAAAAGGGATAAGGTCTGAGTTTGATCCCAACACATCTAAACTTTAGCTTTTGCTATTTCCAGAACTTATGCAGAGATTTTATGAGGGCAGATGCTGCCCTCTGTGTACATTGGTTTGTGATGGACTTAAATAGGGTTTGGTGAACCTGAAAGAATTGCTGGGAGGAATACTGGGAATATGTGTTTATCACTACAGCTCTATACATTTTAGGTTTCTTTTCCTGTGGTTCCTCCAGGAGTTGCTTAGGGTTTCTTGAGCAATGAGAAATGTGTGCCTCTCAGGTCAGTTTAACGGTCACCAATGATCCTTTAACTATCACCAATGATCCTATCTGTAAAAGAAATACTTTTTCCACTGGCCAGAAATGTAAAGAATTGTTTCCATTGACCATTACACCAATGTACTGTGAGTTGTGGATATAGTAATCATGCAAGGGGTTCCCTGAAGTCATTTTAAGAGGTTCCCCTATGTTAAAGAAGGTTGAGAAACACTGTTCTATGTGTATCAATACATATGGGGTGCTACGTTTGCTGTTTTAGAAAATGGCCACACCCTGAGTTGAAAAGCCTGTCTACTTCTGGCATGCTGCAGAGAAGGAAAAGCAATGGACTCCATGCAAATGTCTGTCGTACTACTGCAGAGTTCGAGCTACAACTCCCCACTCAAATTGGGCTTTGACTTCATGTGCACAGTAACTGAAAAACAAAAAAGGCAAAAACATCCAGGGTGTCACTAAAAAAATGAATCCCTACATTAGTTTTCATAGTATTCTTTAAAAGAGGGGGTCCAGCATTATTGTCTGGAACAAGACTTATTTCTGTATCCCTCCAGGAATAGTGATGACCCATTTGGATTCTTTGACAGACGTAAGCCCATAATCCTTCAACTTGTGGAGTCTGGATATATTAGAAAAAAATGAATGCCTAGTTCATCTATGATGAAATGGAATATTATGCTTTTTCTGTCTCCATTAACTGCTGGGACGAAAATTACCCATATAGACCCTAAGCTTATAAAATAAAGCATCTTCCAACATGGATCTCTGCCTTGATCTCTGATCCTCAAATTGAAAGCAGGAGCAGCAGAGGAGAACGCATATCTCAGCAGGTATCTGGTACACTGCGTGAGTGCTGGAGAACAAGGAGTGAGTTGTTAGTCACCTCTGCCTCCCCATAAAGCAAAAAGAAAACACAAATCACTCAACCGCCTTTCTCCATGACAGGTATACTGCTGGATACTTGTCAGAGGCATACTAAGCTAGCTTGTAAAAGCTCCTATTCACGCAGTTATGGATATATATTTGTGTGTATGAATGAAAGCTAAATAGGTAGCCATATATGCATAAAGTGGCTGTACGCTAACAATATTGTAAAACCTAAATAATTTTTTACAGCATGCAGTAAATCTTCCATTCCCCATGCTTTAACAGTAGCATATTTGAAATAATGTTTGACCGGCTGTAGTGGTGTACCTAACATTCTTTTTTTAACAACCCCCCCTTTTCCCCATACATCAAAGTTAGTTTCAGTAATAATCATGAAATTCAAAGCCATGCTTCCTCGGGTACGGAGCAGAATAGGACGGTGGAGGGTGGATAGCAACAGCAGTAAAACTACATCTTTATATAGAGAGACTATACATATTAAATCTTCCTGGCATGCAAGAGCGCAGAGACATTTATTCTGCAAAGTTGTCAAAATGTAAAAAATTGAGGGGATGTCTTAAAGAGATCACGAAGAAAAATGGCAAACACCTGGAGACATGGCCAATAAAGTGTGAGTCACTGTATGACTTGTAGTGTGAGAATAAAATAACCCCCATAATTACTGGCAGTGGCAGTACATAAGTATCCGGTAGCATTGATGGGTGCAATAACCCCACTTTATGGGTTGTCAGTGACAGGCTGTAACATAACCCCCATCTTTAATCATTGTGCTCTGTGGCAAGCTCAGGCTTTATTACCTCTCCCCTCCGCGTGGGTGGTCATTCACAGGCTGTAATAATGAAGCCTCCTACCAGCAGGAATGATCAGGGGCCTCCAATAACAACCCCCTAGCAATGGTGGTCAGTGTAAGGCCATTGTTGGAGGAGGTTGGTATTACAGGTTGAGACTGCCATTGACAACCACTAGTACTAGTAGAAGGGGGTCATTATACCAGTCTGTCAATGACCACGCATGCAGGAGGGGGGAGGTTTTCTTCAAGTGGTTTTCTTACCTGAGCCCTTGCTACCTAATACATGCTTCCTTGCCAGCTGGCCAAGACTGTACTTGTACTGTTGGGCAGATATAATTCTATAATACCCTTTTGGCCTCAAAGAAATGCCCCAGCAACCGAGCACCATCTTTACATGGATGTACGGTGACAATCCTACCACTATCACGTCTAGGAAAGCTTCTGCCCCCCAAGAACTGTAAAAGCCATTTGCAACATGCCACGTGTAACTCTATCTATAGATTGATTTAGTCTTTATATGTCACCCATAATATGGGAGAACAGGTATCTCTATGCAGAATAATGGTCAATCTTGATTGGTTATGAAAAGCATTGGTAAGGACTAGTACAAAATAGCATGTCACCAGGAAAAATGTGCAATAACCCACTGGACCTGATTTATTGAAGCCCTACAAGATTGGATAGGATATACTATAATAGGTAACCCTTGGAAATCCAGTAACCCTGGGAAAGCTTTGGTCCAGGATTGAAAACATTTATCAACTAAGAGCAAATAATTTTTAAGAAGTCCATTTTATGTTTGCTAGCTCACCCAGTTTCTCCTATGATCATCTATCTTATCCAGTTTTAGAGAGCTTTAATAAGTCAGACCCATTGTACTTATATGGCACCCCATGTCCCAACTGCATTGTGCTGCATGAAAATGTCATGTGCCTAGAGCAACATTGTTCATTACACAAAAGCATGTGCAAAATATGTTTTAAATAAAAATTGGAGCAGTACAATCAGCTCTTTATTAGACAACAATATTTATTCCTTCAATAAATCCCTATTAGTTTTGGTATAGGAGCCAGAATTGTCCTTGGGCAGGAGAGTCATACCTGAACCTTGTCCTCTCTTTTATTCCCAGCTAACCTTGTATGTATCAGAATAATCATCTGCATCATAAGTTGGATCAAAACATCTACCTGTGCGGTACATATGTAATTCTTCATATTTTAGTTCTGACACCGGTTGACTGCTGTACAAAATTGTAAAGTTGTCATTGCTTATTCCGGGACTTTGAATAGTTCTAAGCTGTTGCAGTTATTATGGTAATCAGGCCCTGAGGAATAATGCGGCAGATGGAAACGGAACCTTCCTTTTGTTTTGTTACACTACAAAAAACATTTTGTGTTTATCCAAATGGGTTTATTAGGTGAGCAGGATATGCATAAACAATGTATTCATTACAAATGTACGGTGACAGATTTTCAGGAAAAACACAACACCTGCAGAAGGTTATTTCTTCCCTGTAATAGTTTTGGGTCAATTTTATGTGATTTTTTTTATATTTAAAGTTTAAAGCACAATTTATTACAACTTCTTTAAATACAAGCGGTGTAAGTACCAACATTTGACTTGAATCAGTGCAAGCAATCAAAGTGGTTGTAGTGTTTATGGAGGAGAGAGCTGAGTGAAGATGAGCTCAGTCTGCTACTTTTCCTTTCACTGTACAGCCACAACCTAGGGGAGGGGCAAGTGTCATTTGTGGTCATTGGGAAGCATGCCCCTTATACAAGTAATAAGTGAGAAGCCAAAACATACAATACAGACAGTCGGTGGAAATCATGACTCATGTATCGATGGTCATTGGGAAACATGTCCTTTATATTGGTGGTCAGTGGTAATAATGACATGCTAGTTCTACATGGTTTTTGAACTTCTGTCAAGTTCATTGACTGGTGCATTTGGCCTTCAGTTGACCTGCTTCCGACCTTCATTTGATCTTCCATATCTGTTTTGTTACTGACAACAGTAAATTGTATTATGGTGGGCAACACAGTGGCTCAGAAGTTAGAACTCTCGACTTTGCAGCACTAGGTCTCAGGTTCGAATCTTGGACACTATTTGCTTGGAGTTTGGAGATTCTCTCCGTGTTTGCCTGAGTTTCTTCCTACGTTCCAAAGACCTTAGACTGTATTAAATAAATATGGCTATGGTAGGGAAAATGTCCCTATCGTAGGGATATTAGGTTATATAAATAAAGGATTTACAGAACACTATGTGATAGAGTAGAATAGGTTCAGCAAAAGTTGGTAAATATTTGATACAGCCTTAAGTAGCAGATGGAAGTAGAATTTTCTGTCTCAATTATTTGTGGGTAAAAATTGCAGCTTAAGCTACTAAGCTCAACAGGCTTAAGTGCCCTTAAGAAATATTTAATATTTCCCCATCTATGGGTAACGCGGTGGCTCAGTGGTTAGCACTCTGGCCTTAAAGCAGCACCAGGTCCCAGATTTCGAATCTCCGCTAGGACACTATCTGCATGGGGTTTGCAGGTTCTCCCTGTGTTTGCGTGGGTTTTCTCATGGGTACTCCGTTTTCCTCCCACATTCCAGAAGCATGCAGTTACATTAACTGGCTTCCCCCAAAAAACTGATCTTAAACTGAAAGACATATGACTATGGTATTGACATTAGATTGTGAGCCCATTGAGGGACAACGAGTAGCATGACTATGTACAGCGATGCATAATTTGTTGGCACTATATTAGTCCTGTGTAATAATAACAACTAAGAAATATAACTGTTTGAATTGTATCTTTTGGTCTTGTTTATAACATATTTTCTAAATATATACTAAACAGCATAGTGGTCAGTGGGAAAGTACCACCATACATGGGCAGTCAATGGGAAAGTGAATCGCTGGTTTGTGGAGAGATAAAGGGCTTTTTACTGGTAAATTTTGATTTTTTTTTTCAATGAAAGTTTAGCTTTACCCAAAAGGAATTTGTGGGTGGGATACTAATGTACCACTTTATTCTGTTCCATTGATGGGGGTGGATATCTGGCCCTCCTCTTTTGGAAGGGATCTTAAAGCTATGTTCAGAGTCATGGTGGAACCAGGCAGTTCCATACGGCTGAACTGGATCAGCCGCCTGCACCACTGAACAGGTTCCAAAAGAACCAGCATTTGCATATTATACAGCCAGTGGCAGTGAGGGGTTCAGAACCCCAGAACCTCCATTCATTTTTAATGAGCTGCAACAGGTGGGAAACTACTTTGTCTCACCCAAGGAAGCTAATCAGGAAAATTAGGAAGTGGTAACTTCACAAACTCTCAGTCAGTCTGAACATAGTCTTCTAACATAAGCTCCCCACACCCCAATAAAACCCCATGGATGTTGGCCCCTCCTCATTGAACGGTGGGTGGTTTGTAAATGATGGGAGGATTTGCCTGGTTAGTGCTTTGTTTGGAATTCGTCAGAAACACCAAAGTATTATTTTTTTAAGCAGCAAAAATAATAAAATAACACAATAAAAGTGCTAGTTTGATTGGCAAGTACTTTTAAATAAAATAACTCTAATGTGCCGAACGGAACACAGATGGGGCGAGGAACTTACAAACAAAATGTCTAATAAAAGACCTACAGCATTTGAGCAGAGAACTCGCCTTTAAATAGACTAACCTCTTTCATAATTAACCACAAGAGGACTGCATATGGCAGAAATAATAAATCACACCGATTTAATGCACTCTTCCTAAAAGCTTATTTAAATATAGCATGCGTCTTTTATTCTTTTCAGCATCAGTTGTGCATTATTGCTCTTGTCTTCATTAGTGTGTCTGCTTTTTTCATAGCTTAACTGAATGATATTTAGTTTGCTATAGCATTGTCTATCATAATAAATGACAGATTTTCTAAATAAAATACTGGTTTTCAGATTTTTTCATGCTTTGTTGCATGCTTTGAGTGCTAATACTGTATGCACTCCAGTGATGATTGCAATGAATAACAGAGGGCAGGTTTAGACCAGGTCTATGTTATGTTTTTTTTTTTTTTCAGAAGTGGCAATACTTGAGCACAATTGGTAGACAGTGAAAGAACCTTAAGGAGGAAGTAAACCCAAAACTCCCCAAAACAAAAAAAAAATTACACTTGTCTTCAATCGATCCGTCAGGAGATTTCTTCCATCAGGTCCCACGTCGTCCCGGTATCTATTTTCATGACAGCTCAGATGGAGCACCAGGCGCAGCCATCGTCTCCTCTCTTCTTCAGTGTTCTTCTTCCTACGTCACTCTCTGCAGGCCCAAAATCGGGTGACCAAAACTGGGAAAAAAACTTGCCAATCTCATTGCGCATGTGTGAGTTTGGCAATTTTTTCCCTTTTGATAAATGGGCTCGTTTTGTGCACGCCCGAGATGCCCAGGCATGCTCAGGTGGTGCAGCCAAAAGCCTCCCAGAATGCGTGATGTAGGTATCCCGGGAAGCTCTGCACTCCTATTCATTCTTGATAGCCTAGGCGTTCAGGAACTAAGGGGGCTGTGCTGCACCCTTTTTTTGTTTTTTTTTATATAAAAAAAAACACTAAAAACACTACCTTTTTATGTAAAGTGAAAATTCTGAGTTTAGGTAAACTTTTAAAAGTAAAAATTGGGGGCAGACTGGTTCCTTATTGGTGATGTCTCTTCTGCAATAAAATAAATGCACCTGGCTGTTCCAAATTTTTTAATTACACCCACCTCTACTTTCTCCATTGCAGGCACCGACAGCTTTACCTGGTCCTCTTCTGTGTTTAGGATCTTCAGCCATCTTGATTGGCCAGGCCAGCAACACTTTAATCCCACCCATGCATAGAAGAGTTCATTCATTTTCGGCAGTCAGCTATGCCAGATGATTTCTGTTTTATCCGGGGTGCCTGAGCAGAGGCGCTCATGGCAGACTCACCAGTTGTTATTTTAGAGTGAAGATTTAAAAAGATTGACATTTGAAGAGGACCTTAATCTCACATTGAAAGCAAAACAACTCAGAAAGTTTTGGTTGGGAATGCAATCCCTTTTTGTATTTTTTTTATAAACATATTTTCTATAAATAAATAGATGTTTTCTTTTTAGATATATTTTATATATAAATAGATATATAAAACATGTTTTATATACATTTTTTCATCAATGTAGTCAAGGCAGTTAATCCTTTAATCCTTACCCAACACCCTACAATTTTTGGGCAATTTAAATAAAAATAGTGAAACAAAAGAAAACATAATAATAAAAAGAGTTGACAAGATTCTGGTGCAAAGTAATACACATATCTAAGACTTCAGTGTCTCTGCTGGGAAAATGGAATATGAACTTGTCCACAATTGCTATTACTACAAAGGTGAATGAGGGAATGTTTATACTGCCTGCTCAGTATGTAAATACTTTAGTATACATAATCTGGGAATAGGTTCACTTCAAGTTACATTTTGCAATTACAATGCAACCCAATAAAAAAATAAAATAAATAAAAAAGGTAACATTTCAATAGTAACACACAGTTAGTCTGATGTATTAAAATTCTTCAAGACTGGTGAAGATAGACTATCATGGGAGAACCTACATGTTAAACATAAAATAATTATACAGGTAGTCCCCGGGTTACATACGAGATAGGGACTGTAGGTTTGTTCTTAATTTGAATTTGTATGTAAGTCAGAATATGTACATTATTTTATTAAATGCAATTAGGAGAGATGTTTGTCTCAACATATTATTAGGCAGCATGGTGTCAGTTATTATATAAAATCCTCACTGTGAGTTAATCACAAACAAAGCAAAAAACATTTTTAAATCTTTATGGAGCCTAGACATTCATTAACTTCTGGAGTAAGCTTTGATGTGCAAAAAGAAACAACTGCAGAGTTTGTCTGGTCATTACAGAGACACAAAAGGCTGCAGAAATAGCTCACCCTAAAGCTGCATACACACCTGCAATTTTTCTCGTTGGAAAGGATCTTTCACGATCCTTTCCAACGAGAAAAGACTGCACGATGCATGAACGATGCTGTACATACAGCACCGTTCATGCTCTATGGAGAGGGGAGGGGGAGAGCGACGGAGCGGCACCCTGCTGCGCGCTCTCCCCTTCCCTTTCATTAGGATCGGTCGTCGTCCATCGTCCATGGATCCGCCAGGACGGTCGTCGGACGATGGAGGACGACCGACTGTACACACGGCAGATTTTCGCCCGATAATTGGCCGATACCGATTATCGGGCGAGAAAAATTTGCCGTGTCTACGCAGCTTAAGATCACTGACAATCTCAGCTGTGTTTAGCAAAAGATTTTTTCTGCAAGTCATGCAAACTGCCACTTCCCCCCTTTAAGCCTCCATTCTGCACACAACGAGCAGGGAAGCCCCATTCCTATCTAGAAGGCATCCGTATGTCAAATGTCCCTCACCTGGGGTCTACCTGTACAATTTCCCCTTTAAAGCATTCACTAAAATATTTCATTTCCTGTTGTTTTCTATTAGAGGCACACTTCAGATAAAACAATATTTTTGTGATAAATTAGCCATAACAATAGCTACATATGCAAGCAAAAAATAATAGTCTGTATCCACTTACATCCCTTCAATCTCTTAAGTCTTTCTAGTGTACAAAAAGTTGTGACAGACACCAGCCTACTACAGCTAGTTTTGTTTTATGGACATTTTGGTCTATTAGGAATTAGAAAAGCTTGTACAGCCATGCCCATGGTGTGAATAATCATTTAGATTTTGAGGTTACTTCTTCAAGAAATAGGGTTACTGGGAACAGAAAAACTACTAGATCACTTAGAAAAAAAAGTGATGCTCTAAAAGTGATGTGTGCTAAAGAGGATTGATAATACTTTAACTTTAGTTAATCGGTGGAAGCCTAGGTCTAAGGTCACTGTCTTTGAGAGCGTTCACATCCTGGGGTGCCAGGTACCTGGTCCTACACTGTTCTCTCTAATGGTTCATGATTCTATCTACTGGTCCCTACAGGGCTAGTGGGTGGCACCAGACATCTGACACATCCAGAAATATTTTGAATTAAGATTATGCCCTAAGCATGGAAAGTTTATGTCTTTTTAAGTCATTGAAGTCAGCACTCATCCCCCACTGAGAAGGTTAGTATTATAACTCTTCATATGCAGGCACTTTTTTATTCAACAACATAGTAGTTTTACCCAACAAATTAGAACTGTATACTAATATTTAAAAATTATATGTAGCCAACCCAGTAATATGTGGAAAAGTGTATTTATCAACTCAAAGGTTAAGTATTTTAAATCTCTTGCAATTTCCTCTACTGATATTCCATGAAGGACATGAGGAACATCTGTGATCACTGTTATTAGTGCAGATTAGGGATGGTCAATGAAATGAAGAAAATTCGACTTATGCAAATCATGCAAAATATTCTGCCTTGAAACTGCATGTATAGAGCTTGATTGGCTTAGTTTCAAGTCAACTAGAACATGCCCCCATCTCCAGTGAGCATTGAAAAGTGGGTGTAAGCCCCTGGTCCAGCTCCAGTGTTGACCAGGCACCAATCCCCCAAACTAACTCCACGCTTTTTACTTATAGTAAGACCCCACTCGGGATGCTAGTTGAGCCGTCTCAACACATGGTTGCCCCTAGGACTTTAGTATGCAAAGAATAGTGTCTAAGGAGAATAGACAGAGGACCAACAGCCCACCAAGCGGAACAGGAAAAACAATGTCAAGAAAGTCCAGGCTCAGTTGCCACGTATTATACAAATATGCAGTACAGGAGAATCCAACAGAGGCAAGTCCAGAAACTGTGCCAATGGGTATTTACAGGTATCCTGTCCACCAAAAATGGTATCCAGGGGTTAAGATAAGCCGAGTTGGGATCTCAAGTAATGGTCGGCTGTCAAACAATCTCAGGTTCCGAAAACAGGCAACAGCAGGTAGTCATCAAAAATGCCACAATGGGTAACTGGTGCCTGGGAAGCTTTAAAGGGCCAATAACCAATGGTAGAGCAAGATCAAGCCAGGACTAATGCACTCATGGGCTGTAGCACATACTCTAAAATCCCCTTCAGCTCCACACATTCATAATGCAGGGGATGCGGAGAGGACATTCAAGGCTAAAGGGAATCTGGGGATACTACAGTCTGCAGAGCAGAGGACAGACAGTTAATTGTTTGATCTTCTTTCCTGCTGCAAGTAATGCTGTCAGAGAGAATAAAAAGGGAAAGAATGTCAGAGAGAATAAAAAGCTGAACTGTGGTGGCTTACTGCACGGGATCACCGGACAGATAATTGTCTCCTAACACTGGGTTGGGCATTTTTCCTAAATACCTCCCTGAGACCAGTAACTTTAATACTTCTTTGTAGGCATATCTATACACAAGAGAAAAATCTCAAATTAAACTGAAACCCAGTAAAGGCTAAATAACTCAGGAGTCATTAGAATGCATTGTGCACTACATGCCATTTTATAGATGGATACAGTTCAATCTTAACCCAAGCATAAAATGAATGCACTTAAATTTCCATCAACAATTATACTAAATTCTAAGTGAACTCCAGATAAATATATAAAAAAAGGTTAATGCAGATATCTATTCATAAAGTCATTAAACGTGTTTCTAAATGCAACGCAGTCCATTTGCTCCCCACTCAAGCCACTCCAAGTGAGGATGTTAGCTTATAGCATACAGTGGTAATTAAGCTCTAAAGGATGAACTCCAGGTACAAATATAAAAATAGGTTAATTCAGTTATGTATTCATTAAAAAATACTTAAATGTGTTTTGAAATGCAGATATTGGCTTGACTGCCCATTCAATGCACTTGAAATGAGGATTTTTGTCTGTAGCATACAATAGTGTTCAAACTCATGCTCACCAGCTAAAAGACTTCCTCCTTGATCCAATTATCTTTGTTGTGCAGATCTGGTTGGAACTATGTGGCCTTTACTGCAAAACCAACCTCTTTGGTGTGCATGAGTGCCACCACCCATTTATTCCTATAGGTAGCTGTAGGTATAGGAGGCTATACCTGAGTGGTAGAAACTGATGATTGCTTGAAGAACCCTGACAAAAACTGGAGGAACCTTGAGGTTCCATAGGACCTTGAATAGGAAACACTGCTATAGAGCATGTTTTAAAGGGATATAAGGTTGACCACACTTTGGACAGTAAATATGATAACATATATATAGAGGGGGAAGTTAAAAACTTAAAATATGCATAGTTAGCTCTGTGGATAATTTTGTCTTTCATTTCGCTAATTAGAGATATGTCCAACTTTTCTCAAACAGAGATTGTCCCAGTATTTGATGGAGATTGACAAGTATTTCACTGGACATCAAAAGGGTGAATTGATGAACAGATTGTGTACTTTAAATTAATCATCTAACTCCTCTGAGTGCCATTCACCAGCTCAAAGCTCCTTCATTAATTCAACTATCTTTGCTGTGTAGACCTGGCCGGCACTACGTGGCCTTTACAGCAAAAACATTCTTTTGGTGTACATTAGTGTTGATGTTCGAATTCGGGTTGTCCCTATATTCGACCCGAATATGGCTGTTTGAATTCAGGTAGACCCGACCCTAAAAACACGGGATTCGACTGCAAAAATTCGGGAGGAAAAAAAAAAATTTTTTTTTTCTTAAATTATTTATTTCGCATGTGTTTCTTATTTTAAACGTGTTCTTTTTTATTTTTTACAGCTTATCCGACAATGACATTATTAATCAAAATGTCATTGTGGGATTCCTGGACCGTGGGAACTTTGCAGTCACAGTTAATTAAAAGCAGGTGCCTTCAATTAGCTGTAACC
Organism: Pyxicephalus adspersus; assembly: GCF_032062135.1. Taxonomy (NCBI): domain Eukaryota; kingdom Metazoa; phylum Chordata; class Amphibia; order Anura; family Pyxicephalidae; genus Pyxicephalus; species Pyxicephalus adspersus. The sequence goes on from NC_092871.1 coordinate 18,272,323, forward strand.
GCAGGCAATACGAGGGCAATAGAGGTTGAATGGAGATACTATCTCCATTCTTACCTCTACTGCTCTGTGATTGGCTGAGAAATAGGAAACCCTGATGACAGCTCAAGCATCATCAGGGTTTCCCTTTCCTCAGCCAATCAGGGAGCAGAGCAATCAGCGGAGCTTTACTATGCTGATTGCTCTGCTACCTGATTGGCTGAGGAAAGGGAAATCCTGATGATGCTTGAGCTGTCATCAGGATTTCCTATTTCTCAGCCAATCACAGAGCACTAGGGATGAATGGGCACAAGTCTCCCCATTCATCTCTAGTGCTGCATGGCTGAGAAATCTAAAACCTCAGCCAAAGCACTAGGGGTGAATGGAGAGCCTTGTCCTCATTTAGCCCCTAGTGCCCTGCAATCCCTCACTGTCAGGAGGATTTCCAGGGCTCTGTTCATTGCAACCCTGGAAATCCTCCTGTTTTTCAGGGAATGAGTAAGGGGATTTATGTACCCCTGTACTCATTCCCCAGGGTGGGGAGGTGGAGATCTGGGAGTCTCCTTATTAAAGGGGGCTTCCAGATTCCAAAGTCCTGCTAAAAATGTTTATAAAAGCCCCCATTGTTTTCAGTGGAAGCTTTCATAAAAGTTTAAAAACACTTGAAAAAGCCTCCATTGAGTTCAATGGAAGCGTTTTCCCGCGTTTATCCAGCGGTTTAATTTTTTAAATGTTGCAAGCAACGTTTAGGATAACGCTCAAAAACGTGCCTGAAGGAAACGTCCTGGTGTAGATTAGCCCATGGGAATGCATGGGGACTTCAAACATGGGCTTTAAAAAGCCTCAGGTTAAACGCTGGGGAAACAGTCCGTGTAGACTAAAGCTGCATACACACGTCCAATAATTATCCTTAAAAACGACGAACGACCGATGAACAGAACAACCGATTGGCCAAAAAAAAGTGACCAAGGACGCCGATGAACGAGGATTGTCGTTGGAAATGAACGACCGCCACGGTGGATCTGATTGGCCGACGATCTTTCACTATCTATCGTGTGTACAGTATTGTGTCGTTCAGTGATTGTGCATGTTTCTGCGGTACACTTTCTCCTTTACATGTCCCTCCCTGCATCGTTCAAATGATTGTATCTAGCGTGTGGAGGCTGTTGGTGGATTATATTTGAACGATCATATTGTTACAGCATGTACAGATTTATGCACAATATGATTGTTCAAGTATAATCGTGCATAATCGTTAATCGGTCGTAATCGTTCATTTTCTAACAATAATTATTGGAAGTGTGTACCTAGCTTTAGCCTAAAATTGATTTGACAGGTGCTCTTTAATCTTCATGTGAAGTACAGGGGTATGTAATAGTGTTATGTATCTTTTTATAATGTATCTTTTTATGTATCCTTTTACCTGAGAGGAAAAAACTTCTCAATGCCCAAGGAACCCCTAGAAACCTCTTGAGGAACCCTAGGGATCCATTGGATCCTGGTTGGGAAACACTGCCATAGAGCATGTTTTAAAGGGATGGAGAGTTCTCCGCACTTTGGACAGTAAATAAGATGATGTAAAATGTATAGGGGGGAAGTTTTAAATTTAAGGTCAAATTCATAAACAGTTAACTGTGAAAAATTTTGTATTGCATTTTTCATGTTTCTCTAACTACAAACATGCTGACATTTGTTCAAATTTCTTGAAGAGATCTAGGGTGTCTGGATTGGGGAAGTGCAAGGAGGCAGCCCATTTATTTCAAGGATCAACTTGGATGTAGATTCTGAAGAAGATGCAGAAAAAAAAACAAATAAATTGTGAGCATCGAAGACCTGTCATGGTGATGGACCAGTATTTGATGGAGACTGACATGTAGCTCGATGGACAAAAAAAGGGTGAATTGACAAAACATGGTGCATTTAAGTTGCATGTAATATAAAATATGATAGCCAAGCATTGCATATTTGAAATAAAGAAAGCAAAATCTAATAGTATTGTGATGCTCTTCAAGATTTGCCAAGATGTTAATGTCCCTGGTGTACTATCATTGAAATGCTTTGAGTTGGGCACCAGCTTTAAACTTTTTACCTACAACTCCAATAATTGTCAGATATATAGCCCTATAGCTCCAAACTCAGCATTAATCCTCCACAATCCACCAACAGTGTTTAAATATTTTACTACGCAGCTGCTTTGTTTGCAGATATTGACTGCAAGAAATGGGATTTAAACAACCAATTGTAATGGTATCCATAACTTACCTGTCCACTTGAGCCGCATTTTGTCGAACTTTCACCAAGTACTTTATGGGGCTTTATATTTTGTTACTTCTATCTCCTAATGCTAACCAAGAAACAGTAAAGCTTTGAGTTTTTGCAGTAAAGTATTTGATTTATTGCAGACAGTTTCATCAGCATATTTTACAGTATTGCTTGGTGGTGCTGCATCCTCTTGTCAATTGTTTTTGTGCAGCTTCCAGACCTGGTATATAGTAGTGTTTGCAATCTGGGTAACAATTTATAAGGTTTCACTTACAGTTACTGGCATGATTCCTTAGAAATTTTACAAAACAAAATTATGAATGATAATAAAAAATTATGTATTACTATGTAACCCCTCAGTATCTCTTAATAAACCCTAATTCACGCGTATTAGCTCCTTCCATCCCTTCTTCCCTTTACTATTACAGTATTGGCTTTTTATCTTTTTTTTCTGTTAATGGTTTTTCATTCCTGAATAAAACATTTTTGTTTCAATAGCTGAGGTTCTTCTTTTTGCAGTATTGCAGAAATTGCAGCAAATACATGGAGTGGCACGCACTGCAATCACAAATTACGCCCAGCAGCAGCCTCATTTTTAAGCCTTGTAGCTTCCTCTTTGTGATATACCCTGTAGAACCCAAGTGTTGCTCTTGATATCAACTGTATTTTTAGCACGTAACAGAGACATTTAGGAGGTGGTGCCCAAGTTACAGTCCCCATACATGTGGGTGTTGGTAACCGCTGGGCAAAAGGCAGGAATGTAGTCGGACAAGTCAAAGTAAACGCAGCTGCCATTCGAGAATGGTCATTTCCGAGCCAGGATCAGTACACCAAAGTGTTAGGAACTGGAAAATGGAAAAAGAGCCTACAAAAACTTCTTAATCAGGCAACATCTTGTTGAGCAGAGGCAGCTCAGGTGTCGTTTACACTACCTCCAGCGTGTGGAGCAAATCTGCAGAATATCCTGGTCCCCTAGGGTAAAGGGGCAACTCTGAGGCAGTCACATGACCACAAGGGCAGAACTGCTGCTCGCAGGAGCGGAGTGCAGGGTAGGTGACACAGAAAGGAACACAGATCTCCTGGTCCTATGGGGATCTGTAACACACACTTCCTCACCACCTTCCTGTCTGTCTTATCTTTTTTTTGGAAGAAAATGCTGAGATATGAAAAAGATACTTTTCAGGTACAACAACTAAATTGTAAGTGTTTTTATGGCACTTTTATGTTTGTAGTTAATGTGAATGTTGTGCATTTTTTAATGTTGGATATTATAGACATAAACAGGTGTTTCTCCTGATGAAGCAAGTTGTGCGAAATGCGTAGAGGAACACGGTACTGATAGAACGGGTTGTTAATAATGAAGGTCACACGTGTTTTTGCTGGAAAACTCTGGGTTTTTATCTTAAATTGTGTACTAATAAAGCTGTGAATTTTTATTGTTGTGTCTGAGAAATCCCATATGGCTGTTTTTGAAAAATGTAAGTGTATGTTAGGGTTGTGGTGCAGACATTTGAGACCTAGCTTCCCATGCCTTGTTTTACTCATAGTGATAAGCTTCAATAAATATAATAAATATTTGTTGTTGGCTTTAAATAGACTAAGTAAATTTTGATGGCTCAGTCTGGCACTGCATATGGTATTGCTTATGGAATATAATTATTGCTTGGTATTTTTGCAGGCCGAGCCACTGGCTCATTGACAAGACGAAAATATTGACAAGTATAGGGATTAAAGTAAAGCCGCACAGCTAACTGCCTAAAATAAAATGAAAATTAGGGCCATTCAATATAAAGTCTGCCGCCTCTGAATCAGTTTATTCGCTGGAATTAAACTTTTCTTGTTTGTTGAACGGACAGTTTCTGTACTTTGCAGGCTCATTTTGTAATGCATATTTCTGGGCAAGCTTCAATAAACATTATAAAAGTAGTTAAATGTACCATAATGATGAATGTCATGAAGGCAGACCCCTCACTTTCATTTTCATTGTCTCGCACTTTCTCACATGCTCTTTATTGACCTCAAGCTATTTCCAGAAAATCATATGTTTCCTATATCTGAGTGCTTCTCTTTTGTAGCAGTAATTACGTCTTTATCAGTGCGCCGCTCCGCAATTAATGTGTTAGAGAATTCTTGTTTCTCATCATTTTCTCTGCTTGATCACAGGCTCGGTACAGTCCCATTCAATCAAGTCTAATTTTTTAAACTGCTTAACAGGAGTATGAATGTTTCACTGAGCTTATTTGTCTATTAGGCGTAATCGGTTTTTCGAGAGTGGTGAAATTTTTGCAAAAATAATTTTCACCATGCAGTGAAGAAAAATCGATTTATAAAACAGGGTATTTCTCCATTGATCAAAGGTAAGTGTAATTGGGAAACATGTTTGAGTTCATTTAAATACCTATATTTTTAAATGATATATTTATTTTAGGGTTTTTCACACTCTTAAAGTTAAATGGTTAAAATTGTCTAGTTGAAGCCGAAATGTCAAAAAAACACCACTTACCTTTACTTCCACAGATCCTCTGATCTTTCCACATGTAGTCTCAAGTTGGTCCTGCACCATCCTGGAATCCTCGTTTGTCTTGGCTCGGTGGAAGCGTCGGGCATCTCCATTTTCATCCGTCTTCTTTTTTTCTTCTGGCACTCGATCTTACACTGTGCAGATATTAGATCTGGTGACAAAAATGGGAAAAGCGTGAGTTTGGCATTTTTTTCCAACTACAGAAAAAAGCCCCTTTTAAGATGAGGCATGTGTAGAAGGAGGAGACTTAAGCCTCCTGAGATAGAGGACAGAAGTGTCCCAGAAAGCTCTATGCTTCCATTCAGCCTTAACTGTAGTGGCAGCAAAGACAGAAGGAGAGGCGCTTCCCCTTTGTATTTAAAAAAAAAAACTGATTTAGAGAAAAAAAGCTCTTGGTCCTTAGGAAACGCCCATATTCGTAACAGGGTCTACTTCTAAATGTTTCATCCATAAATTCAGCATTTTTTATGCAGATGTGTTCTAATTCCCATGCAATGGGGAATAGAATGGATGTGAATAAAACAAATGGCTGAATTGTGTCTGAATCAATCAGTGTATGCAATTTATTTTATGTATGGATACCATGTATGGGGTTGGTCATCAACACACTTTGTTTCTAACTGGAATAATTTTTATTCTACTTATGTTGGTTTAATAAACATAGCGGAGTGTAGATATTTAGTTATTATTTTTATGGTAAAAGTTTTTTACTGATTATTTTTTTTCTATTCATTTTTGCTTTAAATTATAGTTTAGTGCAGCGGTCGTCAACGGGGGGTGAGAAAATTTTGGTGGTCCGTGGCTCTGGGTGTCCCCCCAGCAAGCTCAGGAGAAGGGCGCACCGGTTAGAGCCGTGGACTATGTCCCTCATATGGACACATCCCACCCACTCTCCCATCCCAGGCTATAAGTGGGCAGGTTCTGGCATCATGACGTCACTATGGGGGAGGTTTCTTCCCCTTCCCCTCCCACCGCATGCGCAGACCACTGGTTTAGTGAACCTCATATTTTCAAAGACAGACTCTCAAATGTGCAACGCAGAAGAGAGAAAATGTATTATATTGTTTTCCTGTGGAGTGTTTAAACACAATATTTATGTGTATTTTATGTATTTCTTTTTTCTGGTTTAAGGGTCCAGGGAATCAAGGATAATAAGTTGAGAGGTCTAACTAAGCTGGACTCATAATAACCAGTTGGTGCAGGTAAACTGTACACAAACCCCAGTACTCTCAAGCTGGTGTTTTTGGGCAGGGACAATTTTTTTTTTGTTTTTTTCAAATGTCTCCTTTTAAAACACCCGCTTATGGGTGAATAGAGGCCTATTTTTAAATGGTAAACAAATAAAATGAAGAATTGCTAGGCATAGCAATTCCCAGTGCTCCCCTGGCATATAATTAAAACAGAACAATTACCATATGCTTGTAAAATGGCTCCACGCAAATATTTTTTTTTAGAAAATGAAATAATTGCTCACATTCTCAATTATATTTCAGTAACGATCCCTTAGGCTCAGAAGTTCATAGACTGGTTTATTGGCTTCTCTCCTCAATGCTGGCTACCCCGGTCAGAGAATTGCCCTCTTGCACACTAGATCTGAAATTAAGCATGTCCTTGCAGCTTAGAGCCCACTTCATCCCTTCCTATGTCTCCTTCTAAGATACCAAAGAGATTTCCATTATCTATATCTCTGAGCCTGAAGGCTGCGTCTCTACACGAGAATGTAGAATTCATAGAGTAACCTATTTTCAAAACCAAGGATGCTAGCAAGGACCACTTAGGAATAAATAAAAAGTATTTATATAATAAATCTAGGAAAAAGTGATGCCTAAGATAGACATGGTAAACACCAGTAATAGTCAATTCATTTATAAATCAAACACCATAATGACCATAATGGTGGGGCTTTTTATGTCTATACTACACCAAAGTCTGTTAAAATGTTTTCATTAATTGTCATTCAATTATTATTAGACATATGCAATACATTACAAAGAAGACAAGTCCTCTCCAAATGTTAATTACATGTAGGTGTTTCACCAGTAATGGGTATGAATATGTTCAAGAACACAACGCGTTTCGGCAATCATTGTCTACTTCATCAAACCGATTTGAAAACAGTTATCAATTAGATGTTACTAGTGATCAACACTATGTTAGCCAATCCATAGAGAACCTAATACGAAGACCAAGGATGCCAACATGGACCACAAGGTCCTGTTATAATATGTATGTATATTTTTTAGTTTTAATAATATTTTTAGATGTATTATTTATTAAATATAATATTTGTTTTTATATATATATATATATATATATATATATATATATATATATATACACTGGATAGGAGCTCCTATTAAAGTTTTGCTACTAATTATATTTTGTAATTAAATAGTTGATTGAATAGAATGATGAATTTACACTAGTATTTACATTTGTCAACACTAGCTAGCTATTAGCGATTTTATTATTGCAATTTTTATCTCCTACTGATAAGAGGTCTCTTTGCGATACTAATGTTGGCAATTTGTCGGCAACATCAAGATTTCCCATGTGACATGGACCTATTGGTTTTGATTTAATGATTTAGATTTGTTATTTTGGTTGATAGGAACACTGTACTACCTGTACAATATATAAGCAATGAAGGTGCTTTTCCTTCTTGTTTACCAGCAGCTTGTGTTTTATTTATTTTGTGTTATATATAGATTAGAATTATGTAATATAGCATAATAATATTTTACATTTTGATTTTCAACTAGAAAATGGAGCACCAGGTTCCACTTCTCGTTTAGCAGGCCAGCCTTTATTAAAGAAAGCCCAAATTTGCATTACTTGGTAGCTCAAGTGAATACCTTAGTGACTCCAGATCTAATAACATATGAAGTTTCAGTGCCACAGAGACAGTCCGAAAGTAAACAGCACTTGCAAAGCTTTTTGTAATGACTCCTGTTTCATAATTGCACAGGGTATTACATGTTTATTTTTGGTAAATATCTGTTACTTTATTTGTAATAATACAAGGATATAAAACACCTGTTTCAATTTAATAGAAACTGTAATGTTAAGGGGATCTGAAACCACCAACAAAATACGTAAGGCACTGCATATGTTTCAATAGTCAATTTTTTGTTCATAAAAAAAAAGCCTAACTTCAGCAGAAAAACAGTCAAAAACAAAAGGAAATGCTCACTTTCGCTTGAATCGAGTTGTTTGGAGGACAGCAACATTCTCTTAACCTGAGCAGGTCTTGGAGGGCAATTTGTTGCTAGAGAAAGCTAGGGATGCACAGCTCTAAAGGTATTTGATGAAAACACTGGAGCTGTACTGATGCCTGCAACTCCTCGAATCACTTGAAACTGAAATGAATCCTGATCCCCTCAGCTGCAGACATACCTACTTGCTGCTGTGAAATCCCAGCATGTACTTTGATGGGATAGGTAGGCTTATCAGGATCCTTTCTCTCATCCCAGAGTGTAGAGCCCTTTAACAACAGCAACAAAACTGCAACTATTGGTCACCAATATCCCAGATTCTTTTGCAGTACATTTACTTTTTTAAAAGGGATCACAACCTAAAGCAGGGGCAAATGCCCTTTGTATCCAGGACCCACCCCTAGAGTTCTGTATGATAGTTTGCCTTGAAATTCATTATTATTACTCTTAAACTATAAAGCACCAACATATTACACAGGGCTTTACATTAAATAGGAGTTTTGAAATGATGGACAGATACAAACAATGACACAGTAGGAACAGAAGGCCCTGCCCAAATAGGCTTACAATCTAAGAGGTGTGGGATTAGGCACACAATGTAAGGGGGGATATGGAATGGTGGGTAAATAGTAAGAGTTTAAGAGGCAGAAGAAGAGGGGTAGACAAGTTTTAAAAGGGTATTAAGGGCTTTTTTAAATGTCCAGGAAGTGGAAGCAAGCCCAAAAGGATAAGGAAGAGCTTCTCAGAGAGTCGGGCAGTCCTAGAAAGTCTTGGAGCCATGCGTGTGACAAGGGTAAAAGTCATAAAGTCATTAGTAAATCCCTGGAGGAGTGAAGAGAGGGGTCAGGGTCTGGACAGAGGAATAGAAAGATTTGAAGGCAAACACGCGAGTTTGAATTTAATTCTAAGGTGAAATGGAAGCTAGTGTAGAGAACTGCAAAGAGAGGCAACAGAAGAGGTGTGGTGGGAAGAATAGATGAGTTTGGCTGCAGCAATCATAATCAATTGTAGTGGATATATATATAGAAAGAGTATATCTATTGGAGAACTTATTGTGCCACTGCTCTGGCTATGCCCCATCTCTGTACATCACATCTGCTCACACAACCTGTCCACCTTGCTCATCCCTAACATAGAGGTAGTAGGCAATGTATGAGATTGATGTGCAGCGTTGGGTCCATTAACTTGACTGATCTACCAGTAGTCACTCGCACAAGTGAATGTTCATTTCATTATCAGCTCCAGTGGAGGAGAATATGTTAGCAGATGTCTCCTTAGACCCAGTGTTGTATCTCATTATGTTAAAGAGAAGACTTTCTGTATCTGAGCTGATATAGAGTCCCTCCAGGGACATGGACGCAGCACTCCTCTCAGGGAATTATCAGTCCGCTGGGAGGTTTTAATGCATTTTAACTGCTCATTTTAACCCACTTTATCTTTGGAACCTTCCCTGGCTCTGCAATTACTCCTTACCGTGGCCCACGTGAGACAGTTAATAACATACGCACGCTTAAGAGGCAGGGGTGTACGCCCTGGACTTCAGATGACCTGTCAAGCTGAGGCTTTGATTGTGATTTTAAGAGCAGTCGGGCACTCTGCTCTTATAATTACCCCCTATAGAGCTGGCTTTATAAATAAAATATTTCTCAAATAAAGCAGCGGCTGAACACCGAGGAACTGAAAGGTTAACAGATGAATTATTCAATGATTATTCTGTATCAGGAAGCAGGGACTATAGAATGTTATGGAAACACAATTAGCAGAGGTATTTCCTGTATTCACAAATAATGCAATTGTGTTTTGGTAAACAAGGTACTTATGCAACAGAATTAACTCAGTTATGCTACATTGATTAAAGGTGATCTTCAGGCTTATATAAAAAATACAGTTTAAAGTGGACCGATACTCAGGCTGCTTATTTGCTTTAAGAATTTTACTCATAGGTAAATTCCTATCAAATATATAGTTTATCTTTAAAAAGGTCTTTTAATTTGTCCCTTCCTCCATGTATTCTGTAGCAGTGCTGCAAACCATAGAAGTTCTCTGAAATGGTTCATGTTAGGATACTTAAATGATTGCGCAAACCCATCCTCTCCCCTGGTGATCACCTCCGACTGTGAGATTTGCAATCCTATGCTGTTGCTTTTTTGGCAACCTGTAAACAAATATGGCAACCTGGATTTTTACCTTGTCGTAGTGAAGGGGCTTGTGTATCTCAATAAAGGGATGAGCTATACGGTATAGGGCCACACTAGACAAGCAGGTCATTGCAGAGATATCAGACTAAATAAGATCTGCTGGAGAAGGTAATGGCAGCCCACTTCAGTTAATTTCTGCCAAGAAAACCAGATGAACATAAGAAACCAGTTATGAAGATGTCGAACAAGCTACTGGGGAAGAGCAGACGACAAGTACGAGTAGAGCAAAAGCTAATGATGCTGATGGATTAAAGTCCAGAGGACATCCAAATGCTGAGGTGCTCAGAAATATCAAAAGTACAGTCCGAGTCTGCAAAAGACAATATACCATCACAACGTGGAACTTAAGATCTGTACAAGATCTGTATGAACATCTGATTTTCTATTGAGGACAGGATACTCATAGAAGAAATGGAGTAGTCATCATCACTAATAGAACAGTATCAACATCAGTCCTTGGTTACAACCCAAAAAGTGACAGAATGATCTCACTTAGATTGCAAGGCAAGCCTTTCAACATCACAGTGTTTCAAGTTTATGCTCCAAGAACTGAAGCTGATGAGTTTGGTCTTGTAAGTTTGGTCAAGTTTGGTCTTGGAAAACGGAATGGAGCAGGACAGAGATTAATAGAATTTTGCCAAGACAACATCCTGGTTATAGCAAACACCTTTTTTCAACAGGACAAGAGAGAACTTTAGACATGGACATCGCCAGATGGTCAATATGGCAACCAAATTAACTACATACTTTGCAGGAGGAGATAGAAGAGTTCTTTACAAATAGCTAAAACAGGACCTAGAGCCAACTCATCCTCAATTGCAAAGTGTAAAATTAAACTAAAGCCAATAGGAAACACCTGCAGACCAACAACATATGATCTTAACAATATCCCACATGACTTTGCAGTGAAGGTGAAGAATAGGTTCAGAGGATTAGATCTGGTAGACAGAATGCCTGAGGAACTATGGACAGAAGAATGTGATATTATCCAAGAGGTTGCATCAAATAAGATCCCAAAATGAAGAAAGATTAAGAAGGCAAAATGGTTGTCTACTGCAGCTTTACAAGTTGTTGAGGAAAGGAGGAAAGCAAAGGCCAATGGAGACAAAGAAAAATGTGCCTAGTTGAAAGCAGAGTTTTAGAGAATAGCACACAGAGATAAGGAAGCTTATCTGAATCAACAGTGCAAGGAAATAGAGACAGACAATGCAATGGGAAGAACCAGAGATCTTTTTAAGAGGATTGGCAATATCAAGGGAACTTTCCATGCAAAAATTCTAATGGTGAAAGACAAAACAAAAAGGAACTGACAGAAGTAGAAGATGTCAAGAAAAGGTGAAAAGAATATAAAGCTATACAAGAAGGAGGTGAACAGTACTTACACTTGGAATACATACGCTGAACAAGAACCAAGCATCCTGATGAGCAAAGTCAAATAGGCATTAGAAGGTTTGGCTAATCACAAGGCTCCAGGTAGTGATGGAATTCCAGTGGAACTTCTGAAAAGCCTGCATGATGATGCTGTTGGAGTGCTGCTGGCAATTTGCAATCAAATATGGACACACAAGGGTGGCCTCTGGATTTGAAAAGGTCAGTTTACATTCCAAACCCAAAAAAGGGCAATGCCAAAGAGTGCTCAAACTATCGAACAATTGCACTTATTTCACATGCTAGCAAGGTAATGCTGAAAATTCTACAAGCTGGACTTCAGCAATATATGGAAAGGGAACTGCCAGATGTGCAAACTGGCTTTAGAAGAGGGAGAGGCACAAGGGACCACATTGCCAATATTTGATGGATAATAGAGAAAGCAAGGGAATTCCAAAAGAATGTCTACTTTTGCTTTTTTAACTATTCAAAAGCATATGTGTAGATCATGATAGACTATGGCAGATTCTCATGGAAATGAGGATAGCAGGCCATCTCACTTGCCTTCTGAGGAATTTATATGCAAAACAAGAAGCAACGGTTAGAATTGAGTACGGAACAACTGACTGGTTCACAGTTCGCAAACGAGTGCAACAAGGTTGCATATTGTTCCTTATCTATTTAACCTATATGCCCAATATGTAATGCGGAAAGCTGGTTTGGATGACTCACATGCTGGAATTAAAATAGCTGGCAGGAATACTAACAATCCTAGATATGGCGATGATACCACTCTGATGGCTGAAACTGAGGAAGAATTGAGGAGTTTAGTCATGAATGTCAAGCATAAATGTGCCAAAGCTGGTCCACTGCTTAACATTAAGAAAACTAAAGTCATGTCATCTGCTCTAATGAACCAGCTGCAAATAGATGGGAAAAAAGTAGAAGTGGTAAAAGATTTCATCTTCCTGGGATCGAATATTTCTGCAAATGGTGACTGCAGTCATGAGATTAAAAGTTGTACACTTGATTAAAAGACACAAAGTACATCTGGTCACGAAGAGTCGGAGCGGACTGAACAAATGAGAGAGAGAGAAACAAAAATATTATCCTGGTATGGCACAAGGCAAATATGCTATTTCCTAAATGAAAGAATTGCAAGGTTTAGCAGATAATTATTGGTATGATGCTTTGCAGAGCGCACTCTACCAGCGTGAACAAGTTTAGTGGGCAGGAAAACACAGAGAATATTAAATCAGGTAGCTGCTGACATGGCATTGTCCATTCAGTAGGCTGGGGGCTGAATTAGGTTTTACTGCTTTAATGCAGTAAAGACATATACGATTTAGGATTAAAATAACTGAAATTCAGAAGAAAGAAAGGTGTAGGTTATGGGCATTAAAGAAAAACAATCAAAAAGAGGTTTGTGTAAACTTCCGTTGTTGAACTGAGCAAAGAGTAATATTTGCAATAAGAGTAATATTTGTAATAAGTGAAAACCTGATCTTTTAGTTTCAATCACATCTAAAACAAACATGTAGCTAACTGTGGTCAGTCTGCTATTGGCTGATCACCTAAGCTGCATTATCATTCTAGATTAGTCATTCAAAAAGTAATAAAGACAGAAGACCAGAGCGCTGCAGACTCCCACAATCCCTAATGATGGCACTCACCCCCACTGGGGACAGGGATCTGGTTTTGCCATAGAAGGGGATTATATTTTGCACCTTCTTTCTTTGGCAAACCAGATTTTAGAGGACCTTTTTATGGATA
>NC_092871.1:18286709-18328948 GCF_032062135.1 Pyxicephalus adspersus
TGTCATCAGCATACAGATGGTACTGTAAGCCAAAGGAGGATATGAGATTACTGAGAGAGGAGGTGTACAGAGAAAAGAGAACCAGTCCAAGGACTGACCCTTGGGGAACACCAAAAGGAAGGAGAGTGGTAGAAGAGGAATTACCATTGAAAGAAACTTGAAATGTGCGGTCAGACAGATAGGAAGCAAATCAAGAGAGAGCCGTGTCAGTGATACCAATGGTGTGCATGATTTGTATTAGAAGGGAGTGGTCAACAGTGTCAAACGTGGAGGAAAGATCAAGGACAACGAGCAGGGAAAAGATTCCTTGAGACTTAGCTCTGATGAGGTTGTTGGCCACTTTAGTAAGGGCAGTTTCGGTGGAACGGGCAGCTCGGAAGCCAGATTGGAGAGGGTCAAGTAAAGAGTTGGTGCTCAGGTAATTGGTGAGTCTTTTTAAAACAAGGCGCTCAAGGAGTTTGGAAACAAATGGGAGAAGGCAGATGGGACAGTAGGTGTAAGGTAAGGAGGGGTCTAGTGAGGGGTTCTTCAGGATAGGGAGAATTATGGCATGTTTGAAAGCGGAGGGGTATATACCAGTAGAAAGGGAGAGGTTGATTAGTTCAGTTAGCGCAGGGGCCAGGGTGGAGGAATGGGCGCGGAGTGGATCAGAGGGAATTGGGTCAAGCAGACAGGTAGTAGATGGAGATAATGGTAGAAGAGAGGAGACTACGTCCAGGATACCAAGGCTGAAGGAAGCCAGTGATGACTTACAGGTGGAAGGGGTGGATATGGTTGGGGTGGCCCGGTGAGCAGAGACATCATGTCTAATTTTGTCAATTTTATCCCTAAAGTAGGTGGCAATGTCTTGGGCAGTAAAGGTTGTTGTGGGGGGAGCAGGTGTGGGATTTAGGAGGGAGTTAATTGTTGAGAAGAGGCTGTGTGGGTTGGAAGCTTAAGAGGAAATGACAGCGGAGAAATACTTTTGCTTGGTGATAGTGAGTTCAGTGTTGAATTGATTTAGTCTGGCTTCCTATACACAAAGGTCCCAAGCTCCTCCCCCCTATTGGGGGAGACATTTTTTCATATTAAAAAAATAAACACTATATATTTCATCAATGACACGTTAAAGATTTTTTTTTTTTTTTTTAACATTAGACTCTTTTTTAGACTTGGGACCTTCATGGTCATCTGTAGAGGATCTCATCACTACAGCTGTGTTGTCGGTGTTTGTGAGTGTGGAGTTTATTAGAACCTTTTAATAGGGGTACCCCCAGATATATGTGCCCTCTGGCTAATGAGTACAGAGGAACATAATACATCTAACTCATTCACAAAAAGGGTTAGATAGAAATAATGGCGTCAGACAATAGGGTAAAAAAAAAACATTATTGCAATTTTTACTTTTACAGGGTCCATGGATGTCCAATTATGATGATCTAAGATAAACCATTCCAATACCATTCTGAACACAATAACAGGAGTTCCGCCAAGGTGGGTAGAGCTCCTTTCATTTTTCCCTTATTGTCCCCTTGCTGGATTGGCTGAACACAATGAGAGGAGCACCACCCAGTTTATCGTTAAGAATTTTTATTATATTTGCCTATGACAGTTATAATATTATCAAAAGAAACTCACATAGTAAAATTCAGGGTCAGAATAAACCCAGAGTATATTTATTTGAACACCATTTAACATTATTATGTGATTTTCCTAATGATCTAACCCTTTACCTATTGATCCTCAACTAATTTAGAAGCTTTTCCTGAAGTTGGGCTTTAATTTTTTTATGCTTTCAAGATTATAAACCAATATTTTATGTCATGTTTTTAATAATGGTATAAAACCTATTTGATACAAGGTGCTTCAATAACACCAGGCATAGTGGATTTTCCAATATAATAGCTCAAAAGCTTTGACTTGCTTTAGGACTGACGTTCTCTAATTGAAATTCCATACAGCACTATAGACAGAGAGGTGGATGTCTTTTCTCTTTTTATTTTTGCATGTTTAATACAGCATAAAAGCAAATATCTGAAACACTATACAGTGTCATGTAAATTTCTCATCTTTGGCCTTTAATTGGCAAAGCCATTTCTGCTGATGCTGCTAATGTATAAGAGATGGTATTGAGTGCTCCGCTCTGAGAGCTTCTCCTGTGGAGTGAAGTGGCCACAGCCTCATACATCTACTTGTTTTTACATTTTTTTCTTTACAAAATGCACAGAAAGAGAGGCAGCCATGCACGGAAGAAATAGATTCACAATTTAATAGATTCACCGTTCCAAGCACAGCAAGGTGAATGACAGATTAATGATGCTGTGAGGAAACTGCTTTTTTTTTTGAAGTGGCAGGGGGATATGATGTATAGAGCCATATTGGAAATAGAGCAGCTGGGTGTATAAAGCTAATTTAATGTCAGGGAACAATTGATTTGACAGTTTTGCTGCACCAGTGATACAAGATTCCCCCATCATCATAGAGTGTTGTTAGGGGACCCTGCTTTTTACCATTATCTATTTCTCAGTAAGTTGCTTTTGTTCTTGTTCCCATATCATACTTTGCCCCTGTCACATCTAACCCTGCCAACGTTTGCGCGTAAATGGACATGTCATTGAGCTATACAACAGGTCCTGTCATTGCCTAAACTACCCAATGTAAATGGAGAACTCAGTTCCTTCTAATATATATATATATATATATATATATATATATATAAAGAAATAATCTTATTTAAATTAAGTGATCATAGTATTGCCATACGGTTAGTAGCAAATCTTCAACACTAAAGCAAATGATTACAAAGTGCTTCTGCCAACTGTAGATGTCCTATAGATATGCATAGGATTGGCAAACCCGCCCTCGAGTGAGAGCCTTCAAAATAGGAGGATCAGGCAGCTGCAACAAAAACCCAAAACTAAATCGAAAAAAAAGGTGTTGGCTTCAGATATTTTTAATGACCTCTTCCCATGTGTATATAAATTAAGATTACACATAGTAATATACTAGACACATATACATGTAAAATGATACCGTGTAGTTACTGCACATGGCTACAGACCATATAGACACTTGTAAGTTCACAAATTTGGCCTGATTTATTAAAGCTCTCCAGGACTGGAGAAGATGAACTGTCATGGGGGAACATGGGTGTTCCAGCAAACCTATGGATCTGGACCAATACTGAAAACATTTGCCAACTAATAGCAAATTATTTTTAAGAAATCCGATCCATGTTTGCGAGATCCCCCAGGTTTTTTCAGTGATAGTCTTGGAGAACTTTAATAAATCAGGTCCAATGTGTTCGGGTTGGCTCTTTATAATTTATCCAATAACATACAATGCAATGCATAATTTATAACTGTATCTATGTGTCTCATACACATTAGGATTTCTATATAATTATACAAAAGATACTGAGAAGTGTGAGAACTAATTACAACGTGTGAATGCAGAATAGACTGATTTATTAAAGGTGTAACCAGAATAATTTGTGTCATTGTAACTACTGTGCCCACTCGATGAAATGTGAACACATTTCTTGCTGATGTTGGAAAATTACTGATCACAGCAATGATCTTTTTCAATATACACTCCAGTCAAAATGTCAAATTATAGCTGATTTATTAAAAAAAAATATATAAAAAAGTAAGCAGCCCAGTAAAAGTAAAAAAAAAAAATAGCAGTATTTGCTGCAATATTCACCATTTCTCTTAAGCTGTTCCATGCAGTAAGATCTTTCTGCCACTAGATGCCACCAATCTTTCAGGCCAAATGATGGCCAAAGTCATTCAACTCACAGGTTGCTGTAGATGGGTATAAAGGATTGTAATCATATGTCAATAAAAAGTATATTGATATTTCACTGCAGGTGAATCACCCTAAATATCAATGATTGAGTCATCGCCAATGAATGTTATTGAATTTATTATTTATTGCTTTATCAATATGTCCATGTTTGCTGTGTTCATGGACATAACACCTCCCCCCGCCTCCCTATTGGCCATTCCATGTGTGAAAATGGTGTCCTATGCTCCCTGAACCACTCTTTCACAATTTGAACCCTGACACTGCCATTTTGGAATATGCCTTTGCCACCAGGGAAGAAAAACTCTATTAATGGAAAAACCTGGTCAGTATATTCAGGAAATCAGCTGACCTCATTTTTTTTAGCCACATAAATTTGTTGGATCTGACCAACTGAATCAACTCCATATCATAACACTGCCACCACAGGCCTGGGGACTTTTATTGAGCAGACTACTTTGCCATTTCAGAGGGTTGGGATATCCATAAAAAAAGTTATGCCTGAAATATTTAATTCCATGAAAAGATCACAGTTTCTGTGGCTTTATTTTTTTAATATAGACATTCCTGAGGTGCACCTGTCCTCCCCAACCCCGTTTGAACAGTAATCTGCCTATCCTGGTGCCTGGCACCTCCAAGTGTCTGCTGGCAATATTGGAACATGACCTACCAGCACCTAACCACCAATCAAACTCAAGACTAATTTTCCATGTGACTGGTGGTGCAGGAGGCACAGTTAATGTTATTCTGCACATTCTTCAAAAAACACGCTCCTCTCTGCCTTCTACTGACCTTATAATGAGCAACTAACTGATACCATGAATTACACAGATTAAGGTAAATTGAGTAAAATTTCCAACATTAGCACAAATGCAACATTTGTCAGCTCGCATTAGTCGTTCACTGATTGATTTCACTTATTGCTTGGAATTGCTCTTTTCATAAGTCATTTTTTGCAGCGGCCTACTTTTGTCCATAAGCTCAACTATGGTCTCACTTAACCAGATCATAGGGTTATTGCAGCAGTAGCTGATGGATTATAGACTTTGCTTGGCAAAGTGAGCTTACTGTCAGTGGTTGATAATAAAACCCCAACATCTCATTGTTGTGTATGCCGATGAATCTCTGCAAATGGAATATTGACCCGTATCTTCTTCCTTTATCTGCGCACCACTTACGGTCATAGAACCGTCTCCATCGGCTGTTTAATTAACTTGTTTACAGCTGTGCTCAAAGTGAAAGGAAAAGTAGGATGGTAATGTACTTATTATATTTTTCTTTGTTTTTAGCCTGTAGCGTATAACGCCATCTGCTTTTAAATCACTGTTACTGTCATTATTAACAGATTTGTGATTTGCTTCATTAAGAAAGGATTTTCATTAAGAGAGGTTTTGGTTATAATGAAAATATGCAGTACGAAATTGTGTTACCACCAAAAGGAGTAGGATTGTACTTTTATGTCATGACCTATGTGTATGTCATGCCCATGTACTTGTATGTCATGATCTATGTATTTATTATCATGTTATATGTCTTACATCATGTGTCTTACATCAACCAAAGGCTGTTTTACGGTAGTTGGCTTTTGTGCTTTGTTGCTTGCAAGATCTGAATCAGCACAGATTGTCCCACAAAGGGAAAATAACAAATAAATATTGACAGGTATGCAATTTTAGACGTAGAGACCTTTGTAATCACAGAAGAACTGGGCTGAACAGGTGTCTTGTAGCAGATCCCTGGAAAAGCTAACAGGCCCCTTAACACCCACCTCCAACAGATGGCCATGCTTACTTGTGGTGGGGTCCTTCTTTGGTGGTGGCGGATCTGTGGGCTTCCTAAAGAGCAATGATGAAAAAAGGGGACCAGTGGATGCAAACAGAAGAATAGTGTGGATCAGTGGTCAAGGAAACCTACTTGGTGAATTTAAGTCAGCATTTCTTTTTATAAAAGGTAAGGCACTTGTAGGATGGGTTGGAAAAAGAGTTAAGGGGAAGTAGATGGAAGATCAATTTTGCACAGAGGTGGACTTTAAAGCCAATCAAACAGCTTAATATGCAATTTAAATATTTATTGAAATGTGTTCACTTAGCCAGTATGACTGAATCTCTGACCTCACTTTTCTTTAGACCTGGTAAAGCCATACAGCCTGGTCAAGGACCTGCACAGTGATTGGATAGTGAAGACTTAGCAGCAGATTGGTGAGTTAAACTCCAAGTTCTACATATATAAAATGCATGATGGCTCAGTGGTTGGAGATCTTTCCTTTGCAGCGCTAGGTTCCAGGTTTGAATCTTGTGCAATACGCTATCTGCAAGGAGTTTGTATATTCTCCCATAGTTTGCGTGGGTTTCCCCCTACATTCCAAAAACAGTTAGATTAATTGGCTTCCCCTCAAAGGCCTTAGATTGTGGTTATGGCATGTAACTATGGTAGGAATGTTAGGCTACAATTTGACAATACATTTATTTTTTGTTTTATACTTTATATCTGTTTATATTTGTTTATTTATTTTCCCATACATACATTACCACCTGCTTTCATTTGAAACTAAACCCCATCCTAAACCACTTACCAGACCATTCCAAGAGCCTCATTGAACTGTAAATATTCCTATATTATCTCAATCCCAAAATATTTTTTATTCTACATGGAATACAAAATGGTTTAAACCATTGTCATTTTTTGTCAGTCTGTAATTAATTGGGAAAACTTCCCTTCACGTCTTGTTCTGCAAATACAACAGGAAGCAAAGAAAGAACAGATTTTTCTTCTTGAGAGAGGAATCAGCTTATTTTGGTGACAACCCAAAATTTTAAATTTCATATCACTTTCTGTTCCTGGAAGCAACTATCATTAGGATGAATATAGAAAGTGAATACATTCAGCAGGGACAGTGGTGTAAAAAGAATTGTAACTCTTTAGTACTGTAAAATATAAAAAGTTTTGGCTTTAGATAAAGTTTAAAATTGTCCTTGACAGGATGGGGAGTAAATCTAGTCTGGTGGAACTTAGTTCTGAACCCAGCAGAACCTATTGCCTATAGAAAGTGCATATCCAAAATTAAGGGGGCTCTTTGGCACTCAGAAAGTGATTTGAACATTAGTAAGCTCTTGCACACTCACATAAATGGACAAGACATTAAGCAAGATAGGTCCTGCCATTGCCTGAACTACCCAACACAGATGCAAAACATGGCTCCTTCTACTATACAGGAATATTATTAAAGTTAGGTGTCCATAGAATCCTAATAAAGTGATGAGCACACCTTCAATGCTAATGCAACTTTATGTAAAGTGCTTCTGTGAACACAAAAAATGGAAATATTGACTTTCTGAAAGTCAGCATATGCTTAAGACTGGCAAACCCGCCCCCAATTAAGAGCACCCTGGCTTGGAAGTAGGTGGATTAGGCAGCTGCATTCCATTGCAGAATGGAAGTGAAGTGTGACTTTTCTCCTAATGGTCCACATGGGACAATTAGAAAATTCTAAATTTAAGTTGTCATCAGAAGAATAGAGAAGTAAACTTTCAATGGGGACCTGTCTAAAACGGGGAGAGATTTGTTCCTACTTTCTGTTGAGTTAACAGGACAGGAAGCAAAGAGACATCTCCTCTATGGGAGGGCAGGATGGGGGAACAATCTAAAATAAAAAAAAGAATATCACTATCATACAGATAGTGATTTGAGAATGAATAAAAGTATTTGGAAGAACCTTAGCTTTGGACATGTTGCGTTTTAAATATTCATTATTTTTACCATTCATATGGTACAGCACACCATGGTAAATAGTTTTATTTATATGGGTTAAATGTGATATTAGGCCACATTTATGTATTATTTTTGGTTGATGGTTTGTGTAGGTATGATGGTTTTGTGGGTGTGTATTTATACTTACGTTTATATACTAGAATATACACATATATAAAAGACTAATCATTTTATGGTAGTGGTACTGTCGGATAATCATTTGGTTCTGTGATGCTTGCCTTCTGTTCCTCTCTTTGTCCCCCTGCCTACTGTATAAAGGGACTATGGCTTCATGGTTTTTAATGTGAAACATAAATGTATACATATTTTGACAATGACTATGTTATTTTATTGAGAAAATCTTTTAATCATATAGAATTTTCCTCCTGAAGAAGTGGACGAGATCCACCAAAACGCGTTGAGGGTAGCATGTATTTGTATCTTGCATGCTCTGACATGGTGTGATATTTTAATTTAAAAAATTGAAAATTGAAAATTAAAAAGAATTGCAACCAAAACCAACAAAATCAAATGAAAAAACCCAATAAAGCACATATCACGGTAGAATACAAGCTCCAAGCTCCAGGTCTATTAAGGTTTCTACTCACTTCATCTTGCACCCCTGGCACCTACGGGTAACTGTATCTAAGTCTTTTATTTCTTCCAAGAGTGCCACTTTAAGCTGCCCTGCAGTCTGGACCTTTCCATGTTGTGTACACAATTCTCTACTAGCCTATTTCCTACCTCCTTTGCTTCCCAATTCTACTGTGCCGCTGAAAATAATTGCGTGTTATAATTAAATATTAATAGTAATGCATTTGCTTGGTAGCCAGGATAAACCTTCAAACATATGCTTTACATTTTTTGCCGTCTTGTTATTAATAATTCATCATTTAGCTAGAGGGCCATGAAAACACCTTGGTACATTAGTGCTCTGATCGGACAGGTCTTTACTTTAAATTGTAGGATCGCCTTTCTAACATTTCAATCATACTTGTTGTCTATTGTTTATTTTCTCATCTTTATTCTGCTGATGTTTATGTCTGCCTTTGTGGATTTTCACCTTGCTGTAGCCTTCTAATTTGTTCTTTCGGATTTCTTTGGTCAATAAAGGAGAACTACATAAACAGATGGTGTCTGTACAGTACTAAAAGGGCTTTTGGGATCACCCTAAGTTAATTGCCTTTACCAGTTATGTCCAGTGCATTTTTCAGCTACTCCAAACTTTTTATAGGCCCCCTTAATATCCATTGTAGTGCATTACCACCACTGTGTCAAATGTATAGTATTTGGGGTATCTCATTCATTTAGAATAGGATACCAACGCACATCACCTGGTTCTTTTTCATTTTTAATAAAGCACCAAGGCTAACACAATATGCCCTTGATGGGGCTCTGCACCACACGGACATGGACACTATGCTTTAGTGTTGTATGAATGGCACTGAATAGAAAGCTGTAAATTACAGTAAGTTGCATTTTAAGAATGCGAATACTATGGAACTACTGCCTAGTGTCTCCAGCAGCAAATTAATTTTTGGGCTTTGCCTAGTCCAAAATCCAAAGAGGCTCAAGCTCTGTACAGATGTCAGATCACTAAAGCTTGGAAACAATTCCAGTGACAGATTAATGAATGAGCTCTGTCCTCACAGCACTGTTCTGTTCTATGGAGAGGGGAGGGAGGAGGATAAGTGAGTAGCACCCCTTGGTGATCTCCTTCATTGGGGTTGTTCCCGACCCATCATAAGCCAGGCCAGACTGATGACCAATGGGACCACTGAACACATGTCAGATTTTCGAAATGAGCATAATCATTCATCTTGAGTAAGGTATGGTCATCAGTCATCTCATGTGTGTACAAGGTTTCACATTGCCAAATTTGTAATTTTTCCAAACCTTACTCAAAATAAGCAAAGATGTCTGATCCTCTAACATTTTTTAACATCTTCCGGGGGCATAGAGTCATATAGCATTTTACTCCACAATTATAGATCTGTGGGAGGCCCTAAAAGAAACCTAAACCAAGAAAGCAAAAAAAAAACATCAGGAGGTAGTACATTTTGAAAAAAAAAATAACTCCCCAACTCCTGGTGGCTTTTTGTTTAATCTCTAAACTCTACGGTGAATGCCAACCACCGGGGATAACGTGACCCCTGCAAGCACACAAGGGTCTCATCATCCAATGACAGAAGAGGATTGCCGTCTTCAAGGAAGTCCTTCATGGAGTTGGGGTGAAGATGGAGTAATGCAGTAATGATAGGTCCTGGGCCTGTCTCCTGCGACTGCATGGAATAAGTATATGCCATAGTTGGCATGTATGGAGTGCATATTTGCTGATTGAGTCTCACCACCCACCAATGAGTTTAGTTACACTTTAATGTTACCAAACAGATGCCTACAGTGCATGGGAGCTATTTTAAAGGCCAAAGAATCTGTGACCTTGTTTAGCTGGAAAGCTGACTCACCTTGGGTACTTTTCCACATTTGCTGGTATACTGTATGCTACATATAACATAGGTATTCATTTTAATGAAAATCTTTAACATTTCAGAAATAATATACTTTCTTTTAAGAATAATGTCACCTGCACAAGCTCACTCGACTTCTAATTCTTGGATTATTGTTCATGCCAAGTATAGGAGCTTGCCACGCCTCCCTATGCCATTTAAATAGACTTAAAGAGGTTGCTCTGCACCTGCACAGGAATAATGCCATCATGTAACGTCACGACAGAAGCCAGAGCGTGGTGTGCTAAAGCAGGGTAAAAAAGAAGAGTCAAACAATTTATTGCTATTTTGGATAATTTTCAATTATGTTTTTGTGACCTAATTTTGGGTTATGCCCCCTTTAAAATTTAAAAAGCTCTACTGTGTTTCAAAGCCAAGAAAGTGACACCTTTATTTCGTGTTTCAGCTCTTCAGCTTTCTGTGTCACCTATCTTCTCAGAATCGTAACGCCTGCTGCTCAGACCCAGAAAGTGTGACCTAGTGAGTGGAAAAATTTTGTTGTGATGTTACCAATTTTAAGTAAACACTTAATTTTGCTTTTTGAGCTGCTTAGATGAAATTTGCTTAAAAATAGATCTAGTCTTTTTTTGTGCATGGGTGGGGTGGTGTACTGTATGTTTGGGAATGTAGTTGGCTTTTACTTTTTTTTTTAAATACTAATATATATTTATACATTTTTATATATAATATACATTTTTTATATTTTTTATAATAAAAATAATTTTGGCTTAACAAATACACATATTCATGATTCCAATAGTGTGCTATTAAAAATTAATCACCCCTGGAGCAATCAGAGATGGACAATTTAAACAAAAAATAATGTTTTGTAAATAGCATGCAAATTGCACTTGAAAAAGAGCCGATTAAACTCTGCAGTTTACTTATTGGACACTTTTAGGCTGATGCAATTTGCATGCTATTTGCATACGAAAGATGATTTTTTTTAAAATTGTCCATCTCCGATGGCCCCAGGGGCAATTCATTTTTCATAGCACACAAAGAGGAAGCATGGAAATTTACAAGTGCGAGAATCATTGGATGCCATGAACAAATATTATATATTGGATCACTCAGATCTTCTTCAAAAACAGAATGAGATTGTATGTAGCAGTGTTTTTCAACATTTTTAAAAGGGGGAACCTTTAAAATTCAGGTCTTTAGGGAACCTCTCCTTTTATTCCTATATCCACCGCTTACAGCACATTAGCATGGTGGTCAGTGGAAAGAATGCCATTGGTGTCGCTTAAACAGAGTCACAAATGACTTGTTACCCAAGGAACCCCCAGCAACCTCTGGAGGAACCCTAGAGTTCCATGGAACCCTGGTTGGGAAAAACTTCTATACAGCGTAGCAATATAAAGTTCTGTTTGGTAAAATACACCTATACCCGATAACCATTACTCAAAGACAAGCACATTTCTCAAAGAATACCTCCCTAATCGCTCCTTCACCAGGTTACTCAAAGATATAAAAAAAATCTACACAATTTTATATCTCCATCATAAATTTTACTCTGGGCCTAATACAATAAGAAAACTCCCCATCACTCAGCCCAACCAGCCAACAAAAATAATTTACTGTGGCCTTGCCAGTCACTGTACATCAACCTTTTACAGGGCTGCTCCTACTAACTTCAAATTGACCCTTTATTGTGTTATTGCCAGTCAATGTACTGTATATTAACCCATTACAGTGCCCATTCTATCTATTGCTCTGAATGGAATGGGCAGTAAAACATTACTGTGCCCTTGCTATTTTCAGTACATTAAGCCTTTGCTGTGCCCAGTCTATTTATTGCTTAACTCTTTACTCTGTCCTTGCTAGTAGCTGTAAATTAACCCTTTATTGTGTCTTTGCCATTCCCAAACCTGTACAGTGCCTATTTAATTAATTGCACATTACCCCTTTACCATGCCTTTGCTAGTTTCTACACCTTGAGCCCTCCTGTGCTATTTACTATTCTGTGCCAATGTACAATCCTGGCATACCTGGGTGCTGGGCCTGAAGGAACTCTTATGCTCATGTGCAGTAGTTACATCATTTTGAACTGACCAATCAAAAAGATGGCAAAGAACCTGAAGAAGGGCCAGGTTACCGTGTTGGTGCCAGCAATGGAGCGAGGAGTAGTGAGTTTAGTTTCATTTTAACTTTTTACTGTGCCCTTCTTATTAAATGTACTTTTACCTTACTACTGTTCCTTACTGTACAATAACTCTTCATGGTGCCATGTATCCAAATCTCTATCAGGATTTTTGTGCTGTCCGTGTCTCCTCTGGGGAGGGAGTAACCACTCTAAATCTTCTAATGACCATTGCCGCTGGGACAAAAAGTGATGAGAAATACAACATTTTAGAGCAACATTTTGTTAGAAGAGGAAGTGAGAGGAAGTCTTTTGATAAAGACACATTTTTATGACAACATTTATGAGTTTTTCCAGTATTTATGGCTGTTTAAGGACTCTTAGAGCCATTTTCCTCTTTTCTCTTCTGAAAATAATTAGGAAAATGGACCGCTTGATAAATGCATACAAGGGCTGTGTGTGCTTTTTCAAGTGTTTAAAACAAACTTGTGTAAACCAAACCTAAAGATTGTTTAGCCTAATTTAAATTACAACTTTCAATAAAATAAAATGTCCTTTACCTTTACTTTCACAGCGGTCAATCTGCCCATAATTGGCTTCTATTTGGTCCCACTCTTTCTTCATCCCGGCGTGGGGAATCGCAAGGTGCTGCCATTTTTTCCTGTGTCTTCTGGCATCTGGTTATGTCACCTGATCTCACACCACGCAGGCGCAAGATCGGGTGGCTTTTCTTACCGTAAATGAGATCAGAATTTTTTTACATTATGGGTAAAACCCTTTTTGATATCTGGCATGAGCAGAAAGAGCAGCCCCAAGCCTCCTAGGATACGTGACGTTTGTGTCCCAGGAGACTCTGGGCTTCCCATTTAGTCTTTACCGCCTCAGAAGTAAAGATGAAAGGGGAAGGGCTTCCCTTTCTTTTAAAAAAAAAGATATTTAGTAAAAAAACAAGTTTTGCTTTATATGAAAAGATTATCTACTCTTATATAAATTAAAAATTTTTTGTGATAGTTTCATTTTAACCAATCTATGAAGGAACATGCATCTGTGGGGGATATGAAAAGGTCTTGAACTGTTCACTTATCATGGAAAACTATTGCTATAAACTCCCATGGCACCTAGTTATATGATCAAATTCTGGCATTTTGTCATGTGATCCCAGTGCCACTGTAGCAGCTTAGGGCAAAAAAGTGCTGGCACAACCACTACCATTCTGCCCTCAATGTTCTCCAGGCATAACAGGTGCTTGTACCATTGCAAAGTTTTTAAAACAGAAAATTCCAGGTACAAATAACAAAAGTTTAATGGATCCCTAGGATAGAGATAAACAAGGATTTTGAAATCCGATTAAACTCTCTATTTTATTTTTCTGAGTGGGCTGCTTGCTGTGAGCTCTGTAAAGTTATTGTGTATCTGATAAGGATCATAATAAAGAACTAAACTGTACCTGCATGGCGGGTATTTGTGTGCTCTCCTTATAATTGAATAAAGAGGATAACGTGGGAGAAGTGGCGTTCTAATTGGAGAGCCGTGTCACCACTTAGTGAATCTCCTCTATTATCTTGTCACACGCTAAAGTGGAGACCGATGCTGGAATAATTGTACCTTCTGAGATCTGGAGCCTTCTACATGCACCACTGATTGTCATGTAGAATAAATAGATATGGGTGTGCTATGTATCCTGGTGAAACACTATTATTATAACAAGGGAGCCATATATTAGGTCAAGAACATGTAAGTTGGAGTCCCAATTTACAAAGGAACTTCTGTCTGAATGTAAAAAAGCAAAGATGTTCTTTTACAAGAGAATGCTGCTGAAATCACTACACTAACTGAGAAAATGACAAGTGGCTCATTCTTTATCATTGGTGTAGACCAGTGTTTCACATCCAGGGTTCCTCCAGAGGTTCGTAGGGGTTCCATGGGCAATGAGCAATTTGTGCCACTCAAGTCAGTTTCAGTATCACCAATGATCTTTTTGGCTATCTGTTAGGGAGACATTCTTCCCAATGGCCAACAATGTAAGAAGCATTCTTTCTACTGATCACCAAGTTATTATACTAAGAACGGTGGATATAGTAATTTTAAAAGGGGGTCCCAAAACACCTGAAAGTTATTTCAAGTATTCCCCTATGGCAAAACTTGCTACATACAATCTCCTTTCTGTTTTTGCAGAAGATCTAAGTGATCGATATCTCTCATTGCTCAAAGCATCCAATGATTCTCAACACTTGTGAATTTCCATTCTTCCTCCATATGTGCTATAAAAAAATGAATTGCCTCTGGAGCCATCAGAGATGAACAATTGAATGCATCTTTCATATGAAAATAGCATTCAAATTAAAATTGATTGAAAATGGACTGATGAGTAACTATGGAGTTTAATTGGCTCATTTCAAATTAAGTTGTGGATAAATTACTTATAAAAGGGGTTCCATGAAGGCTTGAGAGTTATTTCATGGGTTCAACCTTGTTAGGAAGGTCAAGAAAGGCTGGTGTAGACAAAAAGATCATTGGTGTCACTGTCAACTGACCTGAGAGGGATGCATTGCTCATTGCTCAAGGAATCCAAAGAACCCTGAAACACAGTACTATAGTCTGGAAGACAAATCAAGAGCTTTGGGTCACTGGTGCCCAACTTATGGCCTTTTGGAATTTGTTCTGTGACCCCCAGGGCCCCTACATACAGTAGCCTGTGTTTTCTGTACCTAAAGTAAGGAAACTTATTCTGTGGACTGGAGTTCAGTTGGTAAATTGGTTGGTTTAACTCTTCTACATTATTCTACTTTTTCTGTGGTTTCTTTACATTTTTGTGTTTTAAGACCTCAAGGAAACTTCCTCTTTTTAAACAATAATACAAAGGATATACAATTTCTACCCCAGTTATGTTATCTCCTGCTTGTATGATTGGCTGAATGGTTCTCTTTCAATTTTATTGTTTTTGAGGTTCCCCCGCCCAAAGAGTTCATTTCTTTTGAATGATTGTAAATACCACAAATTTAAACTATGTGGTGTGACCACCAAGAATAAATAAAATATATATATAGTTTAATGTCTGTGCCATATATCACGGCTGGACTTGGGAGATTTAGCTCCCCAACATCCTTAAAAAAATGGTAGCTTTGGGTGGGCTTATGTTGTAAGATAATGTTACAAAGCGTTGACCATTTCATATATTTCCCATATGAAATCAAAATGTAAATGCTTACATGAATCGTCATTCCTAAACCTCTCCTCTATATACATATGACATATACAAGTCATCTTTAGGCCAGCTTTGGGAAGTAACCACCATTTTTCATCATTTGGTGGACCCCAAGAGACCTACACCAAACACCAATCGTCCTGTGGCCAGACCACTGGAGTAACACAACATCAATCGTTATATGGTGGATCTCAAGAGATATATCCGTCATCATTGAGCTGAAATTACAAGGAAAACATCATTGGTTAGGTGTCAAGGTCAAATATTTGCCATTAAACATCCATCATTAGGTGTGAAAGCCTGTGAGACATATAATAGGCGCAATTCATCGTGATGTGGGGTCTCGAAGATATATGGCGGCCATTGAATGTACTGCAAACTACAGTCATTACTCTAATGGAAATCTAGTGACATATAGTGTACAACTATCACAGTCATCACACAAAACCTGGTCCTTGAAATATATAATAAACCAAAGTCATCATTCAATAGGTCATCTACAGTAAATCATAGCAGTGCTTACAATGGTACCTGGAGGTATAAACCAATATGGTTTTTAAGAGACCTGGGAAAATATCTACAGCTGGTGATTATTTAACAGGGCTATATAAAGGACAATCATCATCTTACAGCATGTGGCAACTTATGGAAAAGATGTACAAGCATATGCAATAAAAAAGATGGCCAAATGTAAAAGCTGATAGTATGAGCTGATAGGCTGATAGTAATGAGTGACAATGGTAAATCTCTTTTCATGAAATTATAGTTTTCAATTTATTTATAAGTGATTAGGGAGCTTGTGGAAACATAGCCCTTGTGGAAAACTTTTTTTAACTATGTAGTTTTTCTGTAAATCAAAGATAAAAATAACTCAATAAAATTAGTTTACAGCCTTTACTGATCTTTTTGGAGTCAATTCTAGATCCTCTGAATAGTATTCTGATCATATCTGCTATCCGAGAAAATGGGGGTGTCAGCAGAACCTATAAAAAGTTTTTCCTGCAGATTCAATAGAAAATGAGAGAGATACTTACAAAAATGAAGATAATTCTCTTTAGTCTCCATGTGTCTCAAGTTGATAATGCACCATCAACTCCATTCCTTTGGAATTTCCCTCATTTTCTCTAAGTCAGCAGGACAAATTAAGTGGTGATGCTCAGCCAGCCAGACAACAATATAAACCTAACACAGCTCTGTCTAGCAAGGCACGGAACCTGTAGCTGCTAATACTACTGGAGCTATGTAATATAAACATGTATGTGATGCTAACTCCTCACCAGCGAATACTATGAGCATGCTCCTCATTAGCACATTAACTGATTGGCTCATTGTGCTGTTTCTTCCTCTTCTAGTCAAAATGTTGGTGTCTTTTTTTGTGCCTGGACTTATTTGGACAAATTTAAAAAAAAGTTGTACCAGAAGCTAGCTTTTCCTTAAAACTGCTTGTAACTTATTTTGTCATTAAGGTGAACATTCCCAGGTTCATTTCCAAAGGGTTCATTCAACAGGGGTTCCATTAACAACCAATTTTCAATTTTAAAATTCACACTGAAACTCATTTGTGGTTGCTGCTGACGTCTCCTAAGACTGCATATTTTTAAGCCTTTTACTTCTGACCATTGGAACCACAGGCTGAGCATTAGCCAGTGGACAACACCATCTGAGCAGTATCCTCCGCTCATAATGAGAACTCCTTTGCTACAGGATAAAGCACTAATAGAAACGTTTTCCAACTCAGCTGTTGGAACATTTTTCTCCACTTATAAGGGTATCTCTTGGCACATATATGGCCCAGGATATCAACATCTTGGTAGCCTAGAACAGTGATTTTCAACCACTGTGCTGCGGCACACTAGTGTGCCGTGAGAGATCTTCAGGTGTACCGTTGGAAATTATCCAATTACCATTGTCGAGTGTCAGTGCTGTAGTGGCTGGCAGAGTAATGTATTACTCTTCCACGCCAGTGGGTGGCAGTAGGTAGCTTAATTGCCTTGTTTATTATTAGAGACAGGAGTATTAGCTACAGAGTGTCATTTTGTACATTTTTGATTTGTGGTGTGCCGCATGTAAAAAATGTGCTGTGGCTCAAAAAAAGTTGAAAAACACTGGCCTAGAACACACAAATCAATCTTGACATTCAATTTCTCCATCCAACACCTG
Source organism: Pyxicephalus adspersus (assembly GCF_032062135.1). Taxonomy (NCBI): domain Eukaryota; kingdom Metazoa; phylum Chordata; class Amphibia; order Anura; family Pyxicephalidae; genus Pyxicephalus; species Pyxicephalus adspersus. Next base: position 18,304,198 of record NC_092871.1, read on the forward strand.
CACAAACTTTGCACTACCGGATCTCATCTTCCTCTGAAGAAGCTCGTATAGGTGAAACGCGTCAGAAGTGACATATACCCATTTGACTCCCCAATGGAGGAAAACCCTAACAGTTCATACCAACCATATTTGGGACTATTAACAAACCCTCCCTTGAATTTAAAGGGAACAAACTTTATTTCCTTAACTGCATATGTACAAATTGCCACTAATTTTACTACTCTGAATCTCTTATCTCAGGGAAAAATAACCAATTAAGATGATTCTCAACATATGGCTGAGACTTTCTTGTTTCTTTGGAAATCACTGGAACATAGAGACAGGAAATTACATCATAACCATGTAGTTCTACTAGAAAAAAAAATCATTACATGATATAAACATTTAAAGCGTACCTAAGCCCAGAATTTGTAAGGTAAAAATTCTGTTTTTTTTAGGTGCAACACCCTTTTTATTTTTAAAAAAAGGGTGCAGGACTGTCCCCTAATTCTCGGCCACCTAGGCAGTCGAGAATGAATGGGAGCCCAAAGCCTCCCGGGATACCTACGTCAGGCATCCCAGGAGGCTCTTGGTGCTCCTTCTGTGCATACCCGAGCATCTCCGGCATGCACAGAAGGAGCCTTTTTGCTCAGAGGGAAATATTTGCGAGATTGGCAATTTGTTTTCCATCCTACATCACCCGATCTCATGCCTGGGTCCGATAAAATACCCCGGAGAGAAGATGAGGATGGCGGAGACGGATACCGAGACGTCGAGGGACCCCATGCTGGAAACCCTCAGAGGGGGTGCTCTGCAGGATTGAAGGTAAGTGTGTTTTTGTTTTTTTTTTGGAGTTTTGAGTATAGTTCCTCTTTAACATGTCACCTAGTGGCAGAACTACTAATTACAATATAAAATATGAAAATTCTTTTTGGACCTATGTCTGTATAAACAGCTGTTGATGTCATTCGGCAAATGCTCCTTTAAATATTTGCATTTGCTAATCACTACTTAACAACTGTTCAAAATTGCCCCGATATGCTACTATGAAATAATTCTCATCCCCGCTTAGTTTTGTACTCTTTAGCACAATTTCTGTGTCAAAAGAAATGTTTTCTCCAATTTTCTAAAGCTCTTCATTTAGCCTATCACCCATGAGAGGCATCCAGAGTATCACAAAGCCTCTGCAAAATCTAAACAGATAACATACAAAGATCCTACATAATCTCGTACAGAAATCAGGAGAGGTTATTTGGCATGAAGTATTGTTCAAAAAATCTGTGCTTGTAAGGAATTGTTCATGTAAAAATTGTGAGCTTGGGGGGCCCAAGAGGAAATTATGAAGGATTGTACAGTGTTTATTCTGCAGTTCTCAAGTACATTTGAAGCATTATGTGAGTGCTTCTGGAATGTTTTCAGCTTTCAAGTGTTATTATTAGACCTTAGTTCCCATAAAAAAGCAGAAATGTGCAGTGGCGGCTCAAGCAGTTTTACCATACAAAATTTTAAAGGCTCAGTCCACCCAAAAGAATATATTGCAATATGATTTTAGGCTCATGTTAACCCACCAGCTGTTAATCATGCAGTGTCTTTTTATCTGTGTGAGAACCCTTTGGAACAGGGGTGCCCAACAGGTGGATCGTTATCTGCCGGTAGATCGCAAAGGCAATGCGAGAAGATCGCGGAGCCCTGTCGTTCAAATGAACTCTATCACGCACAGGAGTTATTAAGTCCAGGTTTTTATTGTTGGTAGTTCATTTTGACTTGGTCATTTTAAAAGTAGCTTTCAAGCCAAAAAAGTGTGGGCACCCCCTGCCTTAGAAGATCTCCTAACCTGGTATCAAGCCTTTGGAAATAGTGGAAGACTTGTGAATTGTGTTTGGCTTGAAATGGCTTTATTGAAGGATGTATGTAAATTTTTGACCACTGTGGTCTCAGAGTCTTTGTTTCCAAACTCTAATATCAGGTTATCACACTCTCTCCCAAAATTCCCTGGGAATTTAAGGGCCCACCTATTCGCACAGTCCGGTCTGGCTGAGTCCTGTCTTTTTTCTTGGGCAGGTTTTGGGGTGGAATTAAAAGCCTGCCCAACTTTGCCTTTGCAGCTTTTCTAGAGCCCAGGACCCTAGAACACTTTTTAACAAACCTGCCCCGATTAGTTGCTATACTACCCCAGAATCCTTTCCCAGTACACTGCCCACTGTATACATACCCTGGCTTCTGGAAATGAATGTTCTCCCTTGTAGAAGAGTTACATCCTGCCTACCCAATAAGGATGCCAAAGATTCCAATCTTAGAAGAGCAAGGACAGGTGAGTTTTTTTTTTAATGTGATCAAGCAGGTATATTTATTTTATTGCAGGAAGGACATCACCTATCCTATCTGCTGTAAAGGATCTGCCTAGTCGCAATTTATTAATTTCTAAATACAATGTTCTTCTCAGGCCCTTTTGACTCGGCGCACCACCTGGCACTTTTCAGTAACCACCCGGCTGTTTTTGAGTGGTTACTGAAAAGTTGGGTCAAAATACAGGGCCACCACCCGCCCTTCTTCACACCCAGCTTAAAAATATTTCTGGGGAGAACACTGAACTACCTTCTAACTAACCTTGGTTCTGAATTGAATTGTTCTCCTCTGACTCCTGCAGCAATTTTGGTGAGAATACCAGGGTATTTGCAATTAATTTGAAAAAGTGATGAGAGAAAATGTGAAAAATGCATCAAAAGCACATTTTTTTCTTTTTTCCAAAAAAATGTAAAATCGCTGCTTTCTGCAAAATAATTACTCTGGTAGAAACAGTATTCTGCACTCAGTGTATCTAGATGTGAATTTCAAGGCTTGGTTACTAAAGCTACATACACACCCAATAGGACTCTCTACTGAGACAAGCAAATCCTTGATGTAAATCTGACTTGTACAGCGGTTCTCCAATGTTGTTCATCAATTGTGCAGTCCTATGGGGAGAACAGCGAAGTACTGATTGCTCATCTTCCCTCCTCCCTTCTCCAAAAAACAGAAGAGCACTGTGTGCACATCACTCTTATTCATTTCGAGAAGCAATCATCCACCAGATTCATGCACAAGACTCAAGTTTGAGATATACAATGTACATATATATATATATATATATATATATATATATTTTTTTTTTTTTTCTTTTTCATCTCATAGGGTTTTCCATCATTCACAATATTATTCCTCCCTCACTTGTTAATAGTCAAGTTTGGTTATGGAGTCATATACGCACATCATTGGAAGCTTTCTCACTGTGTTATCCTTGTCTGGGAGATTTTCCAAAATCAGTCTTAACTTAGCCTGCACATTCAAACATTCCTCTTTTATCACTTCAGTGCAGTCTACTGTTTGCCTGCAGGAGAACTGAAGTCTATCCATTATGCCCGAATTCTCCCTAAGTCCCTCAAATGGAATTATGCTACAGCCTTCATCAGGAAACTTTGAGAGTGAAGTATATCCCCTTCTGACCCACTCATGGAATATTCTATATACTAATCCTCGTATTAAACCTAGGATTTCCCCTCACATGCAAATGGTATGAGTTCTAAAATCCTAACTGTAGACATTTCCATAAAGGACAAAGCTTTTAAGATATCTGTAACGAAGGGTGATCTATTTATTATTCCTAAAAGTTCATTTCTAGTTAGCCTAGCAAAAAAAAAAAAAAAAAATGATTAATATCCCTTTGGCTATTTGTTGCTCTAGTTCCAAATCTATCAAATTTTCATTTTTTAATAGCTATGTTAAGGCTTCTCTTATGAATATTGAGGAATTAAATTATATTATTTTTGGGAATCCCAACTCAATCTGCTGGATATTACATTATTGATTTTACCTGCTCTTTTCCCTTTATTAATTTTAGGTATATCCCCTGCACAAATTATAAAGGGTAAGGAATGGAACAAATACATCAGTCTGCATAGTCTGTAATATATTAGATATTATTAGACTTGCTGACCTGCTTAAAGAGGAACCCACAATTTTCATCTGTCCCCGTTCCATTGCAGGGCACCCCCATCTGGTTGGGCCAGGATGACTGGGCTCAGCTAAACAACAATCAAACAGATAAGAACTGTTATTAAAGAAGGGACATTGCTGGTCCTTTTTGGCAATAATCACCTGCCTTATTGTCAGTTGTGATAGTCGAACTTAAGTTCCACTTGACATATTAAGGCAACCCATAAGGCACAACACATACCCATTCTTTCAATAACTAAAGTAGAGAATCAATTATAGTAATGAAGTTTAGTATATCTTATCTTAGTTACAAAGTAGAATGTCAAATAAAGAAATCTTTATGTGGAAATGGATCATACTCAGCCACCTAAAACATTGATATTCTTAATTATTGTGTATGTCTTTAAATTACTTTAATGTAAAAGCATTTAAAATTCTTCAGGGCTACACACAATATAGCCAATATAAAAATTTGGGCAATGGTATGTATGGGTGATAGTAAATCAGGCAGACTTGTGGGAGCATGTCTTGAGTAAAATAAAAAAAAAATAAAAAATACTTAATGTAGTCAAATATAACCAAGGGTACCTACATTTACCTGAAAAATTAGAAAAACTACATTGACTTGAGTATAAATTTATGACACAAAATGTGGCTGGCCATGCTAACATTCAAAATAGTGATCAATAAAAAAAGTTAACAAAATGAATGTAAAAATATACAGACATGGTATTACATGGTTACAATTTAGAAGGGTAAAAAAGAACAGCCACATGGGCTCTGTTTGTAAATCTTTTCCCCCTGTTTTACAAGTTAGAGTATTTTGTAATTTTGAGTTTTTTTATGTTATGACACACATTCTTTGTGTATTTGTTACCTCCTATGAGTCTGCGTGTTTCGGAGCCTTTTGTATACTTGTAACTTCCTAGGAGTCCTTGTGCTCCAGGGACATCTATAGCCTCCTGTGACCCCTTGTGCTCCAAAGACTTCTGTAACGTCTTGTGACTCCTTGTGCTCCAGAGAATTCTGTAACCTCCTGTGACCCCTTGTGCTCCAGAGACTTCTGTAAACTCCTATGACCCCTTGAGGTCCAGGGTCTTCTGTAACCTCCTGTGACCCCTTGTGCTGCAGAGACTTCTGTAAACTCCTGTGACCCTTTGTTCTCCAGAGCTTTCTGTAACCTTCTGTGACCCCTTGTGCTCTGTAGACTTATGTAACCTCCCGTGACCCCTTGAGGTCCAGGGTCCTCTCTAACCTCCTGTGACCCCTTGTGCACCCTTGAGGTCCAGGATCTTCTGTAACCTCCTGTGACCCCCTGTGCTCCAGAGACTTCTGTAACCTCCTGTGACCCCTTGTGCTCCAGAGACTTCTGTAACCTCTGGTAACCCACTGTACTCCTGAGACACTTGTAACCTTCCCTGACCCCTAGTTCTCCAGACTCTTCTGTAACTACCTGCTACTCCTTGTGCTCCAGAAACTTCTGTAACCTCACTTGTGCTCCAGAAAAAATCCAGAGATTTCTGCTTTGATGACTTTCCAATTTCCAACCTCTGCCTGTTTTTGATATGCCTGTACACTGCCTGCATTAGCTTATTCCTGGGCAAGAGTGTTACCATTAAAGTCTTTAGTAGTATACCATAAAGACACTTTTCTAGTATTTATATTGATAATAAACTACCTTGCAGCTGTGGTTTCCAGATACAAGCCCCCCTTCCAAACATCTCACAACATCCCTTGCATGCATGGACCCAGATGTCCTCTACTTCTAAGCCAGCACGGAGACCTTCACATCTTGCCCGAACATGGCCAGGCCTGGGTTAATACCTTGGATGAAACAATGTTGGTTCTCAGGACTTGGACCCTCTGGGGTCTCACAGCAACACCTGTCCTTTGTATGACCCTTTATGTGTAGATTCCCTTTGCTTGGCTCGCTGCCACTAATGTTTACTCCTTGAAAGCTCTCAGGTACTAATGTATTTAGTGTTTGGTATGGAATCCCAAGAAATTATCTGTCCTATATCAGTTTTGGCACTGAAAACTTCCCATGTTTGCTGTGAAAACTTACTAGTGGGAAATCACTACCCTTCCTAAAGGACAGAACGCTCAGATTTGTGCATTTCTTTTTATCCCCATGATCTGTTTTATGTCCTTTGGATACCCAGTAATCTGCTCACATTTCTAATATGATGCCCATTATATCTACATATCTATGCACTCAGAGATTCTTGTAAGCTGCATTTACACAAGATAATTACTAAAGGCGCCCGCTTGAGGTTCCAACCCTTCCCGATTCCACATAAATCTAAAAAAGAATGTTTTGGTACACATACACACATGTATTCTTTACATGTAAGTAGTGTAAGTTCCTAAATTTGACCAGGTATCAGCCATTACCAGTTCTTATATAGCAGAGCTGGTGAAGAAACAGTACAAGGAGCCAATCATTGTACGTACTGACGTACATACAATGAAGCATGCTGATAGGAAGAGAAAGTCACAAACCTCATTGTTAGGTGGGTTCTGCCTTTGCCGTCTAACCAAAGGTTTGAACAGGTCTAGGACGACCTGGGTGCAGAGAAAGTCGGCTAAATGGTACTGGCTATCAGTCTAAAGACATCTAGTGGCAGAAAAAAATTATTACATTGGAAATCTCTGTATATAAAAAATATTTCAATGAATTTGTTTTGTACTTCAATTTTTATCTTTTTCATAGGCTGGAAATGGTTTCTTTCTATCTCATTTAATTTTTCCTCTGCAGATACACGCAAAAAATCAGTTTTCCAGTTCAGCGTTTGTAATGGGAAGATAGACTTCCCCACAAGAGCAAAGTGTTTGTTTTTCCGGCTTTCTACAAGTGTGTGTCTGGCTTAGCCTGAAGGCTCAGTTTAGAATGTACACTGCAGAACAATCCCTTATATCGTGCCGCACATCATTCCTTCTCCCTTCTGATACATTCAGAATATCACCTCCTCCTCTCTTCTTCTGCTTCTTGTTCTCTCTTGCACTCTCCAGCTGCTCTTTTTGTTTTTTTTTCCCTTTTTCTCTCATAAACTCCTATCACCAACCTTATGTACCTAAGTGTCTCCTTGTGCTCCAGCTAGCTGAATTATGACAGCTGGAATCTGTCTGGGCAACAAAGGCATTTCCACCCAGACACTTCAGGGACGTGAGAAGCATTGCTAAGATTTCCATACTATCTTTCTGCTTCTGAACAATTCACTCAGCTACAAAAGTTCAAATTCAATAAAATTATATTATTGACTGTAATCGCATTATTGGATCCAGAATTTCCTGTATGACTTACGGAACCTGCCAAGAGCTTGCGTATTTGGTAGAAGAAAATGCAGATAATAGGCAGGGACAAAAATTGTTTCTTTTTAATGCAGAACAAAATTTGATTATGGAAATCGCAGCCATTCACTATTTGTAACTTATGTGGAATTTGAGTGGACAAGTTTTAGAGTAATTGGTAACAATCACCTCTAACATTTAACACTTAAGTTTGCAGAGAATGAGAATGAAAGAAAGAGAAAGTTTGCAGAGAATGAGAATGAAAGACATCTGAGTAGAACCCACATTGGACTTAAACCTCATCCCTAATGTCAAGCCCAAAATATCTGGCAGATGTTCTTGCCTTCCCCTACTCCTGTCTGCATGTGGGACAAAAAGTAATTAAAAATCTCCTTAATGGAGGAGCCTTGGATAGCTGTAAAACCTACCAAAGGTTTTCACCCTTTCCCACTCAATCCAAAACTATAAAAGTGTTTCTGTAACATACACTGTAGGGCTCCTGTGTTGTAGTAACACATCCATTATCGCATGCCATAGTGAGAAGTGGTGCCATTCATTCTTAATCAAACCACTATCAACCAACACACTTTCTTCTGTGCACTTTGCTGCACTGTGCTGAGATGGGGTGCATGGGGACACAAGTTGCTATTTTTTGGACTGGTATGTTAGGTGCTCTAACTCATGCAAGGTCTTGCAAAATATGACCACGTATCTTAGCCTATGAGTGTAGTAGTGCATATGTGTAAATGTGTCCTTAAAGTGGAACTAAAGTTTCACTTTTAAGTTAGTACAATTAGGCGGGTCATCATTGGCGAAAGGGTGATGGCCCATCTACACTAATGCGCCTTACCTGTCTGATCTGGTCTCCAGGATTCTGGCAAAAAGTTGAGCTGCACATGTGCCAGGAAAAACTGGCAATCCTGGCTTCTCTTGTGTGTGGATGAATAAATTCCTGTGCACATGTGTGGGAGTTACGTCATACTAGCACGGCCAACTGAGATGGCTGAAGATCATCCGGAAAAGGAAAAAGAAAAAAAAGATGGCCGCACCTGTCGCTAGAACATGGACAGGTGAGCCAGGGTTTATGTTCATTTGAAAGAGACTGCCACCTTTCAATTCAGGGCAAATTGGAAGTGTTTATGAAGGGTCAACTACTACCCAAGTTACAGTATATATACCTTACTGGCACTACATTACCTTTTTTGTCTACAACAGGTAAAAATATCTAGGGCCCCTGGGTATGGGGGAGAAAAAGACACATGCCTTTTTATGACCCCACATCCCATTTAAGTGCAACCAATTACTTGGATGGAGCATTTTGACAGGATCTCCCTAGAGTCAAATCCAGGCAACACTTTGGAGCAGGGAAGGAATACTGTAAACTCTTCTAGGGGGCAGAAGGAGGGGTGGCAAACAAAGACACTGTCACTTTTCCCGGCATGGGCAATTCCAGAGTGGAATAGGCTTACATAAATAAGTAGCACTGAGATAAAAAAGAAACAAAATGATTTAACGCTAAAATTTGGCTAATTTCAGAACAATCTTCTCATAGTAAGTATAGCTTACCTTTACCCTTTATCATACTAAGCAAGAGTAGTTTCACCATTAGGAGGAACAGGCCAACTGGAGGTTTCTTTACCCATTCAATAGCTAAGTACTGGGTTTTCTTTAAAATGTTCACACCATTCCCTAAGAACACTACAGACGGTACAAATCCCAAGAGGTTATCGGCTTCAGAGCTGCTGCAAAAATCAAATCTGAGACCAACAACTTTGCTGAGTTCACACATCAACCTCAGTCTGAAAGAACAACTGAATCTCCTGACTATGTCTGCATTCATTATATATCGAGCCGCCACCATCTGATTCATCGAGTGGTTCTTTGCTCTGACAAACTTGATAAAGTGGCCTTGCATCCATTAATTCAAAATTAAAAAATGTCTTTTGAATTCTCCCTTTAAATATATCATGTTAAAAAATAGGATTCGTTTTATTATGCCTTTAAGTTATGTTTAATTAAAGAAACACTCCCAATAGATATGAGTAAGTATAGTAAATCTACAGATTTTTTCTTGTCTCCGGGGCATTGCTCAGAGTCTTCCAGTGAAAGCCATGCGGATGAAAGGGATTTTTTTTTTTGATTTTCATATTAAGTTATTAGCCTTTTCTTTGAACACTGGAAATTAAAGTTTACACATATACATTAATATGCATATATATTTAACATGAATATATAATGATTCTGTGAACAACTACGATTAGGTGTTAATTTGCAGAACATCTTAAAGCTGCAGATAATAATGTAAATGTGGAATAGGTTAAATGCAGCAATTTTGCTTACATAAATCTGCCTCCATGTTAACCTCCTGCAATTCTCTGCTCTGCATGGTTCAACCTGAGCAAAAACATAGTGGAAAAAGAAAAAAGAAGGGTAGTAGAGAATCTAAATTTGGAAATTTTAAATGAATTTTCATTATTTTGGCAAAATGCATTCAAGTCAATAGATAAGGTGAAATTATGGTTGCCATTTAAGGGTGCAATGAGCAAGGACAACAAGATTACAACCTGATATTAACAAGCAGTGGCCCATGATATGAACATTTTAAAAGCTGCAGTTGTTGTTAAACCAAGGTAAACATTGGTCCATATTTGGATCTCCTAAATCTAAATTCTAACACCAGCGCCTATTTAGCACAGTTCTGACAAGTTGCCACTATGTAGTCCAATGAGAAAAAAAAATTTCTGTGCAAATGTATCAGCATGTGCTCAAATCATTTGTTTAATACCATTGCAAACCTTTTTAATATATGCAAAATGTAATTTTACGATATTTCAGTTGTCTTCATTAAATCTTCCTGTCCAATAGTCATGGCCAATTTTTTCCACCTAGGGTTGCCAATAATGGAACCTGCTGTCAATTTAATATGTGATAATCCAGTATTTTTTTTTTCAGAGAAAAAATGGTATGCTTACCCCCACCTCTTTTTTTAGGTTCCCCTGCACTAAAAATGAATCGGGGAAATCCCTCTTAGATGGCTAGCAACCAAATATTATTTGTAGAAGGGAAGGAAGAAGAGCCATTGGATTGTTATAAATTGCCTTGTTTTTTAGAGAAATGTTGGTGACTGTAAAATCAGACATTTTTAAATCAATTTGATAAATTCCATTTGAATGACAAAATATTTATCCTTATCACTGTGCTGCCATTCCTTCATTGTTAAATAAACAGACTGGGGTATTATTTTGACCAAGCAGTGCTTCTTCTTCTTCTTGATCCCTGAAAATTATTGGGCTCTGCTGACTTTCAGGATCACAAAATCGGCAAAACTGAGTTACAAATACTTTTAGCTAGTATAAAAGTTTCCATACAAATTGCTCAAATGTGGCTTTAGACACTTGGCTGGAATTCCAAGCAAACAGGAAGCTTAGTAATAAATATTTAACACAGTTTCTGTCTTGGTGTTTGTTTCTGAACTTTAATATGGAATGTACTGTCCAGAAACAAACATAATCATTAAGTTTTAGGATTGGAGCAGAGACTGAAGCCTTCTCTTAGACCATATGCTGCTTGATTAAGCATCTTCTCTTCTATATTCCCTTCCCCTGGGTGCAGGCGGTTGCTCTCAGTTACTATACAGGGATTTGAATTGTTTATTGCAAGTTCTGCGGTAGCACAAATAAACAAGACAAAAAATCTAGCAGACGCAATTATCGGTAGGGGCTGGTAATCTGTACATAGACCAAACTCTTACTTTAAATGGAAACAACAGGCGGCCGAGAACAGCAGGGCAGCTGGTATTCATAGGAGATGGACAATAATGACACATATTTTTCCTAGTACTGGTTTTTGTTGTTATAAGGGGGAGAGGGGCAGGGATGGCGGATCCTTCTGATTATTACCATATGTACCAGTCTGTAAAGAGTTTGTTCAATTTTTTACTATTCTACAGTGCTGTAAATGCTTGGTATGCAGAATAGTTAACCCATTTTACCTTTTTTGTCAAAAAAGTAGTTGGTGCCTAACTAAATTTAAGCCTCCAATGCTATCTCAAATTTCCTCTGAGGTCTTTTGTAGAAAAGCAATTATCTCCACAGCTGCTTGGACTTGGAAGAAGGATCCAATATGAACTCTCCACTCTCCTATACTGCCTTTGCCTGCCCAATATCAGTTATTCATCCTCCATTGTTCTCACTACTTCACTAAAGGTGTGCATTTCCCACTCTCCATTACTGCTACTGCCAGCATGGACTTGGAAGATGGACCCAATATAAATTCTCTATTCTCTCGTAACTGCCTCTTCCTGCTTGGATCTAGAGAAAGGGCCCAACATACAGTCTCCACTCTTCCTTATTGTCTTTCCCTGTTTGGACCTGGAAGAAGAGCCCTAAATGCATTTCCAGTTTTGCTTACTGCCTTTGCCAACTTGAGTTTTGAGGAAAGACCCAATATGCATTCACCACCCTTTCTTATTTCCTATGACTGCATGCACTTGGAGGAATGACCCAACATGCATTCTCCACTTTCCATGTATGCCTTTGCTTGCATGGACCTCAGGGAAGTACTCAGTATCAATTATTTATAGACAACTGCTGCCTCAACCCGCCTAGACCTAACAAAGAATCCAGTGGCCATTCTCCACACTTCATCACTGCTTCTACCCGCATTAAGAATAGGCATTCTCTACTACTACTGCCTTTGCCAACATGGACTTGGAAAAAGGATACAATATGCATTTAGCACCCTTCTTTACTTCCTCTGCCAACACGGACCTGGAGGAAGGACCCAATATTCATTGTCAACTCCCCATTTATAAATCTGCTGGCATGAACGTGGAGGAAGGACTTAATATATATTTGGCACACTTAATTACTGTCTTTAGTTGCCTGGAACTGGATGGAAGAACCCCTTATTTTCTCTTCCATACCTTACTGCATGGGTGGGGGATAACTGATGTGGGTTGATAGGGGAGGGGGTACTTGATATGACTGTATAGGTTGGAGGGGTGTAGTTGATGTTGCTCTATACGTGAGATGGGTAACTAATGCTGTTCCATAGGTAAGGGGCAGATTGTATGGCTGAATAGGAGAGGTGGAGTTGGTGTAACAGTATACATGATGATATGACTACAGCTATGTGTGCATTTATTAGATTAGTAGTTATTGGATCTGGCTGCAGCTGGGTTGCACTTTGGTGTTTTGGATGCCAGAACTCCTTCTCCCAACATAGCCTACTTACTTAACATTGTGGTTTATATACCATTTCCCCTAATCTTTAAATAACAGCAAACTTTATTTATGTTGCTTCTAAAGTTTAGCTTGCCTTTTCTAACTCAATATTTTCAGTTAATCGGTATTCAGAATGAGCTTCATTTGGCACGGTAATCTTTGAAGACGCCCGTTGTAATTACTGCATTTCAAGTGTTTTCTTGCTAGAATATTTAAGAACAGATTAGTGATATTTGTGAAGCGGGAATACTACAATAGAAACATTTGATTACTGATTTTTTTAAAACACAGCTTTTGTAACATTGAGGTTAATAATATGCTACTTGTATTAAATAGCAGGAACCTTCTTCTGCATGTACATGGTTTTATTTATCTTCTAGAGCAGCTTAGGAGATTGAAAACTTCAATTCTCCTGTTATGTTAGCGTTGACCATTTGTTAGGATTTTGTAAACTGAGCTCACAATCCCGTAGTATGGTGCGGACTAGAAGACCCCTGGCACAGTGTGTTGGAAAGTGTCTATTTGTTTATAACAGAAGGTGATCTTTTCTCTCTGCTGGTCGAAAATTCTGCCTTTTAGCTGGAATAAAAGCAAATGTCACAGTTGATTTGATCTCATGTAATGTTTAAAGGTTAAACAGAAGTACAACATTAAATGTTATTTGGATAAAACAACAACAACAAAAAAAGAAAATTACCGGTAAACTCCAGCCAGAATAGTTGTTTTCAGGATGAATTATTTTAATGAAGTCTATATTCTGATCATGGAGAGTCTACTATGCCAAAGACATAATAAACAGTGGGTTGATTCTCCCAAGTTAGAGGAAATCACCTTTGATCAGGGGTATAAATACAGACCAGGCTAAGACAGATGAAAAATGTTTCTTACTGCATGGGTGGATCTATGATTAGGGTCAACCTTGTTGACTCCTTCAGTATTCCTAAGAATAGCTATTCTAGAATGGGGACGTCATATTTTATTTGCCTTAATAGCCGATGATCAGGACCTCTTCCCAACCAAAGTCCCATACCAGCCACAGGGCAACTGTCACATAAATAGTGCCCTCTTTTACCCCCTCTGTTTGTGACAAACTCAAAATTTAAATTTTAACCCTCAAAGACAATGGGGTTGATATACTAAGGAAAATTAAGCTGTTGACTAGCAAAATATATTACTCTGTATGGATACATTATTTAGATATTGAATGAGGCGACAATTGTCCCTTCTCAGTAGGTAAGAGAACAATCTCCTGAATTGGTGCCTTGTTGCATTGCTGGCCAGAGATCAGGACATAGATAAACCAGACAACCAAGTGAACCATTTCCTGGAACAACTCCAAAAATGTTTAGCATGCTTGCCTCCCTGCGTTCTGGGCTTAGTTCTTGGCAAGTTTCCTGACTAAAAAAGAATTGCATTGTGGAAGCTGATGAATGAGATGACATTGAATTGTTCATACTTTTCAAGAGACAAGGGAGCAATTTTGTTTTACGGAATGAGCTTATTGTAGTGCTAGACAGTAGACAGGATATAGATGAACAAGACAATCAAGTATTCCATGTAACAACTCCAAAAGTATTTAGCATGCTTTCCTCCCTGCACCAAGGTTCTAGGATTCATTCATGTCAAGTTTCTTGGCTAAAAAAGAATTGAATTGTGAAAAGTAATGAATGAAGTGACAGTCAAATATTCCTTCTTCTCATTAGACAAAAGAGCAATCTCTCTTTATTGAATGGGAGTCTTGTTGAAATAGTGGTCAGAGATCAGGACACGGATCAACCAGACAACCAAATCAACCATTCCCTGGAACATCTACAAAGGTGTTTAGCACCCCTGCCTCCCTGCATTAGTGTCCTGGGCTCAGTCTCCTGGCTAAAAAAGAATTTCATAATGGAAGCTAATGAATGACCTGACAGTCAATTGTTCCTTCCCAGTAGACAAGATACCAATCTCTCTTTTATTAATGGGCCCCCTGTTGTAGGGCTGAACAGAGATCAAGAAATAGAAGAACTGGATAAACAAGTCAGTGGTTTCCTGAAACACCGCCATAAGTGGTCAGCATGCTGGCCTCCCTGCATTGGGGTTGTGCGCTCAGTTCTTATTAAGTTTCCTGATAAAAAGAAAGAATTGAAATGTGAAATCTGTTAGAACTTTATAAATATAAAATGAAATGATGTCATTGTTCTGCTCTCATAAATTGCACGAGGGTGTGCAAACTGAAAATATTTTGCTATAACAGACAGACACAATTTACCCATTTCATGGCTTTTTTTTCCATTTGCCAGCTGTAATCAACTTGCGCTTTCCTTGATGGCAAGAATGATAGCCTGAGAGAATTCTAGAAAGGGCGCATCTCGACAGGAAGAGAGCAAGGCACAGAGGAAACTGATTAGTTGCGCTCATTGGGGTCATGCTTAAAGGTACCGAGGTATTTACGCTAAGACACAATTCCTCCAGGAGATGTTGGCTGCATCCCAGGTTGTCTGTATTTACATTCTGCTAATTGCCTGAGCTGGCAGCAGTTTATTTTCTGTTTTTTTCTACTTATTTTTGCTTTGCACCTTTTTTTATCGGAAAAGTGCCAAATCCAAAAAAGAGCTTTTTAGTCTGGCTCCTACACAGATTTACATTCTACATTGCTGGTGCCAGGCTGCTAGCTGTAGGCCTTGTGTGTCAGTACTTCACCCGTACCCCGGAGTATTGGGTCTCTTCCAGAACAGTATGAACATTTCAGCTGAACTGACAGTCCTTCTGGGAACTCTGTGTACTGTGGCCTAATTCCTTGTGGCTGTATTGTATCTCTCCTTATCTGGCCCACTTTTCATGTGCCCTTTTCAAAGTTTGATTAAAGGGGGTGCATAGCTATTTTGAATACATTCTCTGTTTCTTTTTATTTTTAGGACTAAAAAGAAAATTGATAAAATATTTGCATATAGTTGAGTGAATATTACTTCCTCAAATTAGAACAATAAAATTAAGGATTTTTTGCATCTAAACTATATATTATTTTACTACTGTCAGTGCTGCAGTTCTTCTTTTATGCCAATAAAATTCGCTGGTATTCTGGTTTGGTTGACAGCCAGTTTTTTCCAACCTACTATTTGCAAGTCCAGGCTGTCATGGACCTACCTCATGCAACCTGAGCTCACCGTACTTCCTAAATAAGCAGCAATCACAACTGCTTCTTATTAATATTGGTATTAACAAACTGTATTTATATAGCACCAGCATATTACACAGCGCTGTACATTAAATAGGGATTGCAAATGACAGACAGATACAGACAGTGACACTGGAGGAGAAGAGAACCCTGCCCAGAAGAGAACAATCTAAGAGTTGGGGGAAGCAGCACTCAATAGGAAGGGGGAGTTGAAATGCTGGGTATGTAGTAAAGGTTTAGAAGGCAGATGAAGACCGGTAGGCAAGTTTGAAAAGATGGGCTTTATGAACTCTTTTAAATGTGTGAAAAGTAAGAGCAAGCCAAATAGGACGAGGAAGAGAGTATCAGAGAGTCAGTGGCCCTAGAAAAGTCTTACCAATGCTGTTGATGAAGAAGAGAAAAGGACTCATGACTTCACTAGTGCCGTCCTAAAAACTCTTGAAAAACAAGTTATCTTTGGATGTTTCATTATTAGATCCATGGGGGTTCATGGAGGAGATGTGGGAAGAGTTCAGAAACATCCAAGAATTGGGGTACTAGGAACAGCAATATTATAAAGAGGAACTGTGTGTTTTACTAGTGTGCTCATCTCATGTGCTTTCCAAATGTAAATGCACAAACATGTACTTTACCAATCTGAAACACATCTGTGGACTTATCATACCTTCCGACTATAAAAATCTTACCAATATTTGGGCCCCTTTTTTCTCAACTCAAGAATCTGATACTAAAGGAAGGGTATTACTTTACCTGCTGTGAATCAATGATTGTCCTACCCAACGTACTTCATTCATATGAAGACAATATTGTACATTGGAATTTGTTCCTGTGTTTTTATAGATAAAATCATTTTTAAATGGTTTGCTGACAAGAAGGCCATCTCTCTTTTGTTTTTATTAAAATCATGTTGTCTAATTTTCCCAAATCCCTAATTAATTTGAGCTGAAATCAGAAAAGATAATAAAAGATAACTGTTTAATCCAGTTATATATTCATTAAAAAATAATAATTAAATGTATTTAATTAAAGACAGCACCTGATTCTGCATTTATATTTGCTTCTAGGGCTTAGAATAGAGGAAGGAGGGGTAGTAGTGTAGGCCGTTGGGGCATTGCTGAATTTAAAATGCCATCCATCTAATGCTGGTTTGATTTTAATAAAGTTGATGTAGGTTACTGAACATCACATTGCTTACAGATGGTAATTTTTTTGTTCTTGATTAATTCCAGTGACTGTAGAATGAACAAGCGCAATACATACGGCACTACTCACTTCTATGGGGAGGCGAGGGAAGGATGAGTGAATGGCAACCCTCTGTGTCCTCTTGCATAGGATATGGAGGATCCACTGCAGCAGATCGCTAAACAACACCAAGGGACCAATGCACACACAGTACTTTTTCACCCAAAATTCTCACATTTATTCATCTTAGGCAACATTCATCTAGCTTGCATACATTGCTTAGGAGCTTTACACTTTGCATTGGGTATACTTACTTTGTTTTGGATTCAGCAAGCTACTATGGCATAAAATACGCTCTAGACACCCACCAAAACTTCCCAGAGGTCCTTCTCAGTATGCTTGTTTTGCTTTATTTTTTGGATATTTTTTTATTTTTGAAAGTTGAATTACATGAGTCACCAGGGTCCCCTTTTTCAGCTCAGGCATGATAAGGTCTGTACAGCTCTGTGCATCATTACACTGTAAGTCTTGTGATGTCCCCTCATAGGTGAGTCCATGACACCCTGTACACAGTCTGTCCTCACTTTTCCAGGTTGAGTGATGCTAGACATCATACTACCTGGAAGACTGAGGACATCTAGTGGTGAAAATAATTACCACACAGGCAGTGCCAGCTAGGAAGTGAGCATTGCAGACAATTATTTTTTAATTTTTTTCTCCCGTCAGCAGAACTTTTTGGAATAAATGTTCCTTCATAAAATGTTAGCCAAATACAAAAATATGCTGGTAACTGAAAATGTGAGTATAAAAATCCCTATGATGACCAGGAATTTAGGTTTGCTCTAACAGCTGGTGATATGGTAAATGTCTGGTAATGTGATCTTTGCCCATACAAAAGAAGCTTGGTGAGCTGTTGTTCATGCACACAAAGCAGGGGCGTTGATTGGTCTGCTCTATCCAAACATAAAACCTTTGGCAAAGACCACATAAGCAAAACAACCACATGATTTCTACTTTAAGGAACCATAAGGCCCTTTTATTATAGCCGACCCGCCTTTAGTTTTTCTTATAAATATCTTACATCTTGCTGTTGAAGTTTTTTTTTTTAAAGTATAACTTCCCTAGACGCTTTTTAGATGCTTTATTTTATTTAGTTCTATAGGTTTTGAAGTTCTAAATCAAAGACAGTCATAAAACATTGCCGACAACATGATAAAAGTTCTATCCACAAGCTATTCCGATTCCCAGCTGGTTGTAAGCCATTGAGGTATTTCATCTACAAGGCATAGTAGGTGCTATTGTCCCCACCTCTATACCTCTTCTGAGACTTTGTTTTCTGCAGTTGCTACACCCACCATGCTGCTTCGGGTTGAGAAAGCCTTCATTGTTCTGTATTTTATTTATGTCCTTGGTACAAGCTATTGTACCATAGTGTTATATTTGCTAGCGGTGAGACTGAAATGTTTTTGATGTTATCCAGTTTGTGGGTGTACAGAAATTCACCAGCTCAGCTGTCGTGATTTTATTACAATGATGTGATGATTGATGAAACCAAAAGCTCAGCTATCCGCAGCAACAAAAGCTATATGTTTCAACTCTTTTATAGGGCAACAGTGCTAATGCCTTTGGCTGCTGCTAACACATCCATAAATTGAAAAATCCTATGAGCTTTTGGTTCCAATTCATTGCCATTCACTGAATGTGAACACCTGGTCTTAAAGCATAACTGTACTTAAAATTGTAAATACCGTTATCTATTTGTCCTCCAAAACCATCTAAAATAGACCCCTGTACAAAACAGAGATCTAGACATTTCAGCCTTGTGCTTTTCCAGTCCTCTTCAGTAGTTGTATTCAATAGTGATATCATCTCCTATCTACCTTAAAAAAAGCTTTAACTGCCATTGGGATGTCCCAGATAACCTGGGCTCAGAGAAGGTGGGTTAAATAATGCTGGCTTTTAGATTTTGAGGTATTTTAGTGGTAGAAAAAAGGTATTGCGGAGAAAACCTCTGGATTGAAGGTGAATAATCCATCAGAAGTTGGCTTGTTATTTTACGTTATCTTATGAGCTTATCATGTTTATGTTGTTAATTTTTTGGCTGAAGTTCTGTTTATAATGATGACTGTAGGAATCTTATTTTTTTAAATGCAAGAGCTTTTGAACAATACATGTGCAAGCGGATGAGTATGTGCAAGAGTTCAAGAATATGCATGAATATTCATATGGGTATGCATGCAGTTCAATGATGTAAGTGTATGCATACTCCAACTTTTTTGCTTGCTATTGTCCCTTTTCTTTAGTGAATCCCCCCATGCAGATCGGGAGCTGTAACTTCACTATCAGCATGCTTTTTGCTGTTCAGTGAAAATATCAAAGCTTGAGGCAACAAGGCAAATAGAATTCTAACAAGTTGATCAGCCATGACAGACACATACTTTCTATCAATACAAAATTCTTTTGAAGCTTGTCTCCAGACAAACAGCTAAAGAAACACTTGAAATTTGTGTATGATACTGGATTTAAAAGAGACAAACAAAGGTGGGTGGATAAACCATACTTCAAGTGTGATCTAAGTACCAAGGATTTCTAAAAAACTTAAACGTTTAGAATCCAAACCAAGCACAGAACTAAGAACATGCTCAGTCCCATGTTTTGATTTTCAGGTCTGAAAATTTAACAACTAGGCACTGAGAACTGGATTGGCAATGGCTATCGGCATTGGGCTTGTTGTGCAATTTATGTTCTTGGTCTCTTTACTGGATTTAAGAGACAAATAAATAAATGGACCATAATGGGGCTTTGTATACCGTCTTTGCACTCTCTTTCTCCATTATAGTGGTTGGAGTCCCAGGGACATCTGTACATGCTTAAACCTTTAGAACCCAAATTATGCACACAACTAAGAAATCCAACAGGCCAAAGTGTCTGAAAATTAGATACTCTTGAAGAACGAACTGAATTTTGGAAGGCTGTGGGGTTGGAGTATCATGTCTTCTCTCTTTCCTAGGCATTTTGGGTTCTTCTCGGGGTTCTGGGTCATATTTCATCTGCATTGTGCCTGTTCAGTTTCTAATTTTTTTAGCTTAGTACATTGCCACTATCTAAAACAGTGTTTTCAACCAGGGTTCCTCCAGAGATTGCTAAAGGTTCCTTGAGTAATGAGCAATTTGTGACTCTAAGGTCAGTTTAGGTGGCTCCAATGACCTCTTTGGCTATCTAAAAGGGAGGGGGGCATTCTTTCCACTGACCACCATATTAATATACTGTGAGCTCTGGATATAGTAATTATGGCAGGGGTTCCTTGAAGATCTGAAAGCTAAAACATTTTTTTTAGTTTTGGCAAGCATAAGGATTGTTACTATTGTATGGGTCTATGTCCAATTCGGGAAAAATTGCTACTAGTCCTATCTACAAATGCAGCAAGAAGATCTCTCCTAAGGAGAAAAAAAAACATGAGGAAATCCTCCCTTAGCTATCACCTGAACAAGTGTTCTAATTGGAAGATTTACCTGAATTTCTTTCCCAATGACACTTGAATTGTCAGTATATCCTTCACTTTTAGCCCTCATTCACCAGGTCAAAATATTGGAATTTCAAAAGGACACAGATAGCAATTAACACCTAAAAAAAGGTTGTAACTTTCCCCAGCTATATCAAAAATGGAAAAAATGCTTTACATGCACTTTAAATACACAGTAATTTAGTATGCCAGTGTAATTACCAGCCTATCCCAATCTGTTGACTGGTCAATGAAGAAGCAGCATAATGATGATGGGGTCAGTTCTCTGCCCTTCCTCCTTGTAAACATATTGATGAAATGAACGTGACATCACAGCACAATTCAGAACAACATGATTGAGTAGTAGTGCTGCCCCTTTCGCTGCCAGGCTGGGTGCTGCTGTACAGCAAATTACAGGGGACTATTGTCAAAGTTTATGTATTTATGTTACTTAGTTCTTTGTAAAATCCTTGTTTTATTGAATATATAACTAAATGTAAAGACATTTCCTAATATCCTGCCTGAAGTTTTATGTTAAAGTTATTCAGATGGACAGCTTTTCCTGTGCCGTTTAAGGTTAGACCCTGTATTCCCATCCACCATACAATCCGCTCCCACAAAACGCCACATGATGAACCAGCATTTGGTTTATCTAACCATTTACATGACAAGAGCTTCTCAGAGGACACTTTTATTACAAAACATCTGGGTGGTTTACAAAAATTATATATAAAAAACTAGAAAAACATCTCGGAGTTCCGTGGGAATTAGAAATGGTTTTGTGACTGTTACTGTCCAAGGTGGTTTGAAGAAGAAAGTGTTGGGGGGCTGATCGTGTTGTGAGAATATTATGGAGCGGCTAGAAGGGGGAATCAGAAACTTCATTCAGCTCATTTCCATGGAAACAAGTCTGTAACAGCGATCCAACGGCAGATGAGAGGGTAAGGAAACAGCCACGTTGTAACCTCTCTCAATGAATCAGCCTTTAACTGTCTGATGACCGATGGGGCTTCCGGCAAATCCACATCCAACTGGCCTCTTCATCCTTATGACAGAAAACACAAACAAACACTAAATAAATCATCTGGGCAATCAATAATTTATTGTAGGCTCATCTGAAAAGCAGCAAAAAAAACCCACCCCTGGGTACTTTGAGAGATCAAATGCTCTGGTTTTCCTCAACAAGTCATTTTTACGATGGTTTTGAGATTGGAGGCTCTTGCGGACAAGTTGCGCATCTCAAGGAGAGACGCCTGGGGCAGAGATGTAGGACATAGTAAAAGACATTTAGATAGACCTACTTTTTGCCAGGTATAGCAAAGCAAAAAAATTACCTTGAGATTATGATAACGGGAAAATATTTTTCAACAAACTGAAGGTTGATATCTTCAGATTTTTATCGGGATTTCACTCAATAGCCAAATCTCTCTGCTATATTTGTGAAACAATCCTTGTAAAAATTCCCCTACCGCCTTCTTATCTGATGTTTTAATTAGATGCCTTTGCATTGTTCAGTTTTGGTGCCTTTTCTCCATAGTGCATGTGGGCCCCACCTGGGCACCACTAGCTCCATAGAAATAAATGAGAGAGCCAAGACAAAGATCTGACATGGGGTATAACAGATACCTTTACCTAAACCTACACAGGGTTTTAATGTAGAATATACCCTTACTTTCAACCATCAGTCCAAAATAGAACTCAATTCACCTCCTTTAGCTCCCAAGTTGGTGCCAACATCTTCGTCTGGTCTTCTTCTAGGTTCGGAATCTTAAGCCACCTTGATTGATTGGGTCAGCATTTTGTAACTACATATCTATGGACTACCAACTGTCCCCAAATTGGAGGGACTGTCCCTCTTTCAGAACCAAGTACTCTGGGTTTTTTTTTGGTTGGTATTTGGCACTAACCCCTTCATCCAGCCACTAAATTACTCCATTTGTTGTTTTGAAAAGCTAATAGAAAGGACACCAAATTATTTTTTGCATATCCATTTTTGATGGTAAACAAAATTAGAGCATGGCAGGGGTGTATATTTTGCATACATACTTGACTTTTATGTGTCCCTCTTCCCTATTTCAAAATTTTGGGAAATTCCACACACACACGCACAAGATTCTATTTATTTTGGTATGCCTTTTGTGCTTGTCTTCAATTTTTTTATGTTTTAGTTAGATTCCAGTTTGAAGAAAGTAATCAGCTTTGGGGGATAGCAGAATAAATTAGATTGCTAGAAGGAAACAACATTAATACTGAATGGCCTGATAGAAAGAACTACATAAAGAATTGTCTTATTTAAAATTTATCTATAGCAAAGATTTTGGACAGAGTAAGAAAGTGTTTGAAACCCTCTCGGGATTTTATATCTGCCTTTGTCTCGATAAATGAAATGAGTGTCAACTCATCCAAACAATTATTTCTGTAGATTAGCCACTATGAAAACTATTTAAGTGTGCTGTGTGTTTTATGTAGCTTTGCAATAAAGAGATATATGATGATCCTTTTAGAAGTGTGGCTTCTTATTCCTGGTGGACTATTGTGGCTACCGGGGTGTAGATAAGTTTACATACGCTTTAACCTGTCTTTTTGTGCTGGTGAACATTACCAACAGAACAAACTACAAGAACCGATTAAGCGCTGGACATTTGACACTATGTAAGCCTCCAAAGCCTTAATAAAAGCCGCCCGGTGTTGTTATCGCATATGCAATTTCCTGTTTTGATGCTTGGGAATCGGAGTTGCAATGGGAAAAGCTGAGGAGAGTTGCAGCAACATGATTGCATCCAGGCTCCTGACAGCAGCGGTAATCATTTGTTTTATAGAACAAACCACGAGGAATAATTCAAAATTTGACAGCTATCTAGAGAACAGTAACAGAGAGGATGTTCCAATGGCCACATCCAGCAAGAAAAACAAAACTGCTGGAGAAAAAATGTAAAAAGGGCTCCGCTACAGGGGCACTTTAGTTAACATATAAATATATATAGTCTATAGTCCAAAATACGGCTCGGGGGCCAGAATCCTGTCCACCAAACCCCTGGACTCACAGAGATCTTCATTACTTGCTACATTTGTCTCTATTGAACAATATAAAATTTAATATAAAAGAAGACAAGTCATACTTCCTATGCTAGTTTTCGTTCTAAGTTAGCTGCAGTGTGAAAAATGCAAGTATGCACCAAAAGGGACACAGAGGACAAGGGTGGAAGGGCATCCAGCCATAACAGCAGAGGAAGGTTAGTGACAAATGATGTGTGTGTGTTATCAAGGATTTGTATGTATGTGTGTGAGTGCATGTATGTGGCTGTTAGTGTGTGGGTATATGTATGTGGGCATGAGTGTATGAATATATATATATATATATATATATATATATATATATATAAGGAAATATGTGTGTATGTCGGTTTGAATGTGTAGTTATATGTGTTTGTGAAAGCAGATGTATGTGAATTTATACATATGGATGTGTACTGTTGAAATGTTTCCTATGGTGTACTTTTGAATATGGATAGACTTAGTTTTATGACTCATAGGAGATGTTCACTATATTCCTTGAACAATATATGTTATGTATTTATTCACTGGGCTGGTAAGTTACTGTAGTTATACTGACCCCTGCACTCTGTACTTTATATACTCCTTACTCATACATGCTGTATTTTTTACACACCTGACCCCTGCACTCTGTACATTATATACTCTTTCCACTGCACTGTCTATTCTGGACTGTATGTTTGTGTTAAATTTGGCCAATGAGCTGTGTTACTTTTTTCATGCATGTTGGTTCTTTATTGGTACAAGTGCTGTGGAATAAATGTGCAGTATATACTTGTAAACACCTATTGTCTAAACATCCCCCTCCTATTAAAACCTACAACTTGCTCCTTAATTTTAAATATATATATATATATATATATATCTCAAATAACAATTAGCTATTTTTTTTCTTTTTATATTACACTTTTTTATGAAGACCATTGTATTGTAAGTACCTTGTGCCATGGTTTTCCTGATTAGAGGTGTGGTAAATATGTGTCTTTGGATTTAATATACCTGGATTAATCAGTGTCTCTCTTTGCCATCAAATATTATTGGAGCACATTATAATTACTTGCAGCCACTGAGGAGCAATACAGAACACTACCATTGTAGAAGTGCAGTTAAAATATTGCAGCTATGATAGCAGTCACAACGCCAAAGTCAGTTGATTAACTCAAATTTCCATAGATGCTACAATATAAAGAATCTCTGATTTTCTTTGGGAACACATAACAAGTGGAGTGAAATCTTCCCTCCCCAAAAACCAACAGAAGTAAAATCCAGAAGATGGTTCCAACCCTTTGCTACTCTACCTACCGTGTTTCCCCGAAAATAAGATCTACCCCGAAAGTAGGACCTAGCACTATTTTCTAAACCTGCCCTAATATAAGACCTACCCCGAAA
>NC_092871.1:18329268-18481021 GCF_032062135.1 Pyxicephalus adspersus
CCCTGTGAAGGCAGCGGGACACTGAAAGAAAGCATGCGGCAGTGCACACTCCGGAGCCGCACAAGCCGATGCTTTCTTTCTAGTTCCGGCTCCTGTCACAGGCGGAGTGATACTACATGCACTCCGCCTGTCAGAAGCCAGAACTCGGGCTCGCGTGTTCCGAAAGGTAAGTTTTTTTTTTTTTTTTTTAAGACCTACCCCGAAAATAAGACCTAGTGTGTTTTTGGGAGCCAAAAAAAATATAAGACAGTGTCTTATTTTCGGGGAAACACGGTAAGCTAAAACAAAAACCTGTGGCTAATTTTTCCTGGCAAAATACTAAACACCCTCTTATCTCTCTTTCCCACCCCTCCCCTCCTAAATGATCACTGGGACTAAAACTAAAAAATCAAAAAATGTCCATCTAACTCTGTGGTCACATGATGTCCAATCCCCAAAACATTTTTCCGGGTCCCTCTTTGGATGGTTATATCCTTACCTATGTAACATGGACATCTTCTTTTTGCTGTTCAGTGTTAGGGTCCTCTTGGATATTTAAAAAATGCCTGTAGGCAATAATATCCGGGAGTTTTTATGATGGAGGTAAGGTAATATTTGACCAAATATGGGCTACAGAGTGGACCTAAGGTCAGGAATGGACATTCACATTTTCTTTACAAGCCTAAGTAACTTCTATAACTGAAAGCACATTAAAACTATTCTTTACAGCAGTGCCCAGAAGTAGTTTGAGTGGTTCTTTCAGCATCTTAAAACCCTCTGATACTCTTCTCAGCAGTTGCAGACTTCCAATTCATAATTCAAACACATAGCTGGTGTTCTGGGGGGGATTAGTTAC
Source organism: Pyxicephalus adspersus (assembly GCF_032062135.1). Classification (NCBI taxonomy): domain Eukaryota; kingdom Metazoa; phylum Chordata; class Amphibia; order Anura; family Pyxicephalidae; genus Pyxicephalus; species Pyxicephalus adspersus. Next base: position 18,330,104 of record NC_092871.1, read on the forward strand.
TAAGGGAATAAATTATATTTTAGATGTAAGTATATGTGTAGGTTTAGATTGCAAAAAGGTTGGCCAAATGTTTGTGATCTTTGGCAAACATTCTTTGAAAATAGGTGAACATTCTTTAAAGTTGAGAAAACGTTGAGTGAACCCAGTGCTTGAGTTGAACCCCAATGAAGTTTATGTAAGATGAATCTTCCACTTGCAGGATCAAATGCTCTTAGGGTACCCAATACTTAGAACAAAATGCCTTAAGCTACATACACACTTCCAATTATTATCGTTGGAAAACGAACGACAAACGTTCATGCACGATATATACGAACGATCGTATAGCACCGATCCTGCACATAGAGTTAACGACACGATCGTTCATAGATATTGTACACACAATAGATACGATCGTTTGAGCGACAGAGGAACTATGTGCACGACAGTAAAGTGAACGGACGTTCGTTCATCACGCATGCTCTGAACATGGACGATCAACGAACGACCGTACACACGAACGATGTTCAACGATCGTCGTCCAATCCGATCCGTCAGTCCGGTCGTTCGTTTCCAGCGACTTTCCTCGTTCGTCGGCGTCGTTGGTTACTTTTTTACCAACGATTTTTTGCCCAATCGATCGTTCGTCGTTCGATTGGAACGATAAAAATTGGAAGTGTGTACGCACCTTTAGAAGAGGCACTTGAGGGATAAAAATGCTCCTAGGGTCCCCAATCCTTTGAAAAAAAAAGAATTAGAAGAGGCACTTGAAGGATTAAATGTTCCTAGGATATCTGTTCTTTACAGAAAAGGAGCAAATACCCTAAGAACACCCAGTCCCTTAGATGAATGATTTGTCTTTCATAAACCTCAATGGGGTTTGACTCAAGCATTGGGTTCACTCAACAATTTCCCACTTTTAAAGAATGTTCACCTATTTTGGAACATCAGGTTCATCTAACTTTTAAGAACATTCACCCAACTAAACAAAACATTTGTTGAGCATTAAAAGATCGTTCTCCCAACCTCTGATGAACTCAATATGGCATGTTAACCCACCTCTAGCAAAATGTTATGTCTGGTTGCAAAAGACAAGTTAGACACTTGAAAGATACACTCACACAATAATATGATTTTAATGAAAATGTTTGCAACATTTCCATAGTAAGCTATAAAAGCCTGTGGGCGCCTAAAGGAAGGAGAGTGCTGTAGCTTTTCTTATTACAATTTTTGGTTGTGTATATTGAAGATTCTCTGAAATAGCTTTCAAATTTGGGTCTGAACATACATCAGTGCTGCGTAATATGTTTGTGCTATACAAATACTGTTTAATATTAGTATTAATATAAATATTGTAAAAAGTATTGTCAATAGAGTTTCTTTAGAATAAAAATTGCTAATTAAGCTTTTTGTTTAAAAAGCAGCGAACCAACATTTACCAAATATTCTTTGGTGGAGAATCAACCACTGCCACTGAAAATACTTTGACCTGGAAGATCTTCCACCGAACAATGTTGGGAGACGTTTTCACCACTTTTTTCCAAAAAACCTGGACTTTCACTTTAGGAGCCTGTACAAACAAACTCAGAGCAAAGTAATCAGAAGATGTTAATTACAGAGTTGATTTTATTTTTTTCACTACTCTGCCTTGCAGTATCAATTTTACTGCAAAGCTTTAAAAGGTGCAGTTATGCATTGAAATAAAAGCAGAAAATAAAAATAAACAACAGTTGACTATGTTGTTCTTTAATCTCACTTCTGTTCATGACCACGGGGTAGAACGTTTTAAGTTTATAAATAATTATTATGCTGCCTTTTTGAAAAATGTATTATGTGGGTGGTTTATAAATAAAACATGTAATACCAGCACAAAACACACAAATACTGCCGAGGACTGAGAAGTCATTTGTAAGATGATTGCTAAGCAACAGTGTTGTCCGCAAGTTTTACCTCCAAATTCAAACAATCGTATGGTGAGATTTCAGGAAAAGGGGACTTTTCTCGAAAATGTGACTCTCACAAAAAAAACTAATAAAGCACCCCCCTCCCCTCCTTTACACATTACGATACACACAAAACAAAAGCCGCATGTATACTGCAGTAATAATAAGATCAAAGGGAAGGAAAAATGATATTTTAAGTGAACTTGAGCCCTGAGCATGCACACTAAAGTATTTACATATTCTTAACAAGCAGAGAAAGTACAAGAGTAGAGAAATTAACTTATATTATATTATCTCATTATAGAGCACAATAAAAACCTGAAAAAAGTTTTTTTTTGTGGTCTATGAAGACATCTCAGTTGTGTAAAATCAGCATAGACTTTTTTTCAGAAGTTTTTTGTTAACAGGTAAACAACTATCTAGTTCATGACAAGTGCATCAGATACAACATATATACAAAAAAACCCGACAGACATGAGATATGTGCTAAGCAGCACATATTTCATCAAAAGATCTAGGAAATTTAACCAGGAGGATTCCCTGAGAATCCTCCTGTTTGCGATCCCCAGGGCACTAGAGGTTATTCATTGATATTCGCAATGAATTCCGCCTCGCCTCGCATTCATTGAGAAGATGTGTGATCCCCGATACCAGAGGTTAACTAACCTCTAGTGCCGCGGATCGCACAGTTATACAATTTTTACAAATTTTTTTTTTAATTCGACCTCGATCGGCGAATTTACACCGGCCGTTCTCGCTTAAAATTTGGTAAACGAGTTTAAAAACACGTTCGCTCATCCCTAGTGCTAAGCTCTTTCAGTGGGGGCAAAGATGCTCCTATTCCAACGTAATTCGCAGAAATGTAGTCATACATTAGTGGGGACGGTTGTACACAAGTATATTACAAGGTAATTCTCCAAACTTTCCCTATTTATTGCTGTCAATTTTTAGAGAATATGCAGGCAGCTTTATTTCACTTTAACATAATCTTGGCAGCATTCCAGCCACCTCATATTGAAAAGCAGCAGAGGCTTCTACGCTGTTAGAAATGGCTGAAACCTAAAGATTGACCACTTTCCAGAAAAAGAAGCTAGATACGTTGGGGTGGCTTGATTTATTACTTGTTTTGTACATTTTAAGAAAATATAAGTAGTTGTATCTCAATAGTCTGGGCACAGGGGCACCTTAGGAAATAATGGGAGCTATCCAAAATTCCATGGATTTTTATCATCAAAAGGTTTTATTGGAACTGCAAAAAGAGTAAAAACTATTAGGACCTTAATAAGGGATGCCTAGCTGTTCTATATTTTATCTGGAGTTCCAGTTTCTTTAGAAAAACCCGGTTCTGCACCAAAACCCCCTTTTGTAGGTCCAGGATCAAGATGAAACACATTAGGGCTCACATGGATGTATTTGCCTGACTCCTGGGACCTGGAGGGACTACATTACAGAACAGCTAGATGTCCATAGCTCAGATGGTACTGACCTATAACTCTTTTACTCTGGCTTGATTTCCCATTTGCCATGGACTTTTATTTGTCAACATATGGTAAGAGTGGTTTAAATGTAGTACTACAAGATAAGTGCGACAAGACCATTGTGGCATATAATTTGAACAGATTGATTTCTTTTTCTTTCTTCATTTACAAATGCATTGGACATAGAACCACCTTAGACCTTTGGGGTAATCCATATTTATTGGCAATACAAATTATATAAGCAAAACTTCAATAATGACTATGGTTTATTGACCTTTCATTCTTCGTCATCATTCTTCTTCGTTCATTGATAGTGCAAGGGATCCAAAGCAAAATTACTGATACAAAGGTGACATCTTATATTTAAAAGACTGATTCTATATGGATTAGATGTGGAGAGAAATACAATCAAGCACTACTATGATACCTACTTACTGCATCCTGTAAAAAAGCTTTGAGTGGATTATGAGCTTACAGATGTTTATCTTTCATTACAGCGTTTGATATGTGATGGCCGTGTCTACATTTTAAAGGAATGAGGGGAATTTACTGGCAGTAATGAGCAGTAATATGTATATTCAAAGGACTTCGGACAAAGGAACACGATGAACCGTGGCATTCCTTTAGCATCAGGGCAAAGGTTTTAATCGTTGTTAAACTTTTTGTAGTCCATAAAAATTTTGAATGATAAAAATGTGTCTAATTCCCGATAGCTCCCCAATTGGGCATTGTCTCACAAGTAATTGGATACTGCACACAATGACGTCTCACAAGCCATAGTTCCAGTAGAATTATATTAGATGCACTTTATGAAATGGAAAAAGACAGGAAAATGTAAATCTATTTTAATATAGAGTAACAAAGAAGGACTGAGCTGGTAAAGGGGGCATTTGTCCCTTGGGCCAGTACCAATAGGATATTTTGGACTAATGGCCCTAAGTGGACAGTCAGATATAGACCATCAGTGACACATGCTGGGTTTTATATTCTGTTACATTATTACAGTATTTAGCAGAGGAAAAGTATTTCTGGCACTGACTTTATTTGACTTTGAGATTCCTTCTGACTGAATGTTGAGAGTCATAAAGGAAGCTGATGATGGAAGATATGAGAAAATGTGTTAAAATAAGCCATTTTCTTCAGAAACATCCATATTTAACCATGCTCAACAATTCATACAGAACTATGGCACGTTTTGTATGCTAGGCTTATTTTATCTCACATGAATCTGTCCCTAGCATTGACGGGTCCCTGGTTGTTTTCCTTCTCTGGCCACAAATTTGTAGCCATCTCTTGTAGTTCAAGCAAGGCACCAACATGGACCTCCTTCCCTTGTGCTGCCCCTTATTCAACACTGGAATGACAGTTCTTGGTAAACCTCATGGAGCCTATCAGTTACAGAAGAGCGAAATGGCATACAATAGAAGTTGGGTCTTGTGCTGCTAATCAATTATAAAAAAGAAAAAAAGCTGGTGAGATGTTTGATCTGCTTGCTCCCCATTCAGCGTATTGTCATCATTTCGAGTTGCATTTATCTCCCCAGCTTTTCTTTTCAGTACATTACTATTGATGCTGGTCAAAACATCGATGTTTTAAATTCATTCCATTGGAATCAAATAGACCGTTTTTTTGGCTAATTTTGTTAGCTCATTCACTGTACACAGCAGGCGAGCGTTTCCCACTGTGTGACTCACAGTCGTTGTCTACCTTTTAAACCAATTGGTGTAAACTTGCCTTTGGATTTTTCCCAAATGGACTTTGAATCTTATTAGGACAAATTCAAGCAGTACAACATATTTCTTTTGTATTTGATCTCCCCCTCTGCTGACTTTTATAAAAAGATATCCTTGGATTTGCAATGAAACATGATGGGAGGTGTTATGATGAGAAAATTGCCAGGTTATCAAACCTAATTGATTCATCATTTTACATTTTTATTTTATTCTTCTAAAGGCTGCGTTTACACCCGCAATTTTCATCACTGGAAACCATCTTTCATGATTATTTCCAGCAGCAAAAAGTGGCAGATGAATGAACAAGTGTTGTACACACAGCGCCGTTCTGTTCAATGGAGAGGGGAGGAGAGGGAACGAGGGAGCCATACCCCTCTGTGCTCCCCTCCCTCAAAGTGTACAGAGGTTGTTCCCCATCAGTCATTCATGGATCCGTCCTGAAGGATTTGTAACGATGTTGGGAGACTGCTATACACGTGTCAGATTCTCACACGAGCACAACCTTTTCGTATTGGGCAAGAATCCTTTGACATATGTACATATAAAGCTTTTTTACCTGGACTATCCAGTAAACTCTAGATATACACAGAGCTGGAAAGGATGAGCAGTTTGACCATGCATCAGTAAAACACAGGAGTAGTATTTTATTCTAAAAAGCCCCTCGCTTGTATCATTTTTGGGTGGAAGAGATTGGTAATCCAGCAATGCAGATGTGTTATTGTTTTTTACTAAAATCACCACTGTTGACTTCTTTTCAGGATTTCACTATTAAACAGCCTCAAGATTCCACCATTTCCTATTTTAAATTGAATAGGTTTAAATAGAATAGTGGGGGCTCCAAATACATAGTAATGCTTCCACCCTTGTCATTTGGGGCAATGGAAAACGTGAGTGCCTGACCACAAAACTGGCCCTGGACAGCCTACAACATGTGTTGATTTTATGTAACCCCTAAATTCTGTTTACAGAAGACCAAAAAAAGATATACAAACATATATATATATATATATATATATATATATATGCCACATTTACTATTTTCTGTCATCCTATCACCGTTTTAAATAAAAGAAAATGTAACTGGGCATTACAATTATAAAGTATACTCCTAAAAGTTTGAGCTTTTTAGTTGCAAAATTACCGGAACAAGAAATTGGGCAAAGAATACCCAATCTTTAGAAAACAACTGTATAATATGTATTCAACGGGAGTGCTGGAATTACCTGTTACTCATGAATGATATTTTATCCCATTAAATGTGAAAAATGTGTACAATATAGGTAGCAGCTGCGTGAATCTTGTGTAAAAAAATGTTACCCCTAGGATTGGTGCAAGTTGAAGAGTTTGCACAGATTAATATATTATATCACTATCAATTGTTGAATTTATTGTTCATAATTTTGCTATGGTCTCACATTCCATTGATAATTGGTAGTGCTTCCTACCTTGGTAAGGTTGCCATCAAATGTTGATGTCTGTCCACTCAGAAGATTGTCTCTTCTCTGCAGAATTTTTACAAGCTGTAAAGTGAACAAAAAGATGGACATAGAATGATAATCTGAACTTTTGGCAATCAGTTGTTAAACTTCAGAATGTGAATTTTTTGAATTTTAGGCCTAAGTTGTAGGAACCACAAAAAGCTGACTCGCGAAAATTTCCTCGAACTTGCAAAGGTTCCGATTTCGCGAAACCATCAGAAGAGGAAATTAAAACAGGAGGATTCCCAGAGCTACATTCAGCCCTGAGAATACTCCTGTTTGCGATCCCCAGGGCACTAGAGGGTAATTAACCTCTAGTACCCTGGGATCCCACACTCTTCTCAATGAATGCAGCCACAGCATGATGCAGCCCTGGAAACCCTCCTGTTCGGCGAGAGCTCTCGGCAAATCAGAAGGCCCTTCTCGTTCACATTTTGGGTAAGTGAGAAAGGGCAGATTCACTACGAGATCGAACATAATATTTTCGCTCGCTCATCCCAACCTCAAATTCCTAAGGAAGACTCTTTCTGCAGCATTTCATTTCAATGGCTGTAAACAACAACAACAACAAAGCTAAAAAAACCTACAGCAGAACCCTAAAGTTCCTCAAGAGGATTCCAGGGGTTCTTGGAGCAATTAGCAATTTGCACCTTTTGGTTTAGTTAAAGTGAGACTAATGCCCTTTGTGGCTATCTGTAAGGATGACAGTCTTCCCAATGGCCAGCAATGTAATAGCCATTTTTCCTACTGACCACCATGCTAATATACTGTGAGCTTTTTGTATCTTTAATAATAAGTATCCATGCAATTCACTTACATGTGTTTTTAGCCATTGCCTATAACTAAACTTTCACCCAATTCACCCCGAATAACTTGGTTTGCAGGTATCTGGTACACACAAAGTGAATAATCCTTGATTATGATATGATATATGATTATTGTTGAATATAAATTTAATGAATGTTTAGCTTTAAAAGTAGAAAAAAATAAATTATAGTAATAGATGAAACAAATAAGTATATATATATATATATATATATATATATATATATATATATATATATATATATATATATATATATCTATATATATAATTTAAATGGAACAAAAGACTTGTACTTTCCCTATATAACTGCCTCCTTATGGGTACCCTAAGCCTTTCCTTGCGCCCACGTTCTATGCTTGTTCTCATTACCAGATCTGTCCATGTTTGTGTATTTATTAAGCTACCCAATGACACCAGAAACATGCAGTTTGCAGCTGAACACATGTTAGCCTGGGAAAGGTTGTAGAAGGATTATTAGTGGAAAGGATCTTTAGTAAACAAACATTGACAAATTAATCTGCAGAGGTGGATTTTCTTTCCATTTTTTGTTTGATGACTGATATTTTCACATCTGTGTATTAAAGCTGAACTCCAGGCATTTTAAAGAACACGAATGAATGAGGTTATGCATTCATTAAAACTAATTAAAGCTGCAGGCAAACAGCTACAAATAAACAAAGGAAATACATAAATAAAAGCTGTTTTACCTGTTTAAGGATTTGTATTTGTGTTTACTCTGTACTCTGTGCTTTGCCATATTTCACAGCCCCGGCAGGGGTGGAGATCCAAACTTTCTTTGCTGCTGTAATTTTACTTTTACTTTTAAATTAAATCATAAGATCAGCATCTAATATTAGGGAAACATATTTGCTGATAATGCTGTGTCTACATTGCTGATCAGTACTTTAATACATTGTCTGTGACAGCAAATGCATAAAGAATTTAGACATTTCTCAAAATTTCTTGATTGACATTTTGTTCTAGATCAATACATAAATACAATAAGTTGGCAAATGAATATACCAACCAGTCAGCTGACATTTTCATCAGCGGTCATTGGCGGCATTTTATCAAGACAAAGTTTACTTTAATATAAATATAAGAAAAGCTCAATTAAGGCTGAACTTCAGGGCACATATATAAGATATACATTGTGGAAGTTTATTAATGTATTAGTGTATTTAATTATTATTTTTTTTTAATGCAAGTGGTGAAAGTACTCCATTTGACTTTAAATCTGCATTTTACCCAGTACAGGAGAGATGAGCCTGGGAATGTAAAAAGCAGCACTAGGTACCAATTATTTATACTGCATTATTTAGCCTGCTGGGGGAATGAGGGCAGGTAGAGAAGCTAGGAAGTCTGCTGCTTATTCCTTCCCTGTCCAGTCCAGGATGGGAAAGGGACAAGACCTGTAAGTGTTACTTAATTGCAATAGAGAAAATCAACTCCCAATAAATCCCAAGACTGTATGGAAAGACTTACAAATATTTTGCAAGGTATAAAAGCGCCCTGATCTGTATGTCCCTGGTATATCCAGGTTTTTGCCTGGAGCTTAACATTAAAAGAAACCTGAAATGACTAAGACTCAGGGATTGTCATTTCCAAACTCATTCTGAAAATGCTAGTTGTCTGAATGTGTCTGACTTCAGGACTCCCTGAGAATATTAGGAACAACTATGCAGCTGGTGCTGTCACAATGAATCCAAAAAACATTATCTGCATAGTTGCCTTGGGTCAGTTACACGGAAAGAAATAAAGCTACTGATTCAGCAGGACAGCCAGGCAAGTACTATTTTCAGAAGGAAGTCAGCATATGCACCTTGTGTGTGTCTCTTGTTATGGGTTCTCCTTTCCAGATTACACTACTGATAAAACCAACATTAGCAAAGTGAGTACTCTTCGTTACATGGCCTGTCTATGATACGCCCTCACCTTGTTTGGAGGCGTTATTCCTTCCTTCACATGTGCCATGTGCTGTTTTTGTGTTCGGTGACACCTCCTCTTCAGTAGTGAAATCTGTGGTTAATGGAAGTTCTTCTGGTGCTCCTGCTAGCTTGGCACATGAGTGGGCACAGGCCATGCCTTGTTGCCCATTGGTTTGTGAATACACATTGCTGACCCTGGCTTTGCCCCCTTCCTCCTGACCACTGTACACTTTGTATCGGATCATCAAGATTATGATAAACACCAAAACAGAAGCCACAATGATTCCTCCGATGATGATAATCATAGTGCCCCCCAGGAACTGGGTATGAATTGGTTGACACTGGGTACTTTCTTCTTTAGTGTTGAATTGGACACATCCCACCATCCGGGTAGCTGTCAGAGAGGTCATTCCATCATCATAGACAGCCAGGACACAGAGGTCATATTCACGTCCTGGAGCCAAGTCATTGACCAAGAAGCTTTTGTTACTAGGAGGGATCATTCTGAAAGGTGGAGAAGACAAGGTTAGTACAAACATAGCCATGGATGAGAAGCAGCCTTTACGTCCTTACTACCATTCCATTTAAAGTTCATTTTCAATTCCTGGCTTCTGTACAAAAATAAACCTCAACCTACAGGGGTGAAACTAGAAATCTGGAGGCCTCCCAACCAAATCTTAGATGGGCCTCCGGGGGTCATCTGAGACTGTTGAAGGGGTTTCCAGTGTTCACCTGCCAAGAATTCTCGTGCCGTTCCACTTTTCTGATTTTGTATCAAATCTTCTTAAAAGTGAGACAATGTTCATCAAAAACATTTTGTATAAAAAAAGCTTTTCTCGGAACAGTTAGGATTAGTTTGGTAAGATTGTGACAAGGAGTCTGGAAATGATTTATGGAAATTGTCAAATACAATATTATTATCATTATTATTATTATTATTATTATTATTATTAATAATAAACAGGATTTATTTCGCACCAACATAATAGGCAGCACTGTACACTAAATAGGGGTTGCAAATGACACACAGATACAGACAGTGACACAGGACGGGGGAAAGGATCCTGCCCAGAAAAGTTTACAAACTAACTCTAACTATATATATATATATATATCATATATATATATATATATATATATATATATATATATATATATTTATATAAATGTTTTATTGCATATTTTGTATGAGTTAAAAAGGTACTGTTTTTGCTAAAGATAAAAATGCATACAAAATACAGCATACATCCCCTTTCACAGAAAAGGCAGCCAGAGAGGATCCAGAATGTTAGAGCTGATACAGGTAGTCAGATGAGTGCTAAGAGGGAATAATGTGAAGTAACAGAACTGGGCAGGTGAAGCTTATGGAAAAGTAGGTCATGAAGAAGCCTTCTGCCTGCTGCCAATCAAATGATCATACTTTTGGGTTATTTGGGTTTATTAAAGAGGATCTGATATTATAGAAATAGGAGAACTGCCATTGCTGAGGTGTTTCTAAAGGTATGTGCTCTGGATCTGTCATCATTATCCTGCCTTTAGTATTTTGTTAGTCATTGGCCTGGAACGAACACATGCATTTCAGCTGTGCAGACATTTGAGATGCACATGCCCAGGTCAGTAACTCATTAAATACTAAATATGATTGAGAATGATCAGGTATGATGTCTGTTGAGAGATGCAAAGAGCATGGTTGGGTAAATTGATCTCCTGCTTATAATGATTAAGCCAGATGCAGTCTTAGGCATAGGAAGAACAGGCACCTACCTTTACCTACCTTTAGCACTGGGAGGAGCAGGTAATCAATTAATTACTCCTGCCTCTGCATCACCATTGTCTTCTCCTGCATGGTGCAGGAATTAGTTGTCAGTCTGACTATGGCTCTGCAATCAGCAAAACTCTGCTGTCACTGTGACAGTGTCATTTGCTGACAACACCCTATTAAACTTCATAAATGTTCCAGGGTAAGAGCAGCTGTAAATACAAAGTGATGACAGACCTGGGATTATGTGGGGTCATTTTTCTTGTGAAACACTTTAGGATCAAGGACCTTCTGAATAAATTAAACTAAGTTCTTGATATCTTTTTTTTTAACAGACTTATACGAAATTTGCTGATGTACAGTACTTTATTTCTACACATTTTACTCTTTTTAACTTTTTACTCTGTTAATTGTTAGGAAGTGCTTAATAAATATGCTCATTACTATTTCTATTGTCTTTTGGTAATACCCTAAAGCCCACATTCCTCTACTAAGACCCAGAACAGAATTTGGGTCTCCCGTTTCTGTTTCCTAATTGCTTTTAGGGGGTGGTTGTTTAAGTAAATGTTGGTTGTATGTTAATCGTATCTTATGTGCGATGTTGGTTCTACCAAGCACAAGGTACCATCAAAGCAGTACTTTATAATTCATTTAAAATGCAATAATGTTTTAATAGATCCATATTCGGGACCTGTCCTCAGCAAAGAGTGTGATTTCAAAGTCAATTTCCCATTGTGTAAGATCATTTTGGGTAGGTGATAAGGATTTGTTGATTAAGCTTCACATTCACAGTGTTCCCCAACCAGGGTTCAATTGACCATTGGGTTCCTCCAAAGGTTACTAGGGTTCCCTTGAGCAATAAACAATTAGTCTCTAAGGTCAATTTATTGGATGCCAATAATCTTTTTAGCTATCTGTAAATGTGGCAGCCCTCCCACAGGGCAGCAAGAGGCATTCTTCCCACTGACCACCACACTAATGTACTGTAAGCTGTACATATAGTAATTATAGAAGGGGTTCCCTGAAGACCTAAAAGTTATTTTAAGGGGTCCCCCATATTAAAAAGGTCGAGAAACTCTGTCAAACACAACAATGAATCTATGTTAGACACCAACTATGTCCAATTACTTACCTCAAGAAAACAGCTTGCCCTTTTCTAAGCTACAGCTTTTCTTATCTTTCAGCCAAAATCATGTTGATCACTGGCCATGTCTATACAGCGAGCACATAGACTTGTATATAGCTGTGTCACAAGCATCTTCAGCTTCGGAATACATTTCTATATCAAGCTATGTGGGCTCACTGTGCAAGGATTTTTTACAGTTTAATCAATTTGAGAATTTTATCAGAGATAGAATAAAAAGAACACAGATAAGGAAACAATTATGTTCCTAAAATGTGTAGCACATTTATCACTGAAAGATTACTGAAGAGCTGAATTACACTTCTGAAAAAAAGTCTCCTTACCCTGTTATGACAGATTGGTGCTTGGAGGCTTCCTTTCAGATATTTTAACAAGTTAGTTTCTATGACTTACTTAATGTAGGGAAAGGCTGGACAAGGAGGGAATATGGGCATTTGTACCCAGACCAGTTGGGCCTGAATATAGATTCCCATCCAATCAGACCTCCCTTAGAGTAGACACCGCCGTTGATGACAGATTGGGCCTGATTTGTTAAAGCTCATAAGAATGGAGAAATGACTATAATGGGTGAACTTGGGTGATCCAACAAATATGGAATGGATCTGTTCCAGGTTTTATTTTAGTGAGTGAATTTATCTTGTGTTTTTGGAACTCAGGCTGAAATTTTACATTGAAAATAGAGCATAAGTTCTTTTTAATATCCCAAGGGGAAGATGGAATGAAAGACTGAACAGGTGATAAGCAAGGAACACAACATCACAGACCATTGGAGTTCAACACCGATGCCAAAAAGTCAGGAAAATGATGGACAAGGCTGATGTAGAAGAGAAAATATGAATAACGCAAAAAGGAAAAAGTGATGAAAAGAGTACACAGCTGCCCTTGATCATGGCTGGGATAACATTCTGCACTAGGCACAAACAACATAGGTGATGAGGCAATGGAGCATAACCCCGAATGAATACCAGAAGAGCAAAGAACAAGATTCACTAGAATGGAAGCAGAAAAATACATCATCAATTCAAATGACTAAGCACACAACAATAAGAGAGGAATCCAACAGACCAAGGTAAAGGTAAAGGTGAAGAACTGAAAAAAGCCTTCCAAGCAAACAAACAAAAAAATCACTTTTTAAACTGCTGCAGTCATTACCACATGTGCATTAAGGTGGTATTTTGTGCAAAAATGCATATCCATTGTGATCGGGATACTAACATACCGCTTTGTATTTTCATTGAGCATGCAACATTTTTTTCCAGTAAACCACAATTCATAGATTGTTCACATTTATGAATTGAAATACAATTAAAATGACATATGCAGTGCCAGAATAGTGTTCTCCGATGCCCAAGGTGATACCGATGCTTGGACATCACTACAACTCCGATATTTCTGCATTATAACAGTTTATTATCATTAGCAAAATATGTTCTTCCACCTGGGAATTAAAGTAGTTTATAAATTATCAAAAGTGCACATTTTATTGTACAGTTAGTGGCTTTTGGAAAAGTGCTGCAATTAGGTTTCTGCAACAAACCATTTTAAAAAGGTTCAGAAATGAAAAACAACGTAAATTTAAAATAGAGAAAAAAAATAACTGCATTATATAAAGGTTGTTAAAAATAGGACACAGTTTAAGGGCTATTTTTGTAATGGAATTATCCACAGTTGACTCTAATTTATGAATGGAGATGGCAACTATAGAGGTTATTCATTAATGGAGAAGAGCGCATCCCTGCAGAGACTGGAGGGAAAGACTTTCCTGGGGATTCCCAGTGCAAATAACAGATGACCTATTGTATTCTGTTTATAATTAGAAGCTATAAGTACTTATACACAGCAAGCAGCCATCATACTGACAGATGAGCTATATTAATTACAGTGGGGTTCTCCCAGCCATATCTACAGTACCTATAAACTAGACAACTTGGTCTAGATAAAAAAAAAAGGAGATACAGAGGCCAAAGAAGCTCCATGCCAGATTTGTGTCCCATAGTGGAAATGAAGGGTTATGTAGTTTACTAAACGCTATTGATAGAACACATCTGAATGTGCCCTTAAAAGACTAAATGCCTATGTTTTCTCTAAGGGCCTATTAGCCACAAAAGGACATACAGCTGTTCACTAACAATTTAAATCAATATGTTTCCCCCAAGGCTATTAGTATCCAGATTTTGTTACAATGCAGTGCAAAATTTGCTGTGTATGTACATTGAATAGTTTTCTTTGGTGTCCATTGTTCATGTTTAATGTCCAATAATCCATTCCAATCCAAGTTCTCTCCGTGCAGAATATCATCATTGAATGAGCTAAGTTCTTTTGCTCATTCTATATTTGTTGCCATTGTTCAACAGCACATACTAGAACCAAACTAAGACATGTTTGAGAACCACCAAAAACATGTGTGTGCAAAGTTCCTGAATATTTGGTATAGAGTGAAAGAATTAGTCCAGGTTCAGAGTGGAGGTGGAAACAGATGTTTTTGGGTGGCTCCCAGCAGTTGGCTCCTTGGCAACCACTTGGCCGCCTCAACTACTTTGCAAATTATTAATGAACAGGTGGCAGCTGTTTCAGGTGAACTGCTCACCAATGCCCCTATTCATTCCTTTTGTGCAGCCATGGGTGAGCCTCTATAGGCAGAAACTCAACCATGGGCATGGTTCATGGAAGTGATATAGTAACTACACTGCTACCTTGTCACGCTTGGGGAGTCAGGGCCACTAGGGGGTGCTACAGCTTGCACAGAGATGGTGTAAGCCCTGAGAAGAGCCAAGGCACAGAATCTAAGCGGCAACCAGGTGTTCTTCAGAGCCTCTATTGGTGAGGATGTTGTACTGCCAGGTTGTCACCAGGTTGCGGTCCTTGGGCACACCATGGTAGGCTGGAAGATACACGCTACGCAGAATAATTGTCAAAGAAGACCGGAGTCAAGGCAGGCAGCAAGCAAGAGAGGTCAGGTAAAAGCCAGGAGTCAAATACGAGGGATCCAAGAAACAGACACCAGTGACACAGGGGCCACTGCAGACACAGGGGACCAAGGAGACACTGGTGACAAGGTAATAGGCTGGGAAACAACATACTGGGCAACCAGGAGTTCACACAGCAGCTGGAGAGGGGAAATACTAAATTAGGCAACAAGTGTACAGGAAGTACTCAGCAGAACTAGGGGCTTGGCACTAGTGAAGACATGTTGAATGAATGCTGAGTGTTGTGTCTGAGCTAGCTAAATAGTCAGAGATGATTAGGAAGCTATTTCCTGATTGGCCAGTGGGATGGGCGAAACTGATAAAACTTGGAAGAGCTGGCATGTCCAAGGTCAGAACCTCCTGCATGTGCAAGAGAGAGGCACCTGCACTTTAGTGAGGAAAGTGTGACAACCCTTACCTCCTATCTAAACTTAACCTTTCATTGAAGATGCCAAAGCTTATTTTCCTCTGATGTATACTCAGCTATGGATGTAGACATTTCTTTTTGTCTTGGTTCACAGGGACAGGAAGTTGATGGGATCCTCCCAGTTGGGTCGCAAATATCATTGAAAGCCAAGAATACCCTTAGATTTCACACATATTGAAGACAAACAAAAAATTTTTAGAAGGTAAACTTTGACCCAAATCTTTGTTTAAGGCAAAGAAGAAAGGCTGCCCTTACTTGAATATTGACATCAACAAATGGTTGCAACACAATAATAAAATTTGTTCTATATACAGTCCATTTGTGCTAAAGTAAAAACAAATATTTTCCTCATTATATATAGGAGGTTCTTTACTCCCAGGGGAGAACACTTCACATTCAAAAATATGTGTATATCTTTAGAAACATTTATTAATTCATATTCTTTACCAACACGTTTCGCTGAAGACCTTATTCAGCTTCTTCAGGGGTCATTATTATTTGAGGGAAATATGTGTAGTGAACACACATGTGGTGAAATCATCCAATAAGCCCATCAACATCAAACTGGGTTTACCATCTGGGAGGCCCCTCTAGACAGACACAAAAGAGCCCCCAAAAGCAGGAACAACACCACCAGGTGATCAGCCTTTCAAGCTTTCTTAATGACCAAGAAAATGATCTGAATATCCTTGGTCTCATTCTTGTTTGACAGGAATGTTTTCACATCAATAAAAACAATGTAGAGGCAAGAGCACAAATTTAAATGTTTTGCTTTACCACTAATTGACTGTATATAAAACAAATTTTGTTCCTGCTTTTGTGGGCTCTTGTGTGTCTGTCCAGAGGGAACACCCAGATGGTAAACCCAGTTAGAGTAGTAGGCAGGAACATTTGTAATGACAAGCTTCTATGAAATCTGGTATTATGACAGTAAGATGCAATGATTTCCCTGAGCTACCGGTATGTACTTGTGGGCAGATTTCCATCAATACAAAGAACAACTTAATGTGAGCAGGTCCACCATCTGACAGGGGGCTGCAGTGGAGGTGATGTTATTACACAGATGATCCTTGTTCAATTCCATTGTATTATAAAATTCTCTCTATATTAGGCATTTAAAGTGTTTTAATGCAAATAATTTAAATCACACAGTTTGTGGTTTTCACGATTCCTCTGTGTGTCAGGGTAAGATATCCCAAAGCTTTTTGCTAAACTTCTTAAAATGGTTACCAAATTTACTGCATTGCTTAGTTATGGGTCATTTAGATGATTAAGCAATGTCTAGATAATTTAATTTAACCCATCTTGTTCTGTGATGCTCTGAGAACATAACGATATAAGCCAAGGGGGCAATAGCAAGCGTCATTACAGCTAAATAAACTGTTTTGGCACAAGATGATTCATTAATAAACAACACATGCATAATGGAAAATTATAACAAGCTGGAAATGAGAATGCACAGACCAACAGCAGTCTTTACACAAACCAGGGCTTAAAAGAGGGATGTTGCTTTCAGATAATAAAACAAAACTGTCCAGCAGCTTGCAGTATCCTCGGTCTCCCTTTAGCTGTGCAGAGATGTGCATTTCTTAGCATCTCCTGCACTTACTCTGAGGCTATTCACAGATGAAGGGAATTTGGGAGTATGCTGCAGCAGTAGGAGTATGTGCTGCAGATCAACCTTCCGGAGACTGGTAGCTGCGTGTTGCTTCTGCTCTTAGGCATAGTAGTTGGGGTTACAGTGCGGGAACTCGATGATATTGCGGAAACTCGCGATAATGTATTGATTCAATTAAGCCGGATACAACAATAAATAACTAGGGGGGGGGCGTTGGGCCAGACTGGAATACTGACTAGGGCGTATCCAGCCTCAAGGCTGGAGTTTGCCGAGCTCTGGTCTAGACCTTGCCTCTCACCTAGAAGCTTACCCAGTACCTGACTTTGGCTTTTCCTACACCGGAGACCTCTGAAATGGGAAATATGTTGCTATCACTGTGTGAACAAATTACGGGTGCAATTTA
The DNA here is from genome assembly GCF_032062135.1 of Pyxicephalus adspersus. NCBI lineage: Eukaryota > Metazoa > Chordata > Amphibia > Anura > Pyxicephalidae > Pyxicephalus > Pyxicephalus adspersus. Next base: position 18,347,786 of record NC_092871.1, read on the forward strand.
AAAACTAAAAGGATCATTGTACACTTAGTATCCCCTCAAATTTGACTTTTGAAGACAATGTTAGGATTTGCCTGTAAATTCAGCTGCCTTTAGATCTTTTCCTACGGGGGCAAAGCAACCAGTTGGCTTTGCTCCTTCACATTCCCAGAAGCACAATTTCAGCTTGAATACAATAAAAGGACATGGAAGACCATCTTGTATGAACTACACATCTTTCAGGTCATTTAATGAACTCTCTTTCCATTTAACAGATTTTGTGGTTGATAAATGGCACACCACTCTCATAAAGTAGTCACATATGGTATGATATGCTCCTCCAAACCATAGTGGGTTATTTCTTTACTCCTCTCAATGAGAGGGATGGGTCAGACTACAGCTTTAGGAAAGAACTGAGATAGCAATTTAAAGGTTCATACACCGAAGAGAACCCATTTTATATTTATGTTACCATTTTAAAAATCTATTTCTGTACTATGCGTCTTATAAAAATAAGAAGGGTTTGCTCTTTAGCTATTTTTTTGGTTTCATGATCATAAAGTGGAACTAAATTTACATTGGTGTGTGTGCTTTCATCATTAAAATAAAGGTGTGTGCCATAATTGCTGATTTATGTAGGTGCCCTGCAGTAATAACAAGTAGAAACTGACTGGCCCAAGAAGCCGCCATCTTTATCGTGGAGTTTTCTAGGACCAAGGCAATCCTTTTCGGCAATTGGACAGGCAATGGTGATGTGTGCGCAGAAGTAACATTGGCCCCAGTGTCTTGATCCATTCTGGCCTCTACACTGCATAGCACATGTGCTGTGCAAAAATAAAAAAAAGCTACAAGGAGCTACAGGAAATATTTATTTTAGTTCTGATGAAGGGGAATTTTTGGAACCCCCAATATATTTATACTGTATACATCTTCAAAAAAAAAATTATTCTGAACTTTATGCCCCAAATTATGATTCTTTTCTCGTGAAATTTTAATACATCTTTAGACAGGTGGCACTGAATTATATTATATGATCTGAATGTCTTTGCACCTGCATCTTACCTGTAAATTAAACTGTCATCCGTGGAGCTGTTATACTGCACCTGGTACATCCGAATGCCAGGAATGTTCCTGTCTAAAAACCACTGTATAAGGACTGAGTTATGGCTCAGATCTGCAGTGATCACTTTCCTTTCTGGATGACCAGTTGAATCATTATTGGAAGCTCCAGGCTTAGCTGGTGTAAGGATATCAGAAGGCCCCTTATCCGGTCTTTGTGCTCTTTGACTGGCATTGGCTGGATGAGGTAAGGGACTTACGGTCAACTCTACAGATGCTGTTGCATCCCCAGCAGTGTTGGATGCAATGCAAGTGAACATGCCTGTGTCTCTTACTGTAGTGATGGTAATTTCCAATGTCCCATTTTCATAGGAGACAGCTCGAGAGGAATTTGAAACTACTTTACCCTCGGGTGACACCCAGTGAATGCTAGGCTCAGGGTCACCCACAGCTTTGCATTTTAGAACAACTGCCTCTCCTTCCATAACTACAATGTGAAGTGAATGGTGGGTGACCACAGGTGGGTCACACATAAATTCTTCCTCCGATATACTCCAAAAATATTTGCCTAGAAGGTTCTGTGGTGATGCACAGGTTTCCAGGTCATCCTCTCTAGTCAACCTCCGTAGCCATAAAAGCTCACAATTACAATGCAAAGGATTTCCTCCAAATCCCAGAACAAGTGATGACAGTGGTGACCCTTTGGACTTTGCGTAGACTGGGATGCGAAGGAATAAAGGATCTGGGGGAATAGTCTTTAGTTTGTTGGAAGTCATGTCCAGTCTAGCCAGTTTGTGAAGGTTTGTAAAGACTCCTCCGGGAACATAGTCAATAAGATTGTGATCAAGGCTTAGAGAGTTTACATTGGTTAGTTTGGCTATGGTCTGCCAAGGAACTTGAGCCAGGTTGTTGTATGAAAGGTCAAGATCTTCCAAAGTACCCACAAAATCCTGGAAAGAATTTGGTGATATGTTGCTGAGCTGGTTGTTGCTAAGAATAAGATGCCTAAGGTTCATTAGTCCTTTGAGCTGCTCATCTCCCATTGATAGTATACGATTGTTGTCCAAGTGTAAAGCTCGTAGTCCACGCAGGTCAGCAAAGGTATATGGAGTAATGTGGCTAATGGTGTTTCTTGATAATGTAAGGTGGAGTAATCGGGTCATGTTGGTAAAATCCTTCCTGCGGATTACTGTGATGAAGTTGTCAGTGAGCCTCAGTTCCACAGTTCGACGATCTATCACTGAGGGGACAAACAGCAGTCCTGTTTTGGCACACAAAATTGCCAAGGATGGAGCAAGGTTCTGGCACAAGCATCTTTTGGGGCAGAGTTGGGCAGTGGTGACACCCAATGTTAGGGTAAAAATCCAGAGACAAAACCCCTTCATGATGCAGGAACTAAAAAAAACAGAAAACACAAATATTGGTAATGAGCAATTATCCAAATTTTCCCAAAAAGCTATTCATTGACAATAACTGTATTATTTGTGATAAAAAAAGGGAATGGTTAAAACTCATTTTTTGAAATCTGTCACGTGGGAAGATTTTCCCTTTATTTCTGTGACAGCTTAAACTGTTTGATGTTCTTTTCATTTTAGTCTCAGTGACACTAGGACAAATAGGGAGTGTGAATCTCAACAGAGACAGCAAAAAAAAGTGGTACAAACCCTTTGCAACCCTATCCTGGAAAAAAAATAAAAAGTTTTGGCTTTCCTATTATACCTTACAATGTTTATAGATTGTACAATGTATCTTACATGCAAACAAAATAACATCCACAAAATATACACCATTAACACTGAGATAATTGGTATACCTCGAGAAGATACAGTTGTCTCTAGGTTATTGAGACTTAAAAGAGATTTAGAAGATCTTTTTTTAAAGTGGGTGCACACTGAAAACCTGATGCCACCCTGCCCTTCTTATGGCAGTCCATTCTCATAGCCCAATCCAAACAGGACCTAGAATGGCCCATTAATAGATTTAAGGGTTCATTGAAGAAAAGATAGCGTTCATGCTACTTTGTAATAAACAGCCCTGAACCTTCACTATCAATGGCCCACCTATTGATGTACCATCATTGGCCTACATAAGGGTTCACTGATCTATAACCAGCACTACTGTGCTTTATACTTTGTAATAAACAGCCTTGAGCCTTCACCATTTATTGCCCACCTATTGACGTGCCATCATTCGCCTGCGTAAGGGTTCAATGAACTATGAGCAGCACAGCTGTGCTTTATACTTTGTAATAATCTGCCTTGAACATTCACCATCAATGACCCAGCTATTGACGTGCCATTGTTGGCCTACATATAGGTTCAATGAGCCATAAGCAGCACTACTGTGCTTTATACAGCCTTCAGTCTTTACTATCAACTACCCTCTTTTTTATTCTCCATTTATGGTCCACTCATTGATTTCCAAATCATTTTTATCAAAACTTATCAAACAGCAGAGATAACTAGACATAAATGCAAAAAAAACAATAAAACAAAAATAGTAGAAACAATTGCAAAAATAACAATAGGTTGGAAACATATACAGTCTTTAAGAACAGAGGATATTGTGGTCGCTAGTTTTAGTCATTCAAACTAAAAGCCTCAAATTTCAGGAAGCTGGTGTAGTGGGATTCCCCCTTCCTAGGACTGTAAAAGAACCAAGCACAACCCCACCCCCACCCCCACTCCAGCACCCACAAGAGGTCCAAAGTGTAACAAAGTTGTAGCAGATATCATACTGTTCAAAAAAAGAGTGCCATAAATGACAGCAGGTCATTGTCTGACAAGCAATGAGGCAAACTGGGCTTCATCTTGCCATACAACCTAGAAGTAAGTTAAACTTTGGTAAAAAGAGCATCCAGATTTTCTTTCTATAATGTAAATGGGAGCTGTACAGAAGACAGACTAGGGGAATCTGACATTAGCCACTGTCTCATTATGGCTGTTCATGCTATCAGCAAAGTCCAGTTTAAAAAGGTGAGGAGGCAAGTCCAATAGCTGAAGATGCAATTGAGGGAGTTCTTGGGTAGTGACTTCTCTTGAACAGTATACCATTCTTTATTATTTTAAGGGTTTATTTAACAATATTTAGTACTCCTGTGGTGTATACAGCCTTGAACCTTCACCTTCTGCTGGTCAATACTCCTCCTAGGTCCCTGCTATTCACATCTGCCCTCATTTGTGGATTTTAAACAAGCAAGATATTAAAGCTAATGAATCAGTGTTTCTCAACCTTTTTATGATCAATAGGAAGAACGTCCCCCTTATGGATAGCCGGAAAAGATCAGTTGTTTCAAGAAAACTGACCTGAAAGTCACAAATTGCTTATTGTTCAAGGAACCCCTTAGCAAACTCTGGATGAACTATAGGGTTTCGCTCAACCCTGGTTGAGAAACACTGTCACGAACTGTGTGAATCCTGATCATGGCCTGTTACTTCTGCTATTGTCCATCATCACTCCATTTACATACCTGAAACATGAAATCTATTTGTCTGTTCCTGTCCTGTTTATCTACTCTGGTACTGTGTGTTGTTTACTCTGACCATCTGTCTGAAGGCTTACACTACTCTACTATCTGTCCTGCACGTTGTTGGCCATTGTGCTTGGAAATATAGCGGGTAAACAAACTCAGTGACGCACTTGCATTTGATTGTTTAGCCAAGTACAATGCAAAGCATCTAAATAGAACATGTTCCTACCAATAGTTCTTCAAGGAAAACTAGAAATTAAAATATGAATAAAGAGCTGGATCCGAGCTCTTTAAAAGTTATGTCCGCCATTAAAGTTCCAGGAAAAGGTAAACACAAAAACCACCAATCAGCCAAAGAAAATGCACTATCAAGGAGCCGTCTCAAATTTGAAGAATAAAATCATTCATTATTCACTAAACAACTGTTCACATTTAGAGAGACCCAGAATGAGAAAATAAAAAATGCATTATGGAAAATTCAGCAAAATAAATGTTAGCTGCAAATCCCTTTTCAGCCTCTTTAGGTAATTATTTAAGCAAATGCATTTCTTAAAGTAGAACTGTCACCCTGAAGCACATTTTGTGGACCTTGTGTATAATTAATTATACCTAAACCTTCTGATTTATTAACTAGTAAACCTTCATTGTGCCCTGAAACTTCTTCTTTTAAAGGTCTTGCTTCAGGCAGAATGTCTAATTTGTATGTTTATCTGACAATGAGGCTCAGCATGAAGATGAAAGGGAATGGGATGAAAAAATAAATTGTGCGGAATTATGCAGAAGGAACAGTCCGCAGCCTCTTGGGATATGTGATATACTCGTAGGTATCTCGGAGGTTGGAGGTTTCCCCTTTAGTCTTTACCACCACGGATCCCTACCTTTGAATTAAAAAAGTTGATAGGTCTGTTTAAGAGCAGAATTACAGTTCCACACACAAAAAAAAAATTAAAATGTGATTAAGCAGGTCCATTATTGTAGAATAAAACACACTTGCCTGCTTGATTGCTTTCTTCTGTTAAAAATTGCAAGAGTGTGCGATGTTGGCATCTGCTGGGTGTGCTGGTGCCTTTCTGGCAAACCCCATGTTCCTTCTGCAATAAAGGACCAGCCTCATCACGATTTTTTTAAACAAGGGTTGAGTTCCCTTTGAAAAGTACAAAATACATTAGGAGTAATTACCTAAAGCAATTTAGGCTGTTCACTTACCAAGGTGAATTATCACCATACAAGATATAAATCACTTAGCTTAGTGAATGTGGTGCACTTTCCAAAAGATACCCAATCACATTTTTGGGATTTTACCTTTTACATGATTAGGTGGTTGAAGTCAGCATCTGAACAGACTTATTATTTATTTATAAATCAACCCCATTGTATTTATGAAACTGAACAACAGATGTCACTGCTGGCCTCGGCTTAAGAAAAGCCAAGATTTTTCTTCATCCATGAAGAATCTACAAGGAAAAATCAAATGCATTTAAAGAAATAGATATAACTCAAAGTTATAGTTTGAACCCCTCTGGCAACTGTATATTTAATTCAATAATGCAGTAAGTCACATGTCAGAGCAGCATTAGGATCATCACCCCGATTCAGTTTAAGGATACAGTCAATGATCATAAATATTAAATCAGTCAATCAAATCAAATCTCCGTGTCCAGATTACAGACATTGTGCAGGCACACAGGAAACTCCATTTGGTGAGATCTTATAGAATACCAACCTGCTCTTAACCCTCTGTGCAGTTTAAAATTCACCAATGGGACATTTTTTATACTATCGTATATTGTATTTGTAATGCTTGGAGGTACACAGTGTAGAACCCTCAGAACTAAGAGGTAAAATGAAAAGATCATTTGGGTATGGGACCTAAGACAATATGGCTAGAATCCAACCTTTATTGCTAATTACTTTATCCCAAATTGTAGGCTCCTTTATTCAAATGTATCAAAACTCTAAAGCAGTCTTTCTTGACCTTCTAACGTGAGGGAACCTTTGGGAATAACTGTCGGTCTCAGGGAACCCCTTCTATACGTACTTACTTACTTAATTACTTACTCTATCCACAACTCACAGTATATTACATGGTGGTCATTGGTAAGAATGCCTCTTACATTTCTGGCCATTGGGAAGAGTGTCACCCTTACAGATAGCCAAAAAGATCAGTGATGTGGGTAAATTGACCTGAGAGACACAAGTTGCTCATTACTGAAGAACCTCCTAACAACCTCGGGAGAAACCTTATGGCTCCATGGAATCCTGGTTGAGAAACACTGCACTTAAGTATCAGGACAAGCTGTAAAATATGACAAAGGTGTTTAATGCATGTAAAACCATGTGAAGAGAGGACATAATATTGTCCGACAAGGAGGATACTCTTTTTCTTAGTGGCATCTTTGGAAATATCCATACCAAACAACTCAGACTGAGCTTTGTGAAGCAATTCTGATGGATAAAACAAATAATTACAGTTTTCACCATCTTGAAAATCTTGAGTTTTATTTTGGTAAAAGCTCAGAAACTGACTTTTAGTTTTTTATCTACAAACTGTAGGAAGGTGTAAATTGTCAAAAGCCAGCAACTGGCTACAAAAAAAGGCTTTTTGTATACGTCTGTTGTCAAAACCCCTATGTATCACCCAGGTCTCAAGAAAAGGACTGCTATCCCCATTATTAACTATACTGAATTAAATATGTGAATGAGGATTGTTAATGTGCTCATCAAATTCCAGTAGGGATTTAATGTTCTCCTACTGCACTACAAAAAATATCATCAATGTACCGCCACCACACAAGACCTGATTTATTAAAGTTCTCGACAACTGTAAAAGATAGACTACCATGGGATAACCTGGGTGATCTAGCAAACATGGAAGGGATTTCCTAAAAATCATTTGCTGATACTTGGCAAATATTTTCAATTCTAGACCAGATCCATTCAAGATTGTCTGGATCATTCAGGTTTTCCTGATAGTCTATCTTCTCCAGTCTTGGAGAATTTTAATAAATCTGGCATTTTAATACATGTGTGGAAAAATAGATGGAACTTCAACTCTGTTCATAAACACCTCTGCTTTTACCAGAACAGCATTGGATCCAATTGTTACGTCCTGTTGCTGTGCATAGTACACACCTTTAAATAACAAGTTGTTGTTCTCTAAAGTGAACTATAACAATTCCAGAAAAAAATATTTACTAAGATAACAGGGATGATGAATACATAGACTCAGCCTTCGTCTTATTACTTAGGAATCTCTACTGTTTACCAGAACTATTTCCCTGACGAAGTAAAATAGCTTATCTGCGAAATGTGTTGGGCCATTGTGATTGAAACGCACAGGGCTCAAAATTTAATTATTGGAATTTTATTGACAAAGGACTGATGTTATTAAGTTAGTGATGATTAATGTATTATAAATATTCTTATGTTAAGTGATTGGAAATAAATTGTTATTTCTCTAACACATGTGCCACTCTAAACACCTCTTTTTCTTTCCTCCTCCGGTGTTATTGTACTTTCTTGTGGCACTAAACAATATAACTTCAACCTATCACAGTACATATACATTATATTCATTATGAAATGCCAGTTTAATCTATTTTATATAGATGAAACCACTTAGAAGTTTAGGGCATAGGTGTCACAGCATAGATATAAAACAATAGATAAAAGATCTCATCGAATAAAGCTATCCATTCCTGGACCGCCTGTGGAATCTGCATGCAGATGGAAAAGTATTGATTAAATGTTTATGATTATTGGCTGTATTCTTAATTTGTAACGGGTGATGATCCTATATAACTGCACCTAAAAATTGAATTAAATACATTGTTGCCACAGGGTTTGAAGCACAAATTAGATTTTTTTATTTATTATTTAAATGCATTTTGTTTTTTCCTTGCAGATTCTCTTGAAGAAAACGAATCTGCTAATCTTTGACACCTGATGTTCATCTGCATAATTGCAGTATATTTCTTCGATGTTTAAATGTTTTCCTTGGTAATTGCTTGACTCTTTCAGTCTTTGACTTTCTAAACCATTAGTTGCTATGTATCTTTAGCTTGACAAAGGACAGGGATGCCTGAGACTGTTGTAAGATTCTATGGGCAATAAAATTAGCTCTCCATGCTTTAACCTCTTGTAATTATTGATATTTTGTTGGTGATTACCAGGAATACACCTGACTGTGTGCATGCAGTTTTCTCTGAACTTTTTTTAATAAATACATAGTCAGTTATAAGGATCTAATATAGAGAAACACTAAACACAAAGTGACCAACAAAGACTGATAGGTGTATTTGGCCTAAATTTGATAATTCTTTACCATCACACCTATATTATATAGCAATAATACATTTTAGATTATTAAGGGCAGCTTTAACCTTGTGGCAACAGTTACATTTTTTCTTCTAGATCACTGTGCTATCATTACACAAAGCCAGCTCTATGGGCATGGTTTAATGAGTTTATTTAAGGAATTGTACTGACCCTGACCTTAACTTTAAACACAGTTGGGATAGTTTAATGGTGATTGTGGGGTAAGTTGGTTCATCCAACATTTGTATTGGACCTCACAAATCCTCTTGTGTAGATTGCCACCAGTTCCCAGACAGTTCCCAGTTCCGAAATCTTTGAAAAAGCCTTTGCAGAAGAGTGGAAGCTAGTCAGATCCATATGATTGCCCATTGTTTTAGAATGGGATGTCCAACTAGCTAATGTAGATGTGATGGTTGAGTGATCTTGATAGAGCAAGACATTTTAGATTTTTCAGTGCAGTTTTGACTTTGTGGCAACAGTTAAATGTTTTGTTGCAGGATGACTATGCCGCACTTGTACAAAGTGAGCTCCATAGAGGTATGGTTTAATGAGTATATGTGAAGGAACTTTACTTGCCCTGACCTCAACCCTAAACATCCTTGGGATAGTTTTTTTTTTTTTTAAATATTGAAGATTTTTATTTTTTGAATATAAACATAACCAAATCAATATACAAAAAGGAAAACCCACATATAAACAATAATTTCCACATCCTTACAGATACACTTTTCCCAGACAATTACAAATGCCTTCCTCCCTTTCTCCTCCTCCCTTCCTTAAATAAGTACATAGTGAAAATTTAAGTGAAATTCTAACATTTAAGGGAAGAACAATTAATCTTCCATATACTTTTGTTATATAAGTGTAGTGCACATTTTTCCAGTTCCAGTGAAAATATAAAGGCTTTATAATTTAAGGCAGATTACTAACAATCAAAATTCGCAAAATCATACAAACGTGAAATGGTGCAAAAAAAAAGAAGGAGGTGGGGGGAAAGGGAGACGGGAAAGTATAGACACAGCTAAAACGATTATCAGTCAAATATATCACATTAACTTAACACAACAAAATGCCACAATGTAAAATTTCATACAATAGTTTCCTAAACTTGTTATAATATAATTTTCTTTCCATTTAAATTATCCTAATCTTCATTCAAAATTTCATCATACCGAACATTTTCTTTAAATAGTTTTAATGGTGATTATGAGGCGGGTGGGTTTATCTAACATTTGTATCTGACCTCACAGATCCTCTTTTATGTAGATGGCCACCAGTTCCCAGACACACTTATGAAAAGCCTTTGTAAAAGGCTGGAGGATGGTATAGCCACATAGGGAAGGGGTAAATCCATATGATTGCCCATTCTTTTAGAATGGGATGTCCAACAAGCTTGTGAAGTTGTGATGGTCAGGTGTTTACAAAAATGTTGTTTTTTTATATTGATTTTCTGATCGGGTTCAGTGCCTTAAGAGCAGGTGAATAGTTGCTTGAGTAATCCTTTTCAGTGAGTTGATGCAAACGACAAGACTGCTAATCTGCCATGGCTCTATGGTGTTCTGACTGTGCAGCATGACAGCTGGGATTGTCAAACCTACTTTTATCACAGACTAATCTGCCAGCGATCGCTAGATAACAGGAACATATTATAGACAGACACACAGAACTAAAGTAGTTCTTCAAGGAACCTACCAAGACAAGCTCCGGGACTGTTATACGTATCCTTGGACCTGAAGTAATATGTGTATATTACCTGATTTAAATGCACCACATAGCCAACAGTTACACCAGACAATTGAAACAATATGTACTTGTTGACCATCCCATCCAAAAAACTTTATTTATTAATACAGAGTTGCCTTCCCTCCCTCTCTACGGCTTTAACAGCCTCCACACTTCTAGAAAGGCTTTCCACAAGAGTTTACAGTAAGTCTGTAGGATTTTTGTGCCCATTCAGCCAAAGAACATTTCTAAAAGTTAGGTACTGATGATTAATAGAAAAAATTGACTTGCAATCAACATTCATCTCAAACGTGTTTAGTAAGGTTATAAGGTCAAGGCTCTGTGCAAGCTATTTAGTTCATCTACACAAAACTCTTAAACCCATATCTTTTTGAATCTGAAATTGTGCACAGGGACACAGTTGTGTTGGAACAGAAAGGTAACTTTCCCAATCTATTGCTGCAAGGTTGAAAATGCAAAAATGTAGTGTTTCCCAAATAGGTTTCCTCCAGTGGTTCCTAGGGTTTACTTTAGAAATGTGCAGTTTCTGACTCTCAGGTCAATTTGTGATCCTTTGGCTATATGTAAGGGTGACAGGCTTCCCAATGGCCAGCAATGTAAGAGGCATTTTTCCAAACAACCTCCACACTAAGGTACTGTGTGCTGTGGATATAGTAATTAGAGAATGGATTCCTAGAAGACCTGAAAATTATTTCAAAGGTTTCCCCTATGGTAAAAGGTTAAGAACACAGATCTAATGTTATTGTACACTGTAGCATTTAGGTGTGCCTAAACTCAGAATTTTCACTTTACATAAAAAATTAGACAACCCTTTAATGTAAAGTAAAAATTATGTTGTTTGTTTTTTTTTTTAAGTGCAACACCTTTTTTTTTAAAAAGAAAAGAAAAAAAAGGGTGCAGCACTGCCCCCTAATTTTTGATCTCCAAGACGATCGAGAATGAATGGGAGCGCAAGGCCTCCCAGGATACCTACGTCACGCATCCTGGAAGGATGCTCCTTCTGCTCATCCCCAGAGCCTTTTCGTGGAAAGGGAAAAAAATTGTTGATCTCACTCATGTGCAGTGAGATCGGCAATTTTTTTCCAACCTATGTCACCAGATCTCGTGTCTGGGTCAGACGACATAGGAAGAAGTACCCGGTAGAAGAGGAGAAGACGCCGGAGCACCCGCCCGAAGATGGATACCGGGACGATGCGGGACCTAACAGAAAAGACCTCCAGATGGATCGGACAGCCCTGCAGGATTGAAGGTAAGTGTATTTTTTGTGTTTTGAAAGATTTTGAGTTTAGTTCCTCTTTAACAGTACTCATCAATGGAAGAATAAAGAGTGGATATGACAGCCCTATAGCCTAAATCTTAAAAAACAAATCTTCTTAATAGGAAGAACCAAGCACTGCTTGTATCTTATTTGCTATATAAAAATGCTTTACAATAAAAGCAGTGATTTAGGTATAGAGGAATAGAATGATAAAGATTGATAGGTATGAGTTGGTAATTATGTTTCCAATATTCATTTTTTAAAAATCAACAAAATCCTAATAAACAAATGCCAGCCTGAACAAAAATGTGTTTTCCTGTGCATCACAAGGAACTCTTTTAGGCAGCTATGTTACACCCTTAGAGTGCATGAACTCCATTAATGGTAATTATTGTTGTGATGCAGAAAGCGGCCCCTTGAGCGAAATATTATCAGTGTCTCTCCGACAACCAGTGACTAAGCTGCATTGTGAGGATTCCGCTCTGTTCATCTTTCCCTGCAATTAGCATCTCAGGAAAAGCAATGTCTTAATTCACTTAAAATTCCTGCAATGACATAGTGATTATTAAATAAATGCACATTGTGCAGCTTCAACACGCAATGCAACAGAAATCTATCTTTTTTTATATATTTGGCTAACCTTATAAAGTCAATGTGCCATACCCTAATCCTGCCAGTTAGAACAAGCCTTTAATGAGAGGCTAACGAGCGAATTATCTGTGGGCGAAATACATGATTCAATATGAAGAGTTTATAGTAATGGCTCAATTTCCTCCGCCCGGAGCCAGCTAATGGCAGGAAAGGGAGGGAGAGATGAGCTAAGATAGAAGAAAAGAAGGGTGAGGGTGGAGGAGACAGTGATAGGCAGACTCACAGGGAGAGAGATGAGATGTGGAGCCAGAAAAACATCAGTGATAGGGACAATTAGGGAAACAGATATTTGGGAAACAGTGGAAGAGAGTGCAGAGAGAGCCAGAGGGAGAAAGGAGAGAAGAGCAAACAAACACAGGAAAAGACAAGTAGACATTGTCCATGAGGATGGTGGTGGTGGAGAAGGTGGCATGAAGCATGAGAGAAAATACAAAATGAGTGAAAATATAAATTGTAAAGTGAAAAAAAGTAACATGAAGAGTAAGGATGGGGGGAGGAAAATGAAAGAGAGAGAAAGGGAAGGGAGGAGGAAAAGAAGGAAGAAAGAAGAGATGAGGATGAGAGAAGAAACAGGAGAGAGAGATAAAACATGTTTAATGATAATAAAATATATGGAAATTGTGAAGAATGAGAAGGGGAAAAGAAAAAGATGAAGTAAAAGATAGAGATAGAGTGAAATGAAATATAAGTAATGGAAAAAAAATAGAGATAAAACATGAACAAAAAGTAGAAAAAAAAAGATACAGAAAAAAAACATAAAAAGGAAGAGAGAATGTAGATATTGAGAGAGAGAAAACAAAGAAGAATAGAAATAGCAAGAGAGATAAAATACGAATAATGAGGAAGGAAAGAGATAAAAAATGGAGAAGGGACAAGAGAGTAAAAACATGAAGAATGAGAAGAAGGGGAGAGAGGAGGAGATGAAACATGAAGAACTGAAAATATGATAGAGAGAACATGAAGAAAGGGTAGAAATAAAAAGAATAAAATATGAAGTATGAGGAAGGGGTAAAATACCAAATGTACGCATGCAAAGTGAGGTTTAAAGAATGGGCCACTTCCTGCGATGATGTTCCAAATACCTAAAATGGATGGTCACTTCCCAGAGTTCAATCCATAGGACAGGAGAAGAAATGATGTTTTACTAAGAATAGTAGCTGATGCTAAAATAACACAACGTGTAACAGCATGCCATAGCCAAAGAGAGACTTTGAACATCTTTGATCTATACCTATACTATATGTCCTGCTTCCTATAAATTTCTTGGTCACAACTCCCACTTCCTTATTATAATTTTTTTACATGTAATAATGTATAGGACATATTCCAACTCAGTTTAACCTTTTTAAAAGAGAGATACAGCAAAAAAAAACAAAAAGGTGTGGCAGTGAAGAGAAAGTGTGGAGAACACATAGAACATACACTATAGGGGGTGCATCAAGAATGAGTGAGGGATGAAGGATAGCCGGAGGGTCATAGAGAATGACGGGGAGCCAAATAGGTGAAGAAGATGATCAATATAGATATAAAGGGAACAGAAAAGGGTCATGAGCAAAGGGGGAGTATAGAGAATGAAGGACACGACAGAGGAATGATTTATGGTAGGTACATAAGGAATGAAGGGCAGAAGATAGGGGCATGATTAATGGTAGGTACATAAGGAATGAAGGGCAGGAGAGAGGTGCATGAACAAAGGAAAAAAGAACAAGGAAAGGCCAGCATGATAAATGCGGGAGATAAATACATGTAAAAGAAGGAAAAAAGAAAAAGAGGATTGATAAATAGGAAGAGGGTACAAAAAGAACAGGAGGGCCAGACAAATTACATTATGTGTTTCTATGAGTGCAGTCATGGAAAATGAGTGTTGTAGACTTTGAAAACATTAGACATAGGGAGATTGACAAAATATAAAGATAGAGGGAGGTTTAACATAAGAAGAAAAGAGAGAAACTGATTAGAGCGTAACAAAAGCCAGTTCAGGTAAAAGAGAATGCTGATAGTGCGTATTGCATTGCCAGGAAGCTTCAAGAGAACCGGTTCTTAAAGGAATATAAGAGCTGCTCTTACTGATTTTGTTTTTGGAGTTGCAGGAAAAAAGTAAAAGATGGCATACAATGAGATTGCAGAGCAGTGTGAAACAGAAAAATTAAAAAAAAAATAAAAACCACTTCATTCATTGAATATACTAGTTGTTTCCCAGTGTAAATAAAGTTTTATATATAAACTATGTTAAAGGAGTTTGCCACTTTTAAGAAGGTGGTGGAAACCCTGGTCATGGTCATTGATGGTTGGTCACTATCTGCAGTCTTCATGCTTCCATCCATTCTCTACCTCTTGGTGCTGCTGATTTCCTTTCAGCGTCCTTTACCCAATTTTTCTCTACATGCACACCCTACAGTGTTGGCTCTAGACCAGCTGTCTGATAATGGCAAGCATAGACCATGACATGACCACCACAATGCAGGTTTGCCACTGGGAGACACCCTATAACACGGCCATTCCCAAGCAGGATTCTGAAACCCTAGGGTTTCTCTAGAGGTTGATGGGGGTATTTTAGGCTGTGGCTGATTGATTTCTCATGACATAGTGCCAGGGCCAACACCACTTGGCACAACCATTTGCATTAAAGCATCGACCTTATTAGCTGTCTGTGAAAGTGACATTCTGACCACTAATGCATGGGGGGAATTAACACTGGCAGACAGTTTTGACTGATTATAGCAGGGGTTCCCCATACCAGAATTTCACAGGGGTAACACAGGTAAAAAGGGCTACTATACCACAATATTTTTGAAGAAGGGCTCTCATAGCAGAATCACCAAGGATTCTTTGTATGATAACCACAAGTTTAGAGATTGAAGACAACTTTTAAAATGATATTAACAGGTCAAATAAAATATAACATTTGGGTTGGGTGGTGGTTGGGTTGACATATACTTAATGGAGCAGTTATTGATCTGAAAAGACATTCAGATCACATAGTTTGTATTCTACTATTTACAAGCTTTGTATTGGTCATAACCTATGTAGTAGAAAATAAAGCTGATCTTGGTGGAGCCTGCACCTTATAAACAAATGAAACAAAAGCATCGCTTTCTTTTCTGACAAGTTCTCTTTAACTTATTACCAGCCTAACACTAACCAATAACAGATCCTTGTAGACCTACGTGTGTGTTCAGCCTGCAAAGACTGCTTGCCTGGCACATTAAACAGTTGTTTTTCCTCACCTCATCCTTCCATAAAGATGAAATAGGCCCCCGAGGAAACATGTTCATGTTGTAGAAGGTGAGCAAACTGTATGGAAGCAGAGAGCCAAAAAATCATGATAAGTGGTAGCCTTAGCAGCTCTATGTATCACAGTAAAACTCCAAATGAAATGTTTGTTCCAAGAAAAATATTCCCTGAGTATAAATAGAATGGAACGAAGAGTGAATGTAAGCGAGAAAGATGGAATTCAATGTATCTTCTGAAGAAGAGAACAGATTGTGCTGGATCTCTATTCCAGATAATGGTGTTCTGTTCTACTCTGTCAGGCAGCACAATGCTTTTCTGCAGCCAGGCAAGAGATGTGGACTAAATGTCATCTAATATCTGTGTTTAAGGGAAAACAAACATTGAGAACAAGTAACGCAGTTTTATTACTCATTTGCAGGAATGGTGTCTGGTTTTCTCCCTGGAATGCTTCTTGGTTTTAAGCTTTTTACAGCCGTACCCAAAAGAGTCTTTTTGTTCTGCGTATTAAATTCACATTATACATTCCATGACTACAGCAGGTAAAACCAAACATGAAGTTTATTCTGCTTATATTTTGCCTTTTGGTTTCCTTCTTTTTTCTTTTTCAACAATTTCTTGAAATTAAAAGAAAAATCTGTTTCAGACTTATTGTTGTCATAGGTTAGTCTTTGTGCTTCTCTATTTATTAATATTATGCAGTATTTATATAGCACCAAAATATACATTGTACATTGAATATGAGTCAATGACAAAGTAGGAGGTTAGGACCCTGCCCAGAAGAGCTTACAATCTAAGAGATGCAATGTGATGTAATAGTGATTGGAGGTTTGCTGAACAATACATACTATATATATATATATATATATATATATATATAAAACTTTTTTATTGAAATGTATTTTTCTTTTTCTCGTATAAAAAGAAAATTTGGGATGCAATAAATTAATTGGTTAATTGTAAGCTTTTTTTTTTTTTACATGAAGATTTCACAAGATGAGCTGGAATCATCACTAATCCCTGACCATAGTATATTTCATACAGTGCTGTTTCAGTCCACATATCTCAAACAGGGATTCATTGTAGTCAATATAATAAATTGATTTACAGGCAGTTTAAGCCTGTCCTTTGCAATTTCCCATGGGATTACTCTTCCAGATTTATGATGTCCGTGTGTTCTTACAGTGAGCTTATCACATGCAATGTGCAAACTACAGGAATCCACAGCAGCCAATCAGACTTAGGGTTTGTTCATATAAATGATTTTACAGAAGTTACAGGTTGTTTGAACAGCCTGCCAGCCGTGATCTACTGCTAATCAATGCTGGCTATTACTAAAGCAAATGTGAGACTATCCCTGATAAGTAGAGATGAGCATTGAACAATTGAGCAAGTAAAATTTGACTCAAAATTTTGACATTAAAGATGAATCACAAAACAAATGTATAATGATATATTAGACTTTGGAATAAATTTGATTTTTTTGTAAAAACCAAAAAAAATTTAAAAAAAATTTAGGGTCTCCCTTATTTTTTAAATCCAGATCTTTTAACAGGCTTGGGAACTTTGCGTTTTCAGATAATAAAGCCCCTAATCAATTAATTCTTTGCTGAACACAGCAACAATGTATATACCCGTCACTTCTTGTTTTCAGCTTATTTTGAGCCATTGGAGTAAGCTAGTATGACTGCAGCTAAAGAAGATATACATAGTTCTAGTTGTTTGTTCTGATTTACAACAGCCACATGCATCAAAATGTCATTCGAAGATCACCTTGTCTGAGGAACTTTAGCATTTTAAAAAGGGGGAGAAATCTTTACAACAGTGGAATCAGGCAATTTTGTTCTATTTGGAGGACAACACTGGACCCCGACCCTTCAATTTAAAGCCTTGTAGGGTCCCTTTATTTTTTTAAGTTTGTTTTAAAATGCTGATTGAAATGGGTTGGTGCAACATGTGACACAATAAAGAAATAACAGCCCCACTGACAGCACAAAGCATCACAGTCAAATCAGTTGGCTATGTAATGTATAGAGCACCAGTAAAAGCATTACTCAATGTTTGCTGTAATATATTCTGCACTTTCACATCATCTAGTACAACCATTTTCAACCAGGGTTCCTTTAGATGTTGCCAGAGGTTCCTTGAGCCGTGAATGACTCACCTCCTATCTAATGGTGCCCGCATAGCTCAAGGGCTAATACCAAAAGTATGACCCCAATGATTTTTTTTGTTTGTCCAAAAGGTCTTAATTCATCCAAAACAGTAAAAGGGACATTCTTCTCACTGAATATTAATGTGAGGGGCATTAAGACTCTAAGGTCCCTAAGACATAAAACTTTATTTAAAAGTTCCTCTAGCTGATCTAGAACGGTAAACCTCAATGACAGAAGAAAGCAATGATGATGATGACGATGGTGATGATGATGATGATGATGGGGACGATGATGACTGTTTTACAGCATAATAAAACTGAGCTCCCAAGAGGCCATAAGTTCTTGGTTTCTCCAAACATCTCTAACTATCTCAGCAGCAGAATTTTGTTAAAACATGAACATTATGACCAAAGCTCCAGTTGAATTAGACTTTAAACCAAATCCCAAACCCAAGCCCCTATCAATGCTTTAATTTTCTTTTATCTCCCTCTCTGTTCAGTCATTATCTAGGCTCAGCATGCTGAGCAGAGGTTCGGAACACATCTGGTTGGATCAGTTAAGAAATTTGGAATTAAAATTTGTATTTTTTTCTATCAATGACAAGTATGGTAGGGATCAGCTAATTAGGCTGCAGAACGATGACAGCTGAACTCAATTTTGCTCAAATTTTGAGTTCCAATATAAGGCTGAAATACCTTAAATTTGGGACTGGTTCAACTCTGATTGGAACTGTTCAACCAAGACTAATCCTAAACTGGGATGCTGGCTAGGAGATAACACAAACATGTATATCCTGGTGCTGGTGCGGGCTTTAGCTGTGTTACTAATGTCTAACATTAGATCAGTCAATGATGATGCAGCAACCTCTTCCTTTCCTTCTCTACTTGCATCAGTCACTGGGGAGAGAAAACAAAGGCAATGGTTCTTTCTGCTTGCAACAGAATGGTGAAACCATCTCAGGCTACATAATGTTCTGAGACTGGAGCTCAGTGACTGGTTTTAAATGATAAGGGGTTGACATTTTGAAAAAAAAAACTATAGCGTTGCTGTATATTATTACATGTCGTTATTACTCATCCAGACTTACAATAACCAGAAAGGTTAACAATTAGATTAAAAGTCGCCAATACTGCTGAAGTAATAACATCGTGGAAGTCACATTTTGTACTAATAGCTTAAAATGTGGTTTAGTTTGTACATTTTCTTGCCCTTAAAAGAAAATCATCAAAAGACAAAATAAACACCTCCATTTAAGCATCTTAGCACAGGCATGCTTTTTTTCTTCATAGGAAAAAGCGTGACAAAACATACACTAACTACTGGGCACCATTTAGAATTTATGTTTTACATAGTTACACAGTAACTCAAGTTGAAAAAAGACATAACTCCATCAAGTCCATCCACTAGGGAATTAAACATATCCTCGATATAAAACCCTAAGGAGATAGTTGGTCCAGAGGAAGGCAAAAAAACCCTGGTACAATTTGCTCCCATGGTAAAAAAAATCCTTCCTGATTCCATGAAGCAATCAGATGTTCCCTGGATCAACAGTCTCTGTTATCTTTACTTTAAAGCCTTAATCTCCAGTTATATTCTATGCTTCTAGAAAAACATCCAGCTTTTTCTTAAAGCAATCTATAGTCTTTGCTGAAACTACTTCCTGAGGGAGCCGATTCCACATTTTCACAGATCTTACAGTGAAGAATCCCTTCCCTATCCGGAGCTTAAACTCATTTTCCTCCAGACGCAAAGAGTGCCCTCTTGTTCTTTGTAATGATCTCAAAGTGAATAATGGGGTAGAGGTCTCTATATGGACCATTTATATAATTATACAAGGTGATAATATCTCCCCTTATATGTCTCGTATCAAGGGAGAATAGATTCAGTTCAGCTAATCTCTCCTCATAGCTGAGCTCCTCCATTTATTTTATTAGTTTAGTTACCCTTCTCTGCACTCTCTCCAATTCCACAATGTCCTTTTTGTGAACTGATGCCCAGAACTGGGCTGTATATTTCAGATGTGGTCTGACCAATGCTTTGTACAGGGGCAGGATAATATCTCCATCTCTGCAGTCTATTCCTCTGCAATAAGTACCTTGCTTTTCACCAATCTCTTTATAGTTTCCTAAAATCTGATTTGCAGCAATAAGTTACTATGGTTTGCTCATCATCATTACACTTTACATTGCTTCAAAAAAAGGTCACTATGAATATAAACATAATGTTCAGAACAAGCAAGATTATAAGGAAGTCGCAGCACTCTGGATTTAAACTAACACTTTATTTCCAAGGTAACAAAAGATCACAGAGTAAAATGAACTATCTATACCATGGTAACTGGGGATTTTGTGTTACCTGGGAAATAAAGTGTAATTTTAGGGTGTGTAAAAACTAATCTCATGTAGGCAATAAGATGGTACATTGAGGATCTGTTTACCAGCCAAGGCTATTACTTGGATGGAAAGTAATCATAATTCTGCACAAATGACATGTACTTTCAATCAATATTTACCAACACATCCAATCTATGCATGCCTCATCAGAAATCTAAAAAGTCAGTATTTTACAATTATTAAGCTGCTGATTTCCATTCAAATTCACTTAAGATCAGATCAAGTTATTGGATCATAGGTGAAAATTGGTGAAAATTGGCCACCCAGCACTGCCCATCTTTCTCTCTCCAAAGTTGTGGAGGTTCAAGAGGGTAATACAAAGTCAAATAGGTACACAACAATTAGTGTGATTATTTTCAATGAGCAAATACATTTCTTAATATGGAAATAAACCCATGATTACTCACCTATCCCCATTTCATCATAAGGCACCGCCATCTTCCTTCTTTTTTTCTTCCTGAAGATGATCTTTGTCCATCTTGATTGGCCATTCTGGAATGACAGGAATCCCCTGGAGGCATCCCCCAGAATCCTGTTGCTTTCCTAAATAACCACCTGTCTGAATCCCAAATATGTAAAGTAAGAGTTTAGTTACACTTTAATTTAACTGTTCCATGCCACCTTGGAGTTTTGCTTAATAAACCACTTCCTCTGGACTACAATAGAAGGCCTGTTTGTCAAGCTAGATACATTTTACTTCCTAAAATAAACAGCCACCATAAGAAGATACTGACGGACCTCAAGAATCAGAAAACCACCAGCTTTGCAGTTTACAGAATATCCACATACAATGCATCCGAATATAAACCAGGGGCATTGAGGTCCATGTAAAGCACAATAGTCAACTTACTGTGCCCCAATCCACTGAAGAACCTTCAATGCCACTACACCTCCAGAGTTGTTCATTAATCCTTGCATACAATTTGTTTTATTATATGGCTGTCAGACATGGGTAGTTACCAGTGAAATTCAGACAAAAACTGCAAACCTTTGTAAATCATTGTTTGTGACACATTTGTAGGATCTGATGGCCCAAGGTTATCTCAAATGAGAATCCGTGGAGAATGACTAACCAGAAAGATAATAACATCAAAATAATTAAACTGAAAGGTTGAATTAGGCATACTTTGCAGAAAGATGACAGTGAAGCATGGAAAACTGCAATACAGTAAAACCCACAGGGGACAATAAAAAAATGGTGGATGTAGAAATTCATGGAGGAGAACAACACTATTTGAAAGTAAAAAGAAAAGCTAGAATCATTTCAAGTACATTGATCAACCAAACATTATGTGAATACTTTTAATTAATATGTTACAATGACAGCTGTTAGGAGTGGAATATATTAGGGCAGCAAGTGAACAGTCAGTTCTTGAAGACTATGTAGTAGGAAAAATGGTCAAGCATAGGGATCTGAGTAATTTTGACAACGGACAAAATCTAAAAGACTGGGTTAGAATGGCAAGTCTTGTGGGGTGTTTATGGTACACTCTGATTAGTACCTACTAAAAGTAGCCCGAAGAAGGACAGCTAGGGAACTGAGGACAATATCATGGGTGCCCAAAGCTTATTGGTGTAAATGTGGGAGGTTGGCCCATTTGGTTCAATCCAAAAACTGCTGAAACACTTAAAGTTCCACTTTTAGGTTTGAATGATCATGCCGTTATTATTGCAGAAAAGGACAGGCGATGTCTTAAAGCTGTGTATGCGCATCACTTACGTGTGTCGGGATGAATGAAATCCCGCACGTTACGTCATCCCAGCCAATCAAGATGGCCAAAGATCATCTGCAAGAGGAAAAAAAGAAGGAAGATGGCGCCTTCCTGTGCTGGAACACAAGGGTTGCTACATATGGGACTTCCTAGCCAAAAAAACAGATTGCCAGTTTGGACTCTTATGCCTTCAAGGTGTACGTGAGCATCTGAACTAGATGATTGAGCAATGGAAGAAGGCAGTCAGGTCCGATGCATTATCCTTTACTTAAGATAATATGAATGGATAGGTGCATGTGCATCATTTTCCTGGGGAGGAGATAGCAGGAAGCCCTATGGTAAAATAATGCAATTTGGGAATGTTTTTTTGCCCTTGTGGAGTCCAAGCCTTGAAAACACAAGTGGACCTATACAGTATTAAGTAAGTGATTGTAATGCTTTGGCAGATCAGCGTACATCCCTAATGAAAAAACAAACTATGGCCATTACATCTCTATGAATGTGCGTAAATTGAGCACAGCAGTTTACTGATTCACAACATCCAATCAAAAATGCATTTTCTTTAGTAACCGCTATCTAAGAGTCTACTTAGCGGTCATAATGTTCTTATTAATAGCAAGCAGCCAGCTCTTAGTCATATAACCATCCATACCCTTTGAATTACTCACAGTAAAAAGGATGTATAGATAGAACCTGTCTCTGTAACTGGTCCCAATCCTTACCCCTATTTTACTAGTAAAACATAAATGTTTTCTTAATATCTGTTACACCATTGTAAAAATCACAAATCAATACAAGATGTGAGGATATCCAATAATTTTTCATAGCAGAGGCCGTCTTGGAAAAAACCCAAATCCAGGTATGTAAATGAAAGGCAAAAAATAATTGTTAAACGAGCTGCCACATCTCCAAAAACCTAAAGCTACTGTGGACATATTGGGAGGGGATCTTATTAAAAGGCAAAAGAAAAATAAGGCAAATTAAAATAATATTGTTATCTTCATCTTCGATGCTTCAAACTGCTTAAACAGTTAAAACTGATTGATGGTAGGGGTCCCTGGACACCTTCTTCTTTTTACTACCCATATATGTTATCTTGATTGGGGCAAGGCAATATTTACAATGTATCTCAATGAAATAGTGCCCCTGGTGGTCAAACAGGAAATGACTTAATACAGAAGCGACACCATGAAGATCTTTTATGTGCATACATATGAAAACTGGTTTACTACAGGAGCAAATTGCATTCCAGTTTGTGTTCACTTTTACTGTCCAGATTTATGGGAGTCTTAAACGAACACTTCTATTGACCCTCATTGACATTTGAAATTATTAAGATTGGTCTGGAAATGACAATTTTATTAAAATAATATCATGGCTTTTTCTAATGGATGGAACCAAGTTTCAGCTCTTAGTTGCAAAGGGAACTTCTGTATTATTCTCTGTCATAAAATGTATGTTCATTGTGAAAAAAAAAAGAAAAAACACAAAGCTAGACATTAGGTTCTGTATGATGTAGTACTAAAGATTTCAGCATGGCCTGGTGACTGTGCTTGCTAATTGTATCATTTATTTAAATGTTGCTAATATAGAATAACTTGCAAATGTTAGCATAGCTCCATCATTTCCCTGTGCAGCACTGACCCTGCTAATAACAGATGATCTCTCTGCCCAGAGGAGCTGCCTGAGGGGGTTGGAAGAGAACATATCATTATCCTGTCTTACAGCCTCCATGTCTTTTTGTGTGAATAAAAGGAAAGCCTTATTTCTTCCCCATTTCACTAACACAATCTTCTTCCCTCATACATTATCCACCGATCCATCCCTACCTCTCCACCGCTATTACTTCTTTTCCTGCAACCCATTCCCTGCCCCATTTCTCCCCAATTTCTGACCTGGTATTTTTTTTTCCTCTTTTCCCCATCCTTCTCTTTTTCTCTCTATCTTTTTCATTTCTCTCATTATTGCTCCCCTATTTCTCCCCTATATCCTCTTTTCTCCCCTTTTTTGTCTCTCTTTCTCTCCCCTCGCTTCTCCCCCTATTTGCTCTCCTATTCTCACTCTTTCTCTTCCCCCCTTTTCCCACTCATCTCTCTCTATTCTCTCTATGCTTGTCAATTCCTATCTTTGTCTCACTCACTTCTCCTTTCTTTACTTCCCTTTCTCTTTCCTCTTTTCTCCCTGTTTTCTCTTTCCTTTCTCTGATCAGTGTCACCCCACTATTTCTCATTTCTCATCTCTTTTCTCTCCAATTTCTCTTCCTTTCCCTCCCCTCTCTTCTCCCCTTCTTTCCTCTCTTATACTCACTTTTTCTTTCCTCTATTCCCCTTTAACTCTTTTTGTCCCTCCCTATTCCCTCTTGCTCTTCCTTTCCTAACTCTGTCTCCCCCTGGTCTCTTCTCTTCTTTTCTCTTCTTTTCTCTTCTTTTCTCTTCTCTTCTCTTGCAATCTCTTTTTTTTTCTTCTTCTTCTTTTCTCCCCTCTCTTTTCCCTTCCCCATTCTCTCTCTGTTTTTCTCTTTTCCCACTTTTCCCTTGCTATCCCTTCCTTACCCCTCACTTCACTTCCCCCTTTATTTTATTTCTTCTCTCTCTTCTCTTCCTCTCTCTCTTTCTATCCTCTATTCTCTACCTTCATTTTACTCTCTCCCTCCTTCTTTGCCAATTTCTCTCTCTCTCCTCTCCCCCAATCTTCTCTCTTCTCTTCTCTTGCTTACTTTTTATTTCCCCTTCTCCCTATTTATTCTCTTTATTTATTTCCCTCTCCACTCCCCCATCTCTCTCACTTCTCCCTCTCACTTACCTATCTTTTCTCACTCTCTGTCTCCTCTCTTTAATTCACCTCTATCACTCTTTTAATTAACTGTCTTAACTCTCCTTCATTCTCCTGTCTCTCTCTTTCCCTTCTCCTCTCTCTCATTCCCTCCTTCCCAGCCTCTCCCTCCATCCCTTCTCACTCCTTCCCCTCTCTCCCGGTCTCCCTTCTATTACATATAATCATACATTCACTCTCACACATACATGTACACATTGTACGTCATACATCATGATGAATTACTATCAAATTGAAAATAGATAATAACTAAGCAGTTGTAAATTGCAATATTGATTTTAACTAAATACACTCAGCCTATGGCATATTGAGGCAATGTAATCACTGAGAAATCAGATATACTTAATAAAAACAAAAGTAATTTATTTCATATTACAGTCATTTTTACAAGTTTAGTCTATGTTTTGTAGTCAGTTGAGCGGGGAAATGACCATAAAGGATGTTCTGATGCTGAAAATGAGCTAACAGGTCAGTAGGAAGGTGAAACCTACATCCATCAATACCTGAGTGCCAACACAATTGTACGTTTCTGCAAAACTTTCTAAAGATATGTGAATCTACAAAACAATAAGCACTCCAAACTTTTTACCTTATGATGGTTGGTGACCGCTCACATTTTGCTTGTAACTGATCCTGTAGTAAGATCCCCAGAGGAGGGGTGTGAAAACAGCAATGTGTCAGCTCATTGTCTCAAGAAGAGATGGGACTGTTGGAAGAGATGGAACTGTGCCATCTTCTGAAGCACCCGAGGGCCAAGTGGACTGAGGAAAGGAATACTCCTCATCAGAATCTGCACCAGAGCCTCAAAGATGTAGAAGAAGGTCATTTGGCACCAGAGCAAACTCAAATCCGTTGACCAAACCCAGGCTCACTCATCAGTATGGTCCTGGAGATGGTTTTAAACTGAAAGTCATCAGTTGTGTGAGATTTTGTTGTCAAGAAAGTTAAGGAATGGTAAATGGCTTACAAAAGACTGGACTCAAAAATGGATCTTAGTCCATGAATGTGGATTTGGGGTTAGGTATTGGTCCTCAGAAGCAAATTGGAATTAATTGATGCTTTCTCCGCCCTGGCAGTGTACAGGTTACCCAGCAAAAAAATTTACCCAAATGAGGTTGATATGGTAAAGAAGTTCTTGATATTTTGAGGTTGGTTTTGAGATGTAGTGAGGTCTGGAGATCTAATTTTTCCCCTTAGCCTTAATTAGGGTGTGCTGTTGCTCATTTAGCTACACCATTTCATCAGGTCAGCAATTGCACCACAACACACACGCTCAGAATGCACAACACAGGAGGGCGTAAGGGAGGAGATACAATTTCAAAAGATTCAGCGCAGGAGGTCTAATTACTTAAGGGGTCCTAAGAGAAGCTGCCAAGTCCCTTGGACATGATACCAGCCAGACCTTCTTCATTCTTGTATGCCTTATCCTCTGGAAGAATGAATCCTTTAGCAATTGGCTGCACCAGATACTGTTCTCAGTGGTGCTGATGCTGGTGATACACATAATCCAGGTGATAAAGCAACATAGCACCTCTCACATCCAGTCTAAGGGTTGCAGAAACACAAGCTGATTCTGCGTAAGGTTCTGATGGGAGTCCAGATCAGTTACCCTGAATTCCAGGCTGTAGGGTTCAGAATAAAAAAAGGATGATCAGAGTACAGAACATACAGAACAGCCCCAAGCCCTTGCTTAGTGTATATGCCCTAGAGATGTGTTAAGCTTTCAGCTGTCAGGTCTCTGCAGCAGCTCAATGTTCTTCCACTGTGCCTGTCCCTGGCAGACTGGATGTGGGGGAGTATGATCCACTTCATACATATGTAAGAGAGCAAGCGCACTCCTACCATCTGACTTAAAGCAGCAAGTCACAGCAATGCTAGCTATAAAGACTGCAAAGCAAAAAATGTCTAATGATCAGCATACAGTGATACCCTGCAAACACTGCAAACTCATAAGCAGCTTCAAAGTAGAAAAGATTGCTTCCTATGCTAAATATAGCTTATTTCATCTTTTTGTGATAATGGAATATCTCTGCATTTCATTATCTAAAT
This sequence comes from Pyxicephalus adspersus, assembly GCF_032062135.1. Classification (NCBI taxonomy): domain Eukaryota; kingdom Metazoa; phylum Chordata; class Amphibia; order Anura; family Pyxicephalidae; genus Pyxicephalus; species Pyxicephalus adspersus. The sequence continues at coordinate 18,374,632 of NC_092871.1, forward strand.
GTGTTAAGGCATGTACAATAGAAGATACAGTCATATATGTGAAGGAAACTAACCAAACCTTAAAGGGAGTTAATTCAATTAAGCAGCACAGAGAGGTGTTTGATGTTCACTGATTCATAGTGGATTGGATATTGCCTTTTGTTTCGGTCCGAACAGTGAAAGAATTTGATTGATTATAAATGGCTATCCTTTTAACTTTGCTCTTTTCTTTTTTTAAGCCTGTAGCAAGATGATTCAATACATGTAGAGGAGAAGATAAAATATCATCGTCCTTCATGGCTTCAAATGGGTTTCCAACTGGTGTTTAACAAAGAATTGATCTGCTTGGTTGCCATGGGCATTTCTTTAATGTTTCTTTCTCCTTCTGTATAATTAACACAATATAAAGAAGTGCAATGACCCATAGTATCCAATCCCAACACACCTCTAATTAAAAGCCAGTGACTGATTGGTTGCTGATGCTTGTAGCACTTCATTGCTTTCTGCACTTATTAAATTAGCCCCTAAGTGGAGAAGGAATTCACTCTAACCCTCCCCAGCTTGGTGTATAAGGATCCCAATAGCTAAATTCACTGCTTTTGATGATTCACTGTCAGTTCAGCAATGCAGATTATGTCCTCAGTGTCTCTCCTTTGCTCATTAATAGCAGGCCAATACACAAATATATTCCAAAAAAAATCAATTCCTTCCAAATACAAGCAGCGAAATTAAAGCTTTGCTGAAATTGCCATCCTGCACCCCTCCCTGGAGACCATTCCCCCCTCCCAGCTTCTGAAACACTGAAGTCGTGCTTGGCAGAAAAAGGTTCATTTTCTTCTATAGAAGATGAAATCCTTCATGGTGATTGGATTCCTATACACTCAGTCTCCCTTTCTGTCTATAGATGTCTGCAATGCACTTTGATCCTTGTCTCCATCAGTTAGTGGAGCATTAACACTGCCAATGGCTTGTCATCCACCAATGCTGACCTGTACATACAGACATTAGGTATTCCACCCACTCATGCCCTGCACAATGACAGTTCTCCTATGGGGATTACTGGCCCAGATAAGCAAACTTTTATGGCTTTAGTGACAAATAGCTTTAACTTGTTAAATGCTGAAGAATGCTATACCTACCCCTGCCTGATCCTCTTTTCCCCAAAAGAAATGGCTGGATGTTTTACAAAGTACATCGACAGCACACAGTAGGAATTGTACTGATTAAACACACAGTCAGTCCATCAACTCATACAAGTAGGCTCCCTGGTGTAGTACAGTACGATAAAACAGCCCAGGTTGTACCGACACTTGCTACAATACATAAATATGAGCTGCAATGCAGTCATACATTGGGCATTAGGATGATGTATAGGATGTTTTTAAAGAACATCTAGACTAAAAAAAATGAAACAATTACATTATGTAAAACAGCTACTAATAACATTCTCAAATATTCATGTAAAAGTTTCTCGTCTGTATGGAAATGGAGTCTTCTTAAATTTAAGTAAGATTGCCAAATTTGGTCTTTGCTTCTGTAATAGGATTTTCTTCTATGCAATAGAATCATTAGGCTCATGGCTTTTTCCAGCCTGAAGAAACAAGGCATTTTATTTTTTGAGATTGCTGTCCCTAGACTAGTCATTTAACCTTAGCTTTTTATCATAGCCACCTTCTCCTAGCCTTTGCATGGGCACGGCTTCTATAATGACTGTATGTCCGCTATATGAACCTTCCAGTGTTTCCATTCCACTCCAGAACTTTTAATTTTAGTATTCTCTTTGCAGTACATCTATATATAGAAAACTACACCGTTCAGCATCTATAAACTTGCCCAATATCTAAACCTTGTTTTAGAATAGGAATAGGATAGCTAAGGCATGCAAAGGCTTCCAGAAAACAGGGTCACATAGAATTTATGTAATGAGGAAAGTAGTTAAATCCTGCCAGAGTGGCCTGCTTATATAGAGGGGTTAGTGTTTTAATACTGCTCAGTGCCATTTGGATACTCACAGAATTACCGAAAGTCGACATAACTGCTAACTAAATGATATTCAGTTGTTAAAGCCGTCAGGTACTTGGTGGTGGCTGAATTGGACAGGGGGCTTCTCTTACACCTTTTGTCCAATACTCCTTGGAGTTTGTACCAGGACATAGTATAAGGAGAGTCTCGGCTGCTTGCAGGGGTCCAAATGCAACAAAGATCTGAGGCTGTCTAAATATGGCTGAGACACTAGAAAGCTTCATGGTTTTCAGATCAGGCATTGGAACATGCAGAAGCGAAAAGCTGAATAGTTAGCGTCCAGGCCGGGGCCAAGATTGGATGGACAGCACAGGTCCCGAGAAAGCATATAAAACACAAGCCAAGGTAAGCAGAAGGAGGTACAGGTACAATGGAGTCAAGTTGGGCCAAACACTGGATAGTCAAGTCATAGGGGCTGTTGGCCACTCATTGTGTTGAGCTTTACCAAGGGGGGTTTGTATGCATTCATCCACTATGTGCATTAGAACAAGCATGCATGTGTCCAGATGTCCATGCTGTGTCCCTAAGCGCCAGACCATGGACTGAATGGCTATTATTCAGACCTTCCTAATAGTTAAAGCACAGTGCATAATTAACACATATGTTTTTTTAACATTGTTTAAGTAGTTGTTCCCATATCCAGCAGCCACTTTCTGTTTGGACCCATGCGCTCCCTTGATAATTGCGATGACATGATGGAACTTCACACAAATGCTCCCTTTCCCTACCTATCTTTTCTTCACTGCCCCAATGCTCTATTCAGCTGCAGGTAACGGGGAAAATAATCCACAAGTAAGCTAGGAGAAGCTAGCAAAGGGCTGATGACTCTCCACCAAAACCCCATGTGAAATCACTGGGTCAGTCGCCAGCTCCATCACTGGCACATAAAATAAAGTGAGTGAATGAAATGCTCCCTATACCCAGAAATTAAGATCTCCAACTTTATAGCTTAAAGCTTCATAGTAACAATGAACACTTTTCTGTGCTTGATCACTATTCAATAGTACAGAATGGATGTGCCCAGGGTAAATATTCATATTTAATTTTGAAGCTGAAGAAAATATATTACTTTGTATAACCCTTAGCAGCTCTTTTTAACATTCTAGGTTAACCTTTAGTGTGATGGAAAAAAACAGGATACCATTCAGTGGTGAAAAAGGATGCTATTTTTGAAGACAAAGCTATTCTTCCTATGACCTTAATAATTTGATTTCAGTATCCAGAGACTTCTTGTTGTACCATTACCTGTGAACCCTGACCTACAGAACATACAAAGTGCATTAGTAAGAATTCCCAGTGTAACGTGTCCCTGGTCTCCTATAATAAAAAAGAGGGTGGAGGCACTGGAGGGTGAATGGTATATAAGAGAATGCAGAAGAGATATCTTGCTGGATAGCTACTACAATGCCTAGGTTGAGCAGGGTATAAGTGAAATCAAAGCACATGGGTGCCACCAGTAATCCTTCCTGCACTCTATGAAATAGAATATGAAAAGGATGATTGATTCTCCATCCAAGAAATAGGGATACTAGAAGGGTTTTTTATGGCAAACTATAGTATGCAGTACTTTATCTGAAATCAAACTTTTATTATAATCCACACCATGGTGTCACACATGAGAATGCCCTCATCCAGCATTTTTCCAAAAGCACACCAACCGCTCGCTTCGAGGAATAAATCCTTATTTAAGGTTAAAGTCGCTGATCTATATCTCACAAACTATTTTAAATAAAAAAGAAACTTGTATCTTTTGGAGACTGCCTGAGGATTGAGGTATCCTGCCCCTTGGAAATGCTTAGCAGTAACCTTTTGGGCTGTAAGAGGATGACTACTTGAACATTTTTAGAAAATCACATGACTGATTATAAAGATTATCAGGAATATGCCCAATTATCTCTCATTAGCTTCAATCCCATGAAGAAGTGGTAATTCTGTGAAACGCACTGGGAATCTAACAATTATATTGTCCGAAACCTCAAGGAATTAAAAAATTTCACCACCATAGTCATATGTAATAACCCGAACATAGTCTAAGGCTTAAATTGCGGGGAAGCTACGTATCTTAGCGGTATGTGATTTTAGGATGGGGGGCAGGATTTCTGCTTAAGGTGTACCTGCTTAAAAAAGGAAACCTACCGTAAGATATTTTGCTCCTTCTCTTTGGTGCAACTGGATTGTATTTAGTTAATTTAAACTGTTTAGAGTCCTGTAAAAGGTTACAATACCGATAATCATGCCAACCTTGAACTATGTACCTTCAAAGTCAGCAATAGCAAGAATTATATCCAGGCAGATCTCTTTGAGTCAAAGCAAGGGACAACTTTATGGAGTGTTGAGGTGGGTGTCTATGTGCTGAATAGGTTATTATGTAAGGTGGAATCATACAGGATTTCTTGAATACCATTACCATTACTTCTTACTTCCTAGCCCCAGGTTATAACAAGTCTTCAGAACTGATACTGCAACTAACGTAACAAGAGGGTATAATTATTTCCTAAAAGAATTTAGCAATCCAAGGCTTGAATAGGCCTCTCTGAGAGGATTTTGTGCAGGTATAAACTGTGCTTTTGGCTTGTTTGAATGTGTTAAAGAAAATTATCAGGTTTATTTTGAGGTACATAATTCTTTATACCGTAATAATCACTGTATGCATTGCATTACCTAGGAGACACTGATAAAACAGCCTGCTGTTTTCTTCGATTGAATCCACCGTCTCCTCGCAGGCATTGAGGGTATAGTTATGAAACATGCAAAGGAAACGTATTTATTTTAATCATTTTGATTACACTGACACTGTATGCAGTGCTTAGAAGAATAGAAGAATAGATATATCTAGTTTTGTCAGTTTCCTGACTCCAAAAGAGCCTGCGGTACATTTTATCTATCCGATCGTGACCATAGAAGCAATACTTGAAGAGCATTCAGAACCCGTGTCACTCAGGAAGTTTTCTGCCCACGTTAAAATGGTCTCCTGCTGGGGGAATCGATCTAGATCAATGGCGGCTGTAGCCTAGTCTTTGCATGCAATGTGTTGGGTTAGTGTGTTACAAAGCTACACCAGGAAAACTCAAGCAATAGTTTTTTTGTTCTTCCCTGGGGCTAGGTGCCTTCCAACTGTTCTAGTTCGGTAATGTGGGCCAAAAATAGAGTACATAGTCCTGTGTAAGCTCCAGCAAATTAACTGGGCTGTATTTTCCTAATCCCAATGGCTAAATTAAGTAAGGTAAGGTGGGTATGTGCTTCAAGGGAGCAGGAAAGCTAAATGAACCTTTTACTTTGCATGATTAAAGAAGAGCTTTTCAGCTCTGGTCCTCAAGTAAACCTGTACAAAGACCATTTTTTGTTCAATTTGATTACATGAAAAAGAAATCACATACTGAAAATATTTTTTTCCAAATGCACTTGAACATTTCAAATCCACAAATGATCTATGCACAGACGGTGCCTACTGATATCAGTATTTACCCATGGCTGGCAAATATGTTCAAGCTTTCATTCTATAGCATTTCCAGTGCAGGCTTTGTTCTGATTAGTGGCTGTAGGGCAATACTGAAAACTCTGACACATGTGTACATCAGTCTCATTTATAGGTTCATACACTCAGATACATCCAAATTAACCATAAATACAATGGGCAGATTTTAGGAATGTTTGTTAAAGGTCATGTTGTCAGTTGGCATCATTCTCCAAAAACTGGGCCACAAAAGCGAGAAGGAGAAGAGATGGCAGGACTATCTGAAACAAATGAGTGAATGTAACTGGAGCACAAATGTACTTACCTAAATTGGACATTGCACCCATTCTAAAATGCTGTAGTGGATCACCTGGGTGAGCAATGAGATGATGCCCATAACCTGTATTGAACTATCTTCTTTTGAGGCATTTTGCTAGAAGGAAAGTGAGTTGCAATACGTAAGCTGGGGGTAGGTTTATATATATTTATTTATATATTAAATAACTTTTTCCCCACAATTTTTTTCGTATTTTACTTTCCTAAGTGGTTTTGCCTAAAGCTAAATATGTCAACCTTGCTTTGTAGTGCAAAGAATGATTAAAAGTAGACGTAAGTCTTAAGTTTGCTAAAGCAAAAAAGTAAAATACTAAATTTCACAATCTTTTTCCTTTTGATATGTTACAGTGCTGCTGATCTCCAAACTACAAATCACTGCAGCAAGATCTGCATAGGAATTCCCCGAATAGGCTTCCTGATAGTGACAACAGTGCACCATGCGTAATACATTTTACAATAGTTACTTGCAGTTTGCTTCAGAAGCAAAAATAACAAGGTGGCAACACAAAAGCATGAATGCAAGGATTGCAAGATGTCCCCTTTGTAGATAAGGAGCCTGACTTTCATTGCAAGATCCTCAAATGTTGTTTTTAGGAACACCTAATCATGACATTTATCTAGATTTAATCTTGTTTTATCACATCACTACTGTAAACCAAAAATCTGATTGGTTCGTGGATTTGAACTTTCCATATAAGTTATACACTTTGCACCGCCTTTCCGGTCATCCCAGGAGGTCCATTTATAAGGGATAGGGTTATAACTGTCAGTTTTCTATTATTTTTTTACAATGCCACTGCATACAACAACATACAGCCCATCAATAAAATGCAGGAATTGGTATGAAGCCTGTAGTATTCTATGCAGTTTTATGCATTAGGGTTTTTTATTAATTAGGGGAGCATTGGTCACATGACTTTGACAAGTTACACTTCTGCTTTTTGAATGGACCCTGTTGTCTTATTTGTGGATATTAAATTATACCCATAGATATAGACTAGGCTGTTAAATAGTCAATCCACATGCTGCATATTTAGCTTCAGACTGGAGTAATGAAAGAAGATATCCATTAAACTTTTGGATTGTAATGGAAACTGATAGAAATTTTATTTAAAAAAATGTTTTAAAAGAAACATGCGGATGGTAAAAATCCGAACAGCCAAAGAGGGGCAAAATTAATGGATTGAGTAAATCAGGGGCGGGACAAATTGGTTTTGAAAATGCCTGTCTGGCTTTCATACTGATCTACATGCAACCTTAGCATCAACAATTTGCATACAATATGGAAATTCTGACTTTTCAAAGTTCTTCTTAAGCAAGACAAGTGGTGCGATCTCTTCTGCATTCTAATATAATGATAACTATATTAAGCTATACCAGGATATAAGATAAATTGCACAACAGGCACACATTTGTACAGTTATCTTCATTCATCCACCTGCCCCTGGTGGCACCAGATCTACCCCATGTCACCCCTTCTATCTGGCGGTAAGAAATGTTACAGTGCCATCCTTCACAGTCACTGATAATTTACTTGTCTGCGTGATTTCAGCAGCTTTATGTTCTTTTGATAGTTAGTTGCTGTAAAACTGTTCGGAAGGATGAAGATTTCTGAAAAGCAATAATGCGTGATGTGCCGGAATCAAGCTGCCACCCACCACTGGCAGGAGAAACACAAACAAAAGGAGGGGGTCTCAATTAGTTTGAGTGACAATATGAAAACCAGAAAACTGCATGAATTGGAACATTTATCTTCTAGCTATTAAGATATACAGTGCGAGAGAGACAGGATAAACCTAAAGGTAGCAGAAAAGAAACTGCCCACTGAAAGCCGATCATGTGGAGCCAACTCAACTAATAAATCAGAAAGGCTTAGAACAAGAAAAAAATAGGGAAAAGTTGCAGGGTCTAAAAGACAAGAAAGAAGGGGTTATAGGAACTGGCTGATGATGAGTAAAGGTTGGCATAATGAGAAGTAGCCCCTACTGGGTTAAAGGATCAGATTTGTGGTGGAAGGGTTACGTATTGGACGTCCCTGGGGCATAGCAAAGCAATTTCTGGCATTGAATGAGCTTCTCCTAGCCCTCCTTTTATTTGTTTGTTCTGTTTGTATATTAATCTATGTCACAGCAGCTTTGTGTGGGTTGCAAGGTTGCTGAAGATGGTCATATTGGTCAAAACATTGTTAGGAACCCAATCTGAGGTTTGGTTTTCCCTTTGTTGGTGGTTTAGTTGGAACGACTAGTGTTATAGGAACTGGTTAATGATGAGAAGAGGTCGATATAATGAGAATTTAGCAGTTACTGGATGAATGAGATCAGACTTGTTGTGGAAGGGTTACGCATCGGAGGTCCCTGGGGCAAAGCAAAGCAATTTCATTTTTCTGGCACTGGCATTGAATGAGTTCTCCTACCCTCTCTTTTCTTATTTGTTTTGTTTGTATGATATTATATGTCATACATTTGTGAGTTTTAAAGTTGCTGAAGATAATCATCTTGGTAAAAACATTGATAGGAACCCAAACTAAGGTTGGCTTTCCCTTTGCTGGAGGTATATTTGGAATGACCTAGTGTGGATGTAACTGTGGTTACCTTGTTTTTATCACTCCCAAGGTGGTGTGTTGTTGATAGGGGTTTAGCAAAAGCAGACAGTCACCAAATATACATTATTTGGGTTTAAATAGGTGCCTTTGACCTTCATTTGTTCCACCATTTGTCATGTATCTGTTGTTAATTATTAAGAGGCTGATATAGCCGTAGGATCCCAATCCTTTTTGAATGCCTAATTAACAAGACTGCGGAAGTTTGGGTGGGTTTGATTTCTTTGAAAAGATAGCTCCATCTGAATTACCTTGGTTTTGTATTAAAAACAATGCTGCAGGGGTGAACACAGTTATTCCAATGTTCATTTTAAAGTTGCACCTAATAAACAACACCAATTAATACAGCAGCGTAGTCATTAAAACTCATTATAGCTGAACTCCAGGCAAACAGCTAAATACACAGACGAAATACATCCATGGAAACTGTTTAACCTACCAAAGGATTTGTGCTTCTGTGTATCAGGTCCTGGAATAATAAAACTCTGCCCCAAAGAGCAGCCCTGTTTAGCCTGATAACCTGACATTTCTCTATTGTAGTCCCATTTTCAAGTTTAGGTGCACCCCTTCCCCCATACCTGTGAATGGTACATAAAAGAGCAAGTTCGGACACCTTACTCTAATTAGGTTTTTTTTAGAAATGTGTAGCTGTTTTATAGTAGCTGTTTTTTTTGGATTGGATCAGGTGGGCTTTCCTCCACCAATATTGCTCATTGAGCATTGGAAATCTATAAATATGTTGCCAGATTACCAACTGTTTTTCCAAGGACCACTTTTGGTAGGTTCTGATCTTTTCCACAAGACCTGACAATTTGGGTATTCTCTGACCCAGCCATCAAGGTATCACAATTTGTCCCTTGTCAAAGTCACTAATATCTTTATGCTTGCCCACTTTTCTGAGGCATCCTACAGAGCAGACTGTCCTGTCTAATGGTCCCCAACCCTTACCAGGTGACATTGTAACCATCGGACTGGATCACCTGCTTCCATATCTACTTTAGGCACTTGCGGCAGTTAGCAGTGGGCAGCATGGGAGCTCTGACTGGTTTATTCTGCCCCATATGCAGAAAGAAGTGATGCAAAGTACATTCCAACGCCTTCATGACCAACATTCAGCTTTTCAGAAATTTTTAGCTTTTCTTTTTGGATAAGATATAATATAAATATAATCTTGCATTGGCACTATGTATTAATGAGCCTTGGGATCCCATAATGTTGTTGTTAGTTTACCAATTGTTTTACTTTTACCCATTTTTGGTAACACCATTTTCACAGGACCTGCTATTTTGGATATGTTCTGACCTAGTTATCAAGACATCACAATTTGGCCCTTGTCAAAGTGACTACGATCCCACATTTTCCCATTTTTTTCATTACATCTTCCAAAGCTGACTTTTTTCTCTTCCTAATATATCTCATTTCTTGCCAGATGCCTTTGTAACCATATCATTCATAGTATTCACTCAGCCTATTGTTTTGGCTGATCCATGTATGCACTTCTACTTTATTCAGCAAGATGATGGAGGAGAGCAGATCTTTAGTTGTCATTTGTCCTGCAGTCATCTATCAGATGCGTGCATATTTCTACCTTTAATGGGGGGTGGGTGCTGAACTCTGTACATAGAGAAGGCTTGCAGCTATAAGACGTATGTATGGGACATAGAAATATATTCCCAAGATTATTATTTTGCCGGTAGTTCTGCTTCTATGTTAGGAAGTAGCTCAGGAGGTCAATGCCTTGCAATCAAGCAATCTGATGTGTATAAAATTCCGCTTACAGCTCACTTAGGGCACTCAGTGTTCGCTCTAAGAGGCTGTAAGTGCACTCCTGATAAAAGAAGGTGAGAAACTTGCTGAAATAATGTCCAATTCTTTTGCTTGTAAACTGGGGAGCCAGGCAATGTGTTACCAGGGGGATATCTGTGTTAAGATCCTAACAAGAGCAGGGTTCATAATCTGCTTTGGGTATTAAAGTCCCAGTTCACAAATGTGTCTGCAAGGAGACAATTAGAAGCTTGAACTGGAGAAGAAGCTCTCTGTTGGATATCTGGGTAAATACAGACAGCCAAATTATCGAAATATCTTTTGAAGTGTCTAAAGAAAAAACTTATTTTTTTTTTTTGGAAGGGGGGGGGGGTGATACACATATTGGAGCTTTTATGCTATCTGTATCTACATAAGAGTGTTCTCTTTTTGTACAGTACAAACCGAAGCCCAGTGGAGGAAGAGTAGGTGGAGAGAGGGCATGACAAGGAGCGAGGGGTGCATGGAGAGGACAGGGTTAAGGTTGGTAGGTGATAGGGTGTCAAGGAGTCAAGCCAAGGTGATTGGTGGAAGGATGGGGTGGAGCTAAGAGGTGTTTAAAAGGAAGGGGATGGAGGGTAGGCGGTCAGTCTAAGGGCAGCGGAGAGCAACTATCCTTCCCGCCCTCCCTGGTATGATGTGTTTTGGGGGAATTTTAGTGGGTGGCACGTTATCCTTTTGCAGTAAGAAAAAGGTAGTGGGGTCCCCCATCAAGGTGTGGGGTCCCCTAAAATAGTTTAGGTTCAAAAGGTGGTATTTAGAGGATACTGAAAAGGGTTTGTGTCCCGAAGCTTTATGAGTTATGCGGCTGGGAACAGGTGCATCAGTCCCAATGGTGATGAAGATGTAGGCAGGGCCTTCGAGGATCTGCAGTTTCCTGAGTTCAGAATGATATGGGTATAAATGCTATGGATTTGTGATAGTACTGGTTGGGGATGAGCGAGCGAGTTTTTAAAACCCGATCTCGCTGCAAATTTGGCCGGTCTCGATTACTGAAATTGTAAGCAAGAATGGCCGCTGTAAATTCGCCGATCGAGATCGAATTAAAAAAAATAAATAATAAAAAAAAAAAGCGCGGGCTGTGCTGATCAATGAATGCAGCACCGGCTGCATTCATTGATCAGCTCAGTGTGCGACCCCCGGCACTAGAGGTTAAATGGGTTACAAGTTTTCCCATTCAAAACCTCCAGTGCTCTCTGATTGGCTGAGGAAAACTTTCACTGGAGGTTTTGAATGGAGAGACTTGTCCCCATTTAACCTCTAGTGCCGGGAATCGCAAACAGGATTCCCAGAGATGCAAGAATGATTGCATCTCTGAGAATCCACTGCAATCCCGGGGCACTAGAGGTCAATTAAGAGAATGAGAGAAACTCCATTGAGAGTTCATCTGCAGTTCCACTGCGATCCCCGGGCACTAGAGGTTAATTAACTTACTGACTGAATCCCCTGTGAATCCTCCTGTTATAATTTCCTTGATCTTCCGATGGTTTTGTGAAATAGGTTCGCCAAAATTTCACGGAACCATCAGAAGTTCGAGGAAATTTTCACGAGAACCGGAGGCATTCTCGGCATAATAAAATGGCTGATTGCGGTCATTTGATCACATACAAGTATTTGTATCTATATCGGGCGGAGGTAAGTGGTCTGGGGGAGGGGGAAGCGAACATCCGAGCTACCTGGGTTATGACAACCATTGTAGCTGTGGCAATAAGGGATGAGAATTCAATATTTTTCGCTTTTCACCTGATCAAGAATAGCAAAAAAGTCTTCCAATGGGGTAACCTGTTACAGCAACAATTGATGAAGGGTCTCCTAGATTGTAAGCTCTTCAGAGTAGGGTCCTCTGCTCCTGTTCACTGTCTGTATTTGTCTGTCATTTGCAACCCCTATTTAATGTACAGCGCTGTGTAATATGTTGGCGCTATATAAATCCTGTTTATTAATAATAATAATAATAATAATAATAATATGACTGACTTTGGGTAATTAGAAACTTTATTTCACCTGCATTTATGCATTTATTTATTTATTTTATATATGTTTAGAGGTTAGCTTTGAGTGTTGGGTAAAATGTTAGTGCTATATAAATAACAAGATTCAATTTGAATCAGAAATGTACTGTAAGTCTCATTAGGGAAGAAATGTTCGATAATTGTTATAAATATGCATTCATGTTACAAATTGCTATTCCAACATGAGGTCCTTTTTAAAGAAAGCAGTACAATAATAGCTGTACATTTATGTGGTTACTGTGGTTCAGCAGAACAATAAAATCCAGAGGTGTTTGTATTCTGGGCAAATGTAAAACACTGCAACCAGCAAAGACCAAGTGCTACAAATTACTGCCATTATATCCCTTAATAGGTCTGTTCTTACATATTATTTTCCCAATTAATTTGCTTTTTAAGTCCATTTAAAAACTTTTACTTGGCAAAAAATCATCTTTTAGGTTTAAAGATGTCCAGCATCAATTAACTCACTTCTTTGGATGCCAGAGTGACAGTTCTCCAGTCTAGTCATTACATGGCACGGCTCTCTGCAATATTTAGGGTCCACTCACTGCAAAGAAGAAGGTGAGAAGGGCCTATGGCATTGTTGGACCTGGTTGAAGACACCCTTTCTAGTAGCAGGGGTGCTCCAAGGGGCCAGAGCAACCTTTCTTATTGTTTTTAACATGGGGGAACCCTTTAAATCAGTGGGCCCCATCCTTTTGGAGCTCGCAGACCCCTAAATGCACGGACTCCAGATTGCGCATGCGCGGGGAGCCATGTTTCACTCAAAGGGGAAGAAACTTTCCCCAGAGTGATGTAATGAAACCAGAGACACAACCTGTCAACCGCCTTAAGCCTGCGATGCATACCGGAGACATGGTTCGCGGCTCTGGCCGGTGCACCCCTTCAAGCGAGGTCCTTCTTCAGACCCCGCCGAGGGGTGCACTGGCCAGAGCCGCGGGCCATGGACCAGGGGTTGGGGACCCGTGCTTTAAATAACTTTCAGGTTTTCAGGGAACCCCTTCTATAATTACTATATCCACAGCTCCCAGTAAATTTGTATGGTGGTCAAAGGGAAGAAAGTCATCCTTACAGATGGACAAAAAGATTGTTGAGGGTCACGTAAACTGACCTGAGAGGCACAGATTGCTAATTGCTCAAGTAACCTATTGGCAACATTTGAAAAACCACTGGGCTAGAGATTTGGGGGGGAGGGGATTTGACCCTGAACTTGGGTTTTAAATCCCAGGTTTGAGCTTAGCTCTCCACCTCTCAAATACACTTTCTCCTTGGAGAACCTTTTGGAAGTTTGTATGCTTTTTTTATCCCTACAAAGTCTTCAGAATGGTCTTTAGATGCAGTAGCTCCTTTCTTTTTAGGCTTTTCCTAGCAGTGAGAAAACTACTGAGGATGCTTAAAGCTGCGCTGAATGTTAGTACTATCTGCATTGATACACTGTTAATAAAGGGTATCACAGTAATGCAGCCTTTAGGGGGTGTTCCCGTGACACCCTGCATTTATAGTGTGTCCTCAGGAATGCTAGCTCTCACTTAACCTAGAAAGGTGAGAACATCTTGTGGTAAAGATAAGGTACTGCAAAGGACAGCTCCAGATTAAAGATGAGTTTTTCAACTGCTTGAGGAACATTTTGTTTAAAAAACAAATTGTCGAGAGTTGGGATTTAAAGTGAACCTATTGTTTGCCCATGAAAGGTAAGATTTATACTTACATATACCCATTCCCCCTACTGGAGAAAAGTTAGAAAGCTAGGTTCAGACATACAGAGGAGGTAAGAGACAGAGGCACTTGTTTCCCTAAAGCTTGTGAGTATTACATTTGCTCCAAAATACACACAGAGTGGTGGTGGAGTGAACACAAGGTGAGTATCAGCAGCAGGAAGGTAAAAGCATGTGAACTTCTCATTGTTCCCTGCAGGAGAAAAGCACTGGTTCACTTTGAAACCCTTCTTATCCATCTATTTAGTCTTTCCTTTCCTTAGCTTTTGTTAGAACCTAGCTCACTGCTGCATATGTAACAATAGGATTGAGAACAGTCCTATAAATCTGAATTTTAGATTTCTGTGATAAAATCCTTGATCTCATAACTGTCTCCAGTGAATAATAACATCGCTCCCCGGCAGCCACTCTTTTATTCTCTACAAACAAATACCTTATGATTTTATAGTGTTTTGGTTTTTTGGACAGGCAGATATGGGAGCGCCTCTGCTGAATGTACGTGGGTGGGGTGCTAAGTCACTACTGAATCATTCGGCATGGAGAATACTGTAGTAGAGGTGGTGGGGTTACACTTTTAATTTTCCAGGCTTATTATTGGTTACTTAATTTACTCGATAGAAACTGATACTATCAATGTAATCACAATAGTTGCTGTTGAATAAATTAACTAAGAAGGAGAATGTAATTCTGACAAGTATCATAAGTCAATTGGAAAATCTCCACAAATCTTCTCTGTCAAACCTCAGTCTCTGAGCGCTGTATCACCTTGGTGCCACCTCTAAAATTGGGCTGATGCTTAAATTAAATATCCTGCAAGAATAACCCTTGATAAGATATTATGGGGAAGAGCAGTGGATAGCCATGACAGTAGAAATAGTCAATGAGACACAAAATTATGCAAATTGCACTGAATCATTTAAATTTTGCAACTTGCAGATTATGATTGGCTCAGTTTCATATCTGTCCCAGGGAGAAAGGGAAGGTGATGAGTATGTGACTATAGTGAGGAGGTAATTGTATGGGCTCATACAGTGCAATATCCTATATGTTAATGACTGCAGTGGAGAGGAAGTTGTATGGGCTCATATAGAGTAAGAATTTGGGAAATGGAATCAGCACCCCATTACTGAAAAGAGGTAATTGTATGGGCTCATACAGTGCAAGAAGAATGGAAAGGAAAGAAGAAGAGTAACTGACTACAGTGAGTAGGTGGTTGTATGGGTTCATAAAAGCAAGAAGAATGAGAAGGGAAGTGGAAAATAATAGTACAGTAAGGAGGTAGTTTTATGGGCTTACAGAGCATGAATAATGGGCGATGAAAGGAATAAGTAACTAACTACAGTAAAGAAGTAGTTGTGTGGGCTAGAATAGAACAGGGAGACGGGAAATGTATTCAGAACCTCTCTACAGTAAGGGAACACATTTTTGGACTCATACAAAGCAAGCAAAAGGAGAAGGGAAGGAAAGGAGTAACTACGTCCAATAGAGGTTATTTGTACAGACCCATATAAAGCCAGAAGAAGGGTAAGGGGTAAATTCATAACTACAGTAAGGAGGTTGTTGTATGGGCTTATACAGTGCAAGAAGCATATTATATATGTAAATGACTGCAGTGGAGAGGAAGTTGTATGGGCTCATATAGTGTAAGAATTTGGGTAATGGAATCAGCACCCCATTACTGAAAAATGTAGTTGTATGGGCCCATACAGTGCAGGAAGTATGGGAAGGAAAGAAGAACAGTAACCGACTACAGTGAGTAGTTGGTTGTATGGGTTCATAAAAGCAAGAAGAATGGGAAGGGAAGTGAAAAATAAATAGTACACTAAGGAGGTAGTTTCATGGGCTTTTACAGAGCATGAAGAATGGGCAATGAAAAGAATAAGTAACTAACTACAGTAAAGAAGTAGTTGTGTGGGCTAATATAGGACAAGGAGATTGGAAATGGAATCAGCACCTCTCTACAGTAGGGGATCATTTTTTGGACTCATACAAAGCAAGAAAAAGGAGAAGGGAAGAAAAGGAGTAACTAAGTGCAATAGGGGTTAGTTGTACAGACCCATATAAATCCAGAAGTAGGGTAAGGGGTAAATTCATAACCACAGTAAGGAGGTAGTTGTATGGGCTTATACAAAGCACAACAAATTGGGGATGAAAGGAAATATTAACTAACTACTATAGGAGATAATTGTATGAGCTCATACGGAGAAGGAAGAATGAGAAGAGTGGGGATGAGTAACTGACCTGATGAGAAGATACATTTTTTTTTTATCTGAGGTCTACACGGATTTGTAAAGGGGACCTGAGAATGGACACAGAACTTTAGTTACAAGCCGACATTTACTGATCAGGTTTACATTATTTACTTTCATTCAATTTATTTTAATTGACCAATGCTTTGTGACTAGGCCTAAATATTGGTCCCATCCTTATGAACTGTCCAGTTCTGATACACAGTCCCTTTAAATAAACTTTACCTAATCATCTGTGTTTGGATTTCCAGTAAGTGACAGATTCTACACATTAGCTTTTGTTCTTTTCTACTCTCTTAAAAGCCCCAGGGTCAGTACAGTACACAAGTCAATAAGTACATGACTGGATGCTGGAGTTAGTGCACAGATCTCACCTTCCAGGTTATTTATATCCAGGAGGAACAGAGAAGACCCAGGGGACCAGCCTCTGTACAGCTGACACGGCTCTCCTCGCCAAGAAACCTGCTGCTTAGAACCTGCCAGGGTCTGGATCCAGCACCCCCGACATGCCTCCCCCTTGCTGCTGACTCAGCACAACCCAGTAATATTAATGAGTAATAAAAAAGATTTTCTTATTACTGAGGAGCCGCCACAGGGAAATGCACTGGCAGCATCCACTCCATTTACTTTCATTTGTTCAGGCCTGGCTGCTTTATTTCTTTTCATAAACTCTGTCAGATGTTCATAATGTAGCACTCAAAACCCATAAAATACCTGCTTATTACAGGAACCTGCAATCAAGCGACTTCATATGAAACAACCATGATCTCATGTGAAGATCATCACAGCATGTGTTTCTTTACGTACCGGAAGAGTTTGGGTAGATCGCCCACCTAATATCTTAATTTGCATTTATAACAAGTGACTTGACTTAAACCGGATTCATTTAAATGGATAATAGTATCCATTGCATTAGTGTTGGCATGACTGAAGGGGCCTCAACTGTCTGCTGACTGCACTGAGTTTTAAGCTTCTAACACCTTCCTGGACTTTATTAGTATTAATAATCTATTGCTGGCTGAAAAATAGAATCCAATTAAGCCAACTGATTCATTTAGTGCAAAGTATATTGATGTGTAATAATCCCCAATTAAACTTTATTGCTTAAGTAAAGAGTTGTGCGCACACTTGGTAAAGGTACAATCCACTAAAATATTAAAGTCAAACTCTAGGTTGCAATACAGTAACTGCCATTACTTTGGGTGACTCTCCCCCTGTGTACAGCAGTTTTCAATCTCAACCACACCATTGGACAATTCATGGTTGAGTACTAACTCCAGTCCTCTAGCAGCAGCCTATGGTAGCACTGCCCATAATTTAATTTAGAAACATGACCAAATGGGTTTGGTTATGTTAGGAGATGCGCTTCTGCCCGACACTCCCAGGCTGTACACTTCCACAGTATAGACCACCCGGCTTATTCCACTGTTATTGTTTGCACTGCCCACACCCTGATTGAATGTGTACGACCTCAGCTTTCAAAATTGACCACCGCTACTGTCTGCAATGTTCACAGAGCTATTGAACATTGACCAGCATTACTGTTTGCCATCACTGAGCTATTGTTTGCACACAGGCATCCAACTGCATTGCCCACTGATCAGATTGCATGTGTATGGCCTCCAGGCCAATCACCACCGATATTTACTCACAACAGAACTCTTCCTTCTGAAATCTGACAGATGCTTCCTCTGTGCCGTGCCGAAGACTGATACCAGGATGACGCAGGACCCGATGGAAGAAACCAGTTTGACCCGACGGACAAATTGATCCACGGGTTTGAAGGTAAGTGTGATTTTATTGTTTTGGGTTTATTTCTGCTTTAAATTTTTTCTATGCATACAAGCAAAACAACTTACTTACCTCTCACAGGTCCGTTCTTTGTTCAGGCATAAACCTGAGTCTGTATTTACTTCCTGGACCAAGATGCTGGCTCAGTGGGGACACATATAAATCTCGGTGCCTGTACAGTTTTTGGCTTTGTGCACAAAAGTCAGTGACAGGTACATCAGAGCTCAGCCAATACAGACAATGACAAATTTCATCCGCCAGTGGCCAGATTGGCTGTCTCTACTATAGTCACCAATTCTAATTTAGATTTGCTAAATCCTGTTGGATCTCCTATCCATTCCAACTATGTTTAATCAGAGTTGGAATTTTACTGTTCCAAGCCTCTCCAGCTGCCACCAAAACAGGTGTCCCCATTAGAAGACTTCTCCTCCCCTTCTATTCTCATGACAATTGTAGAGTTCTGGATCTCCTATCACTTTCAGGTCCAAAGACAACATCATTAGTATAAACAGGAGGGATTATATAAAAAGTTTTGGATTTAGATATATGTTGAGCATTAGCTTGCTGTGCCTAGGATTAAACACAGTCCATTTTAGCATCATGTGGTATTGTACAGCGGCATTTTTTGTATGCCAGTAAAATAAATGTTAAACTCTAATGTGTCCTGTTATGTCTTTAATATTGTTATTGCTGCTATGTAATGGGCAGCTATTACCACAAGTGTAATAGAGGGCTTTATGGTCGGGCCGCGTATAGTGCCGCACTGCAGCTTATGAAATAACATTGGGGAAAAAAAATCATATCTGGTTTGTACATAGGAAGACGCCATAGATCTGAACTGTTACATTGAATGATCTATGGCCGGCCTGGTGAGATTGATGTCTGTAAATGATGCCAGGCAAATCATAAAGAGGTATAAATAATGCATTTTGGGCTGTTAAAGTAGCATTTTATGATGTGATGTACTTGTAAAAATGAAATGTGCAAATGTTCTGCTTTTCTATAACTGCTAAGCTCTAAGATTTCTCATGAGCTTTCGCAGGTAAAAAAAAAAGTAAACACATTTAACATCATATTCTCTATTTGACAGTTACCTGCCATATAAATGGAAACCTGCAGGCCATTTAAAGAGTAATAAATAGATAATTATCACTACAGCCATATAAAAGCTGGATTGTGTGATCACTGTTATACATACATTCAGAAATAGCTCTAACATTTACCTTTCATTGTACCACATGGTGGAATGATAAAGCAAGAAGTATTACACTAAACATCACATGGCTAGAGGGGATTTTTGCCAAATTGTTATTGAAAATTTGTTTACTTGTACTAAAATTTTATACTGAAAATTAGGCCAAATTTTGCCATGCGTCAGATTTGCATTGCTGACCTTTACAAGCTCATTTCAAAGTCTGGAACATGATTCCGTCACCAAAATTGGCATAGGGGGCTCTGTTGCTCTATGTTGTTTTTCTGTTAATTAAAGTTGGTAAATAAAATGCAATTTTTAAAGGTCCCTGATGACATTTGAGTTACTTGGAAAGCTTCTGAATGTAGTGATGTACCAAAATTACTTAGGGGTCTGGGGGACCTTTTCACACAGCATCCCCTAAACCCCCCTTTCCCAGAAATATTGTTGGGAATACAATGTTTAGGGTAGTCTTTCTGAATATTTCTACCCATGAGGAACCATCAAAGTGGTTTTCAGGTCTTGGGGAACCCCTAATAAATTATATATAAATAATAACATTTTTTGGAGATCATTGGGAATCAAGCCTCTTAAAGTGGTGGACAGTCGACCAATGCCCTCCTACAGTGTTGGCCAGAAAACTCAAAAACATCTTCAGACTCATGCAGCTGGCTCTACCAAGTGGTGTTGGTCCCAGGACTATGTAAGGGTCATCAAATGGGGGGGGGGATCAACCTGGGCTTGAAGATCTTCTAGCAACCTAAAAAGGAACCCTGATTGAGAATGGCTGGTTTAGGGCCATTCCCAAATCCAGTATTTTAGGATGTCATCAGGGCAATAGGTTAGGGAAACTTCTCCAATGGGGGCAGCTGTTCTGGGGACAACACTCTGGGATAAAATGTTTTTTGGTTTTGGAGAGATCTCTTCTCATTCCCTATTGTGTCTGTAAGGAAGTGAAGGTAAATCTCCCTAATGGGGTGCAAACCTGACGGGGCTTCCTTGCTCTATTTCTAAAACAATAGTCTGGATATACACACAAAATGTTGTGAGAGCTTTTTTTCTGATTATATATACAGTCATGTGAAATCCAAGGCTTTATGTATCAGGAAATATTAAAAAAATCAGTTGGTCCTTAGCAGGTTCTCAAATTAGTTTAATCTTACAACACACAACAGATTCCACCATGTCAGTATTTATGTAAAAGAAATGAAGCCAAATGGAGCCATGTGTTGAAAACCTAAGTACACCCCATGATTTGATTGCTTGTGGAACCATCTGTAGCAGCAATCTCTTAAGGTCCCTTCACAGCATTTCCATAAGGTTAAGGTTTGGACTTTGGCTGGGCCATTGCAACTCCTTGATTCCTTTCTGTGTCAGCCGATCAGTTGTAGATTTGCTGCTATGCTTGGGATCATCGTCCTGTTGCATGATCCGATTTTGGCCAAGCTTTAGCTATTCCACAGACCTCACATTTGATTCTAGAATATTTTTGTAAACAGAGGAGTGAACTCAATGACAGCACAGGAGGTCTGTTAAATATCTAATGAAACTTTGGAATCTGTTTTGTGTTGTTTTACACCTGAGTTCAGAATCAAATAATTTTAGAAACTCTTTAACATTCGGGTAATCTCTTTGAATGTTTCACAAGATAATGAGTGGATGTGATGACAGCTATACATTAGGTACATCATTATGCTTGATTTGAATACAGTCAAGTCTTATGTTTTTGTGAGGTTGCTGCATTCAGATGTAAACTGAATAACATTTAGTTTGCTATATCATTGTGCATCTTAAAAAAAATAACATCCATTAAATATTTTTTTATCTACTTTTACCCATCACTTCTTAGAGATGTTTTCCTCCAGCTTCATTTGGCAAATTCCTAACTATATGCACTCGCTCCAGAGTTTGATTCATTTTGCTTATTGCATTTTTTTTCTTTAAATGCATGTTAGTATGTTTTTTTTTACTTGGGACATGCTCCTGTAGTTTCTATGATTTCCCTGCAATTTTGGTGACAATAATATGCTCAGGTGCTTTGCATTGTAAGTAGAATTAAAGTCGCACTTTGAACTTTTGAGATTTAGGCATTTGGCTATTGTAAAAAGGGACAGGCAATGTCCCTTTTGCAATAGTTGCTCTTACCTGGTTGGCGCCCAGCTGTCAGAATTTCCTGAGCTGCACATGCGCATGCCAAGAATTATTGAAATAACACATCCCTGCTTGGGAGTTGGGTCATCCTGATACGACGATACAAAATAGCCCAGGATGTTATTTGCGAAGTAAAGAAGAAGGAAGCAGGTGGCTGCCTGCTATGAAACAAGGATACGTGAGTAGCTGCAGGTTTAACTCCAAAAGTTGGCTGGAGTTTTAAATTCCTATTTTTCTGACCCCTCCATGTCAGCACACAATGGGTTAATCCCTTTCAACTGCCACTCTCTGGACCTAACTAGATCAATTCAAGGTGGTCCATACCTTAGTGCTCCTTCTCCTGGGTGTACTAATTATTTCCCGTTGTGTGCTGACATGGAGCGGTCAGGAAAAAGGAAAATGTATTACTTACCGTAATTTTCCTTTCCTGATAAACTCCATGTCAGTATTACATATTATATATATATATATACCCAGCCTTATTTTTTTGAGGAGGGCTACTTGCACAATTTATCTAGTTAGGTCCTGAGAGTAGGAGTGGAAAGGGATGGTTCCATTGTGTGCCCCCATGAAGTTTATCAGGAAAGTAAAATTACGGTAAGTAATTTTCCCTTTTTGCTGACTATAACTTCAACTCCTATTGATCCCCCCTCACCTGCAGTTTTAGTGAGCTTACTATGTGCAGGTGTTTGGTATACTCACTAATTATTCAGGGGATTTGCATTTAACTTTTAAAGTTGAGGTGTACTACATGCAATGTGCGCAAAATTTCCTACAAGAATTCTATTTAAAAGGTCTTGTCTGGGCTGTGACTTTTTAACACATATAATGTGCTATGTCACTAACAGTCTTTATCATCTCAGAACATTGGTATGCCTACTGGTGCACTGTTTACTTCAAAAACCTAAAACGACATCAGAATTACTCATGTATTTGTTTCGTGTCTATACCCATCAGTAGCCATTATCCTTCTGCGTCAAAGATTTGCAGTCTGCCCCTAAACCTGATCTGTGTAGCAATCTGGACTTTACATAAATTGATCCATAAACCACACATTAATCCCTCATAAGGCTACAGCAACGGCACGGACTGGAAGTCACGATTTTGATACAGGCTATTACCAGGACTTTAGGAGTATTAGGCATGCATCTTACAGAACATTGCCTACCACATGTGGTTCATGTGCAAATTGACGGATCATGGATCTGCTTTGTAATTCCCTCATCACCACCAGTCAACGCTTAATGTACATACAGGATACGTAAGCCATCCCGAAGTGGAATTGGTGCATCAGAATAAAAGCATAAGTATGGGGTTAATTCTGAAATTTTATTCAGACACATTGCACTTCCACACTTTCAAATCTCCAAACCAAGCAGATGCGGAAAACATGTTTTGTCATGCAGATCTTAATGTCTTTGAACTGGTATTGAAAGATGTTTACTGAAAAGGTGATTGTATTTCAACAAAGGAGAAAGAGTGAATGTATAACTTCTACCCAACACAGACTCCCTTTAATTCCATAGATAACTCCCTACATTGAGCTGTACTTATATCCCAGCTTTCTACCAAGATGTGATGGGAATTTCAGATCAAGGTGATGGCATTGTGTCTATGAATAACAAAATCGCATCAAAATATACCCGCCAACTAACAGTGATAATTTTATTGAGCTTTCCTGTGTCAGAAATATTGTGCCGACGGTGCTTTCATAAACAGCCTTGGTGGTTTTTCCTTTCTGCTGAATTTTCATGCCAGGTTTTGTGCAGGAATATGAAATGATCTCAAAATAAAACAATTTCAGTCCATTTTAGTAAGGCCATTTTATTTCATTCTACTGTGTTTAAGCAAAAACCAAGGAACAAAATATTGCAGGAAGACCTGGATAGATGCCTATTCATCCTACAGACACAGTTAGATGCACAGCAATCAGTGTGCAGAAAGCAGCAAGTGATTCGGTCAGTTCCTCTTTATCTCTCCAGAGCAGGGATTGGAATATACAGGCCAGCTTTTAAGGGAATAAAGCTTCGATCATTCTAGTTGTCAAAAGGGGATCACCTTTAAAGTATATCTAAAGCCCAAACTTTTCTTTTCAGTTTTTGATATTGAAAATGCTTAAAGTACATCTTAAGGCAAAACTTTATTTTTTGACTCAACAAGTGAAAAAATATCTTTCCAATATGATGAAAATGCCCATTTAAGCTTCATACAGGTTCCTGTCTTCTATCTTGGGCAAGTACAGCTTTTCCAATATGGTCGTCCACCATGCAAGAATAATTATTGACCAACATGAATGACAGATATTGTTTTATCAATGTCTGTGGTGTCCATCTTGGGGTGTCCACATTAGGGTCTGCTTCATGTGTATACTTTCCATTGGCTATCTAGTGGTGGGGTCATCTCAGAATTTAGACACTGATACAGCAGCAGTGATGTCAGCTCAAGGAAATTGTAAAGAACTGACCACGTTGGCAAAGCTGCTCCATCAGGTCTGGAAACAGCACTGGTAAAGGACATGGTAAGGTTGTTGGATTTGGGTGATATGTCTCCACATACAGAATGGGACAGGGGGGAGTGGGAGGGATTATATGCCTGCAGTTGGGTTTTAAAAAAATACTTGAACCCCTTTTTTTCTAAATATGAAGGATTTAGCAACTTGGACAGTGGACAAGACTTTTTGTCTCTTACAGGGGAGAATGAATTTCGAAGTACAGTGAACCTGTTGCTGTGCATTCCACGGGGAAGCATATTAGTCAAAGCATTACCAAAGAAAACTTTTTAATGACAATGTTTAAGTGCTGTATAATTGTAATTGTAGGAGAGGTAAAAATGTTGCACACGACTGATTTTTTCATGTCAATATTTTATTCATTTGAGAAGAAAAATATAAAGCGACTCAATGAAATGATTCAGTAAAAAAAGTCAATCAAATCAGTCAGTTGAAGGAAGGTGTATTGTGTAATCTCTTGTTCGTGTCATGTAATGGGTGGCGTTGTCAAATTCATCATGTATAATGACATTTAGATTAGTGGTGGTGACAAATTTAATGACAGGTCTCCACTCAGCAGGTCTCATCAGTCTTCATTCACTTCACAGAGGGCTGATTAGAGCAGCAGGTAGAAAACAAACACAAAAGGTAACAGTGCCCAGAAATTGCGTGAATATCTGGAATGAAGTTGGTGTGACATTCGTATCATCGCAGCTGTGTCTGCTGAAAATGTGAGCTCCAAAATGGCAGACTATAGACTCATTAAGGATGATTGATTATAACATTTTGTCAATGCATATAGGTTCACATGTATCATTTTTGTATTTATAATATCTTAGCTCTGCAAACTATTCACTGGGGGTGAGATATTGGGGCCAAATCATGGGTGCTCACCTTACGAAGGACTTCTGTTTTAAGCCATAATGCATTGTATGTCCTTTGAACTAAGTCAGGTGATTTGAAGGAGAGGTACCCTATATCCTACTACAACTTGGAAATGTCATTGACCAAATTTAGAAAGAGGACCTATTCTTTAACTATATCACCCAATTGTTGAGTAAAGGCAAGAGGCCCGATATGGACTCAAAGGAGGTCTACCCTCTTGCTGTCCCACTTTTCCTAGCTATCTAAGGTTTTTGCCTTTCCTAAAAGGAGGATATGGAACTTACCATACTTCCTAGTCCATACCAGACACCGTGCCTCTGCTAAAAAGTGGGAGGTGTCCATAGTTGAGGGCCCAGGCTGTTTCTCCACAACAGCCAAGCCAAAAAAATAGTTGTGGAGTTATGTTGGGGGGGGGGGGGGGGGTTCATTTCTTGCTAATATACATCATTGGTTGCTTTACCTGTGTACTTGCAATGGGAAGCAATAGAGAGACATGCTAAATGTAGACATCTTCTTTTTGGGGGCTCACAAAACAGATCGATTGATAGGCGTATTGGATTTCAAAAATGAGAATTTAAAAGCAACATGTAAATGCACATTTTTCAAAAATTTTTATTGATTTAAACATGATCATATATATTTATTTGAGTGATTGTAGTTGTTTATAGTTGTATCAAAAAGTCCTCCTGAGGAAGCAGAGTAAGCTGCAAAACACTTCAGGAATTGTATAAGTTTTTTTGTGTTGGAATAAAACATTATAGGAGGAGGGAGAAAAAAAAGAAAAATAAAGTTTAAAGACAATTGTTCATACACTGTGTGTTTTCCATCATTCATTTAGCGCTT
This sequence comes from Pyxicephalus adspersus, assembly GCF_032062135.1. Lineage (NCBI taxonomy): Eukaryota > Metazoa > Chordata > Amphibia > Anura > Pyxicephalidae > Pyxicephalus > Pyxicephalus adspersus. The sequence continues at coordinate 18,400,151 of NC_092871.1, forward strand.
ACATCCACTTTAATACAGAACTTAACTTAGTAAAATCTGAATTTTTACTTATTTCTGGCAAAGAACATTATGACTTACCTTTCTATTTGCAATTTTCGTAACAAACAGACATAAACAGTACATCCAAATTATAGAACATGCCTTTAATATAGCGGCAAGCTGCTATCCAGCTTTTACTGAAATGTTGTTGGTCAATTTATAGTCACATTCAAGTCAAACATCAATATTTTTAATTTAAACTCAGTTGGGGAACACAGTCTACCTGCTGACTAAGTGGTTCTAATATGCATAGCAGTATGGTATTCATCTTTGGAAACTGGATGTTCTGCTAGCTAAATTGCTATGGCTGTTGGTATCCTTATTTTCTGAATGGCTCTGCGCCTAGAAAAACACGTTAGGAATATTCCAAGGTTACAGGAGAACCCTCTGTACTTCTTGGAAGAGAAGCATACCTAAAAAACTACATGAAAAGAGGCTGCAGTAGCATTCAGAAACATTTTGATTGCAGCATTGTACTATAGGCTCAACTGCACTCCCAACCATTCCCATTCAACTTAAAAGGAGAAGTTGGGAATCACTTTGTTCATGTGTTTGGATGGTTGTATAGTACCTAAAAGTGACATTTGGCTATGTTGTTGCTTTCTTCTTCTCTAGCAGAAGAACTGAACCACCTTGCAAATGCATGGGCAACTTGTGCAAACACATTGACTGGCAGTGCCACTCCTAAGCGAATAGCAGCAGTTTTCTACCGCATATGTAAAAATGACCTTAAACATGCAACGAAAATAGAAGAAAGCATACTGATGATAATATTGTGTAAGTGATGTACATAGTTTTTTAGGCAAAGCCTAAAGCTAAAAGCCCATCCTTCCTTGAAAGCAGTTTGCATATATATTAGTAGGCTGAACAGTATATTGGTCATGGTTTTATTGTGTTCAGGGGCTGTCCATAATTCTATCTACAACTTCCTCCAGGAAGTTCCTCTGTTAGCCCGTTTATGTATAACTGTCATTGTCATTCTAGACTCTTGCAATCTTTTTAACCTGGGGTAACCTTGATATAACATTCAGGTCTTCAAGGAACTCCTGCTATTTTACTATATCCACAGATCACAGTAAATTATCACAGTGGTAAGTGGGAATAATGCCTCTCACATTTCTGGCCAATAAGAACAATGACATTTTACAGATAGCCAAGAAGATCATTGGTGTCAGTGGTAACTGACCTAGGAGTTCCAATTTGTTTATGGTTCAAGGAACCCTTAGCAACCTCTGAAGGAACCCCAGGGCTACATGGAACCCTGGTTGAGAAACACTGGTATAGGGTAATGTGTAAGTATCAAAGCCTGGTAAGGAGTGTTTTTGTGTTCCTGTAGCAGTGTTAGGCAGTTTATATCAATGTATAAAAGCATTCCCTTTTGACTTGCTCTGTCAGAAGTACAGATACCTTTCCAGTACTGATATAGCCTACAGTGATTTTCCTGCACAAACTCAGCTTTTCACAGTGTTCATTAGATGCTGCAGCAAGTCATATAAAGCTTTTATTATCATTATTACAGAACCTTTCTATAATACATAACATTTATCAATCACTCAATGAAACTCCAAAATTGTTGGGAAAAAGATATGGAAACTTCCAAAAACACCACCCCTCTTAAAAAGTTTCAGTCTTCCATGTTGGATCCATTTTGTATACTGATTATAGGAAATGACTTCTGTCTAGAACCATCTCAGCTTAACCCCTACTACCTTTGCCCTACCCACACCCATATGACTATCCATTCTTTCCTTCCTATACCTAATCACACCTTCGCCACTTACCTTACCTCTAGGTTTCTTACCTGCCATCCCCCAATGACATTATCTTCTCTTTGGGTTACCCCTATAACAGTACACACCATAACCCCATTCCCTTGGCCCTTCACTCCTTATAATAAACACTTGTGTTCACCCCGGTCCCTAAGGGTTGCGATCCTATTTGGTATTATCCTTATAATACCAAAACTTTGTCTGTTCTGCGTATTTCTCTTTTTTTTATCCTATTCATTTTTTCCTGAAGAAAAGGATTTGCAATACTTAAATGATTTAGAAAAGCAAAGACCATATATAAGTAAACCTCAGATGCTTCTTGGTATCTGATAATGCTGATAATTGTGGTTCTTTGACAGCAAGAGATCCTCACCTGCCCAACCTTACATGGTACATCCACAGTCACTATATTTACAGAGCATGTCTTCCACCAGTCAGGCCCAATCTCATTAGCATGCTGAGTTTACCGCATGCTGCTCCAGTGCCTCCAGCAAGGTAAAATCAGAGTGTATTAGATGGCTGAGGAGTCACCTGTATTAAATCGTGCTTGGCGCTCTCCACCCACGTCTCCCTGTCCTGTCCTCTCCTTGCCTGATTTATGGTTTCAACGAAGATTTTGACCTTTTTCCGCTTCCAACAACTTCAGATAATGTAGAACAAATAATCTGGGGACTCTTCAGGGGCTGGAGTCAGCTATCACATTTCTGATGAGAAGGACAATAGAGAAATGTCACCAGGGGGAGACAATCTAATTTACAGTTCACTTTAGTTTTATGTATTGATTGCTAGTTTTCCCTAGATCTCACCAGGAAAGTAGCTGTCTGTGGGCTTGAAGATGGCAGATGGAGCTGTCCATAGTGCTGAGCCCAGCAGTGAGAAAAGCTGCATAAATATTATGCTGAACATAGTAACAGGAGTTAAACACAGTGCTGAATCTGGCGAGGGGAGATTCCTATAGTGCTGATTCTAATGACAGGAGCTGTTACCAGTGCTGAATATTGAGAGCAGGGCCTTCCATACAAATACCTGTACAGTCATGAGTAGAGAAGGGTATTGAATATTTGACTAGGTCAAATCAGATTCTGTTACAACAGAGAAATTCAATTTTTTTTGCAAATTGCAAAGGAAGATTTCCATTGAGATTGTTGAAGTCAGAAGGCAACTTTCCCTAGCAAAATTACCATACCAAACAATAAGATAGGTCCCACATGTGTAAATGTATCATATACAGTGGGATATTGCTGTAAGACATGCCCCTGAGGTCACCAGGTCTAATTCTTCTGTTTACATTCACCGTTATTCAATTAGACCTTAAATAGAATCAAGCAGACTTTTTGCCTAGTATTATAATTCTAGTACTTGATTTTACCAAAATTCTTCTTACAGATGGTCAAATTCTAAAATCAAATTGACCGTTTCAACACATATTCTGTCATACATTCATTTAATATGTGTCCCCATTGTTGTAAGTCATATTTCTAATATTATTCTACGTTCAAACAGTTTTTTGGACAACTTTATCTTATCTCTGTAGTCTTTGCTGAGGTCTGCGTCCATCCACCCCAACCCCAGCCACTTGATTCTATTGTAATTCAACCTAAAAGGGGTTTTAAACTTTAAAAATTTTAATGCAACACACCCAAAGATAAATTAAATTGAGTTTTAGCTGTAATGCATTTCAGGTGAAAGTTAGACAAATTCTACCAAGCCTAGTCATTGCATAGTGTCAAATCTGCTGAAAAGAGCTACCTAAAATATTGACGAGGTGCTCTGAATCTAGTGTATGGAAGTGGACACAATTAGTGTGGTGCAGGGTGCTGTCTGCAGTTCTGAAGCCCGAGATGTCATGTGCATAGGAAGAATTTGGTAAGTGGGTCTGTCCGCAGTACTGAAATTTTTAAGCTGAGCCATTCCTAGTGCTGAACCTAGTATTGAGCAGAAGCATGAACTTGGTAAAAGAAGCTGACCAGTGCAGAATCTTGTGCCATAAGCTATCCATAGTGTTGAATATAGTGTGAGGAGATAGGATGAATCTGATAAGTAGAGTGAGCGCTAATTCGCCCAACACCCAACCTTTTCCAGGGATCCAAATACCAAAATGGGAGCTGGAATTATGTGCATTTGGGGCCCCCTCTTCAAATATATTACATACATATTTGCCTAGGCCCCCTATTTTTTCTACAGCTGTATACGAATGAAGCTGCCCACAGTACTAAATCTAGCAACCTAAGGTATTTATAATGATGAGTAAAGTTTGAGATGAAGCCCCTATGATAATTCTGATGAGGAGAACTGTCTACAGTTCTTAATCTATGGACATTAGCTATCGCTAGTGCGGCACTTAGTATAAGGTTGTGCCCATATGATAAGCCAATTGAAAGGAGCTCTACACCGTCCTGGCTTCAGGGAGAACAGCTATTAATACTGCTAAATATTGTGCAAGGAGGTGCATTTATGATCCAGAGAAAGGGGAGCAAACTGCTCAATCTACAGGCAAAAGCAATCGACAGCACCAAACCTATTGTTAGGTAATGTTCAAAATATGAATATGACGAGAGAAACTGGATCTAAGCCTTGTGCTAAGTTTAGAAAAATCCATAGTCCATATTACTGAACCTACTTAGAAAGGATATCAAAAATACAATTCGGGTAAAAAAGGCATGCACTGTGCTTTTGGACAATGAATTGCTACATTTGATTGGTTGAAAAGGAAGAATGTGCAATATCCTCTAATGGGAGCTCTGCACAATAATACACACCCCAGAGGAACACGTACATACACAGACACATCTGCAAAATATTTGATCAAACCCCAAAAAACTACCAGCACTTTGCGATGGTGTTCAGGGTGCTAACTAAAACCAGAAACCAAGTAATTGTAGGTCCACAGTATTACCATAAAATTACTTAAAGTAAAACATTTTGGGTAGTTTTGGATAAGACAGGGAAGAGTTAGATCTGTTATCCAGTTGGTAATACTGTCCTTGTCCACTCTGGGAAGGTTTACCCTTCTATCTGTTCTTGTGACCACTTTTACTAAGACAGAGTCACTAGAGAAGAAAATCCTCCCTTGGGGACACCTCTTCCTGTGCTAGCTCTCCTAGCTGTGAAATCTATACATTTTGTTGAGATGCCCTGTTGGTTTGCCAGTACAGAAAGTTAAGGGAATCTACCCAGCTGGACACAGGCTGCAGAAAATAATCTATTTTTAAACCCTCCATATCCTATGAGATAAAAAAATTACTAATTAGATACAAACAACAGTACAACCAAGTACAAATACAATGCACTAGAGTTTCACTCTGAATAAAGGGTGGAGTAATTCTTCAAACAAAGGACTGGTGGCTTGCCATGATTTGCACAAATATGCACGTAAATAGATTCAAACCTGTTTATTTTGGTCACTGAGTTAACCATTACACCTCAGAGGATGGACTTGCTTTTTCTGCTGACAGCTGAAGGGGGAAAGGAGGAAGGCAGTGAGTCCCCCTCCCCTGTCAGAGGAGAAAACTTAGAATGCAAGAAAGGCAGGGAGTAAGGCAGAGTTACGGAAGACTCACTGCCTTCCTCCCTTCCCCCTTTAGCTGTCAGGGGAGAAAGCTGTGGACTTAGAATGCGATCCTGTGCTCAAGAACAGGATCAAAGCTCTGTTTCTATATGGGGACAAATGGGGATAAATGAAGTGACTTGACTTGGGACTCGACTTGGAAGAATTCTTAATGACTGGAGACTTGACTTGGTGTCAATGACTTGGGACTCGACTTGGACTTGAAGGGTGATGACTTAGTCCAACCTCAGTCAATCCTAAAGGAAGCCTGTTCAAATAAATGATCTTTCAGTGCGTCGGATTAGACCAAAATACAGCACATAGGTATGCATTACCTGTGTTGTGGTGCACCCCCGTGCATTTGTGTCAGAGGTGTTGAATTAATTCCCCGGGGTTTTATTTAAAATTAATCTCTCCACAATGAGCATAAGGTGCATTCATTCATGCGTCACTGCAATGCATCACAAAACAAAATTTTATTTTAGCCCTAAATGTTTTCTGTAAAAGAAGTGATGGTAGGAGAAGGGTGAGGCTTTGTGCTCCAAACGTTCTACAATTCTACGAGTCTACAATGATGAAAATCTAGCCCTTGATACAAACTCGCCTTTTTCATTTGTAATTTTCCAGCCCAGATTTGAATTTGATGGCTAGCTGAGACGCAACACAGACTGAAACATTTTTTCCTCAAATATAGGGCACTGAAAGGATCTGTCCATATTGGTGAATATAATTAGAGGAGCTGTCCGTAGTGCTGAATTAGCATCAGCCTCCTACTGCCTAGCTTTGTGGCATCTGGAGGCTCCAGAACAGCAAACACTGCACAGCGCCATTCAAACCCGCAGCCAAGTTCCTATGGTGCTTTACATATAAAAACTTTATTGACTCATTCTGATGGCGGAGTTACATTCCAGCTCAGTGCAGAACTAAAGGTCTGGAATTTGTAGCAGCAAATCAGCTCTTCCCAGGGGACCAGTTAATCGCGTCAAACAGGGTTTTTCAATTACCAGTGTTAATTTTCTTGATCATTAATTTTTATTCCGTATGATTCTTTTTGTCTTGAAGGATTTTTCGTGCACTGGAAGGATAGAGACCAGGTGTGGAGATGGCTGCTAACATGCACCCTAAAAATGCCAAATTTCTATCACATGAACAGAAGCAGAAAATCAGATAGATTTCTCTGCCATGTTATCTTAGCACTAGACTGCTCCAATTACCACCTCAAGATTTCATAGCAACTCCAAAATTTGGGGTAATAAACATTTTCTGTCCAGGAGTAATTAAGACTTATCACACACAAGAAAAATAGTAGTTCACTCAATCAAGCTTAAGAGCCCACATGTGAAGAGCTCACAGGGTAGGGCAATTAGTCATACACAGCTAAAGAAACAAAGATAAAAACACCCTGAGCTCAAAGTTTGCAAGAAACCCTTGGATAAACCTAACAACTCCAATATAGTGGAGATGTGTTAGTTCTATGGATATGTTCATGGATATAGTCAATGGAGCTGAGTAACCTCCAGAACCAACATCAGGTCCAATCTCATTCTAGGGTCCCTACTCTAATGATGGTAGCTAAACATTTCCTTACCAGACAATGAGCATATCACAAATAGGACTCATATAAATAGTCCAAAAGCTTGAGAGTGAACCCACCTAAGGCTGGGCAGAGGCCAAATAGCCCTAAAAATGGGATACTGACATCAGTAGGGAGACCACTATAGGAACCCCCCTGTGTAACTCTTTCTATATTTCTAGTTAAAAAGTATGTAAACACGAACAATGCAACTCCACCTATTTGCCCCCTTTTGGTCTGTCACATATACCATTAAAGGTGTTCTGTTGTATATGTTCTGTAAATGCATAAAAATATTAATCCTGATGAAATCCAGTGAGCTTGCAAAGCATAAAAAAGAAGATTAAGGCTGCAAAACTCATTAAAAAACAGACTCACATAGCCATTTATTGCAATCTGGAGTCAAACCTGAGCTGACATTCCATTACACTCACTTGTACCTTGATCCCAGGCTCTATTATTAAACCCCATGGGAATGGCAGAATGTTTCCAAGTGCAGAAGAGTGAAATTGGAAGTTGGCTAAGGTTTGAGAATACATTACAATAAATAATTATGTGAGGCTGAGTGCTATTTGATGGTGCTGCATTCATTTTTTTACACTTTTTGTGTAATTTTGGACAATTTGAAGATAATATTTCTAAGAACGACCAGCACCCAAATATGCTGGTGTTCATTAGCCTGGGGAGGGGAATGGGAATGCAGAACCTCCTGGAATACCTATGTCATGCATCCTGGGAAGCTCTTGGCTGCACAGAAGGGGCATTTTCCTTCACTAAAGGGGAAGAGATGCCGATCTCAAGCATGCGCAGGGGAATCGGCTTTTTTTTCCGCTTAATAGCGGGCTACGTCACCTGATCTCGCACCTGCATGGTGCAAGATCAGGTGACCTAGCCAGAAGAAGGAAGAAGATCGAAGATGGCAGTGTTTTTAGGTTGAGTTGAATAAAAGATGCTGGTCAACTGTGAAAAAAAAGAAAAGAATTTATCAAAAGCTTGGCATGGTTGAATGACTTTACCCCTTTTTTCAAGACAGCTAAATCTATATATTTACATTTTTCAGAGACAAATTATGTATTTATTTTTACAAGTGTTAGTGCATTCATCAAACTGTCTGGAGGTGTCAGGCTAGGTGTAGGAGTTATCAGAGGGGGTCCTCTTTTGTTGAAGCAATACACAATAATCTCCCCTGTCCTTTGTTTGGAGGATCATGCAGTCGAATTATAGCTTTGAAGGCATAGAAATGCAGACAGCATGCTACTCCACTAGTGTGTTCTATTTTGTAGAAATAATCAAATGACAAATCAACCATCGTCTGTACAAAAGAGCGTCATCATTCATGTGTGTCTAGATAAGCATGATGTCTAAGTAGCTTATACTGCGACATATACTGAATAAACTGTAACTTTATTTTTTGTACTATTGGGATTCGGAAACAAAGGTTGCAAAAACATTAATCTTTTTACAAAGCTGTAAGCACACTTTATTAATGATCCTGTTAATTAGCCTTTACTCCATCTAAATAATGTAATTTATCCAAAAATTCATGTTTTTCCTTCCTGTAAAGATATAAATCTGACTTTTTCCACCACCACTAAGAAACCATTGAAATAATAGTTAGGCCCTAGGGAACCCCTGGTTGAGGATAGCCAGTGGAAAGAATGCACCCTACAGTGGTGGCTAGAATACCACCTTTATAGAACACTAAAAACATCATTAGAGACGTGAAGTTGGTTTTAGCGGTGTTGGTCCCAAAACTATGCAGGCATCATCAAATGGGAGGTCATTCAGCCACAGTTCGAGGAACCCCTAGCAACCTCTGAAGAAACCCGGTTGAGAATAGCTGATCTAAAAGGAAATATGGTGGACAGTTTTAGCAGCCTTTTAAAGGTCAGCCCAATCAAAAGAATATTTCAGATTTTTGGGATTCTGTTGATATATAATCTTTGAGTACCTGGATCTGTGGGTGTACATGAGTACATGGGTCTCACTCTTCCGGCACCGCTAGTACACATTTATAGTGAAAACCCCCCACATGTAGACTTTTATACTAAGGAGCCCTCTCCAGCTCATGTTCATACTGATGAGCCCTCACTGGTACACTTACATCCAAGGGAGCCTTTAAAACTACTCTTTCATCCTGAAAAGAGGTTATCCGTACATTTTCATTCAAGAGAGCCCTCTCAGAGTCATTATCATCCTTTAGGAGATTTCACCAATAAACTTTTATCCTTGGCAGTCCTCATTTGTACATTGACCCTCAGGAGACTTCCACCAGTAAACATCTATCCAGGATTTCATTATCTGCATTATCTCTACATTTTAATCCTGAGGAGTTCTCTCTGTTACATTTCACCCAGGGAAGTACACTTTTATTATGGGGATCCTTTTTCAGTTCACTTTAAAACTGGACAGCCCTCACAAGTATACTTCTATTATGGGGGGGGACCACCTGTCCAAATATTCCAATATTTGACATAATTACATCACCCGGTACCAGCAATCCCATAAAATAATTCAGCTCAAAGTATCTGATGATGATTCATGAATGTTCGTAAAAGTTTACCAAAGGACTGTGGGCTGTTTACTTACCATGGAGTTATCTCCTTGAAAGTTTACTTGCCTCGATGAACCCATTATAGTTCACTTTGCAATGAATACTGAACCCTATTCAAGAAAATCTAAAAGAAACGTGAGTAATCCTTGCACATGATTGGATGGTAAAGTCAGCAGAGCTTCATTTCATTTACTACAAAGGGATCATTTACTTTGCTATGTGAACATCCCAATTTCCCTAAATAAATCAACCCTTTTGTGTTATTTGCCCCCACAGCAGAATCCCATCGATAAATTCCTAAAGAATGGTTTAATTAGTCCACCTATAGCTTATTCTTGGTGGTGTCTTTCCCATGAACATTGGCAAACTTAACAGGTATTGTATTTTAAGTTGCATTATTTATTTGGTTTCGGCTTTGTACAATTTTATGAATTCCTGGGAAAGGTAATTACAGGTGTGGTACTAATCCCAGTCCCTGAATAACTCATGTTCCCAAATTAATTGGATGGCACCAATGTACATTATGCAGTGAAAGTGATGCAGAAGTAAGAGAATTTTGAATACTTCCAACAGCAATAATGGAAAGAGTTAACGTAAAATAACTGTTCTGCCCGAGCATCATGTTGCCATGGAAACAGCATTGTTCATCCAGTATTGCTCTTTATCAGCTATTGGGCTGTCCACACACTGTCATTGAGATTCCCGTTGAGGCTCGCTCTTATAAAAGACGTATCCGATATAATATGCAACCATCATCATCAAGATACGGATCTAACATCAGATCATAACGCACAGCAAGCATTGCTTTTAAAGGCCTATTAAGGCAAATGTAACCAAACCCTGAGAAGAAAAAGGCAAGAATAAATGAAGAAACAGAAGACATGGTTATTTCATTATCTAATAAAGAGTACAAATATCAGGGAATAAAAGCGTGACCTTCACCACTGGCATATGATTTGATTTGTGTGCATATTAATCTGTCTTTTAGATCTTCAACGAGTAGCATGTTGGATTTAAGTATTAATGCAACATCCATATAATATAGGGCATTTTATAGATGTGATTTCCTTCTTGACAATAATATATCTGTGCTTTGTAATTAAGTATCATGGCATCATTGTGGGTTTCCCAGTGTGCCCTATGGCCTTTATCTGTCATGGTATTAATAACTAACATCAGATTAAATTTGTGTAAGGAAATAGCATGCAGACTGGCTCAGGTATGTGCTAATGCCCCTGTGTGTGCCTGTAAAAACAGATTTGTGCATGAGCAAGCTAATTTTCCTGTTCCCGAAACTACGCGCATGTCCCTGCTGTAATGGTGCAAAGGCGTCTGCGCACACATACACATATTGCTACAAATAATGCAAGATGGTCTATTAAACTCAGTCCTATGTCTGCTGCCTTGCAGACTGCCCTTTAGCTCTTTATGTATCTGAGCCAAAACTTGAGTCATTTTTTGATTACTTGTGGCACCCTGGATTTTACCCTAATCGTACTCTTGAATTTCACTTCTGTTACTCTTATATAGACTCCTTCCCGCCATTCATAACCTTGGCTTGTTCTTGGGCCTGCTTTGTCTCCTGCTTGGTGCTACACCTCCTTGCTGACACATGCCTGGGACCCAACCTTCTTCTGGTCTGTGTTTCTGAAACTTAAATTTATCTTATGTCTATCAGCACGCTACTGACCTTGGTTTGATCCCCATCCTGTTTCTGCTGGCACTCATGCCCACCTGGTGCCCACTGCTTCCTGTCAACATCAACAGGGCCAGGTTGGCAGGAGAGGCTACCCTTGTCACCCCAGGCATCCACCAAATATTTGTTATTAGCGAATGTTTAGTCTAATGCATGAAATAAACCAAATGATATCAGTTCAACTGGTATTGGGAAACGTTTGTCTGTTCCCACCGAGGTTGTCCTCCTTTCCGCCAATCAGAGTCGATCTTAAATTTGGGAAGAGATTACATTTCATGGATTTAGATGACCTAACCTCAATTGTATTTTCAGTGTTGCTTTTGGCAGTAAAGGTTTCTCCCTTCCATATGCTTATGCTATTTTTTGAACACCCTTGATTTAGGAGGATCCATCATGCCATCTCAGTAATTATGTTGGAAAGTTGCCTAGGTAGCCAATGTTTTGGCCTCACCTGTCATCAGACATTTTTTCAGGAAACTTTACAAACTACTACAAAAATTTTCTCAATTTGTGTAAGGGTTACTTACAGTCTTACAGACTTATAGCAAAGCTCTGCTCAGCCTCAGGAGGCTGGTTGTGTCGTACCAACACATGGTTGCACCCAGGACTTGAGTGTGCAAAGGAAGCCGTCTGGGCTGACAGAGAGCCAGGAGCCCACAAGAGCAGGCCTGGGGACACAATGGGATGTCAGACAGTGCAGGGTCAGAACCAGGTTATCCACAGATATGCAGTACAGAAGAGTCCAGCAGAAGCAAGTCCAGGAACCAGAGTCAAGGATCGTAAACACAGGTTGTCAGTCCACCAAACAACTTATCCAGGAGTTAGGACAAGCAAAGTTGGGGGCACAAGCAAATTTTCACACAGGCAGCAATCAAAGCATCAGAAAACAGGTATCCAACAGATAATCAGAATGCTAACAGGTTAGACATGATAAATGCTACAACAGGCAACTGGTGTCTGGGAGCTACAAAACTTTTAAGGAACCAGTAGCCAATGGCAGTGCAAGATCATAGCCAACAATTAATGGACTCATTGGATGCAGCAAATACTCTAAAATCCCCTTCAGCTGCACACAGTTTCAGAGCAAGTGATGCTGAGATAGAACATTCATGGCTACAGGAAAACTGGGGATGCTTCAGGCTGCAAAGCAGAGGACAGACAGGGATTTGCTTGATCTTCTTTGCTGCTACAGACGACACTATTAAAGGGAATAAACAGGCTAGGCTGTTTTGCAGTGGCTTGCTGGATGGGATCACCAGCCAAAAAATTGCCTCCTAAAAGTTTGATGTTTTGTAGTAGGTGTTTGAGGACTGGTTGACATTCCTTTGAATTCAGCGGGATGTCGGAGCCATAAATTCCAAATGTTAAAGTTCTTACATTTTTTCATCATACCACAGTGTATCAAACTTTTCAGATGTTCGCAAGGTTAGAAAGTAGTTGACATTTTCTAAGTACAACAGAGCTGGACAGGCTGTCGTAATGCTGCTTGGAGTCTTTGTCACTCACAATGCACTGGAGGCTGCTGTGTTTTCAATCAGCATCAAAACGCTATCATTACCTTTTATCACGTTCCTGTTCAGTCTGTTTGCCAGTGTTTACCATATCATGTTCAAATATATTACAGCTCAATCAGTGTGCTATAATTGCACAAAGAAGACAAATGACTGTTGTCAGACTACTTCGGAGACACGGTGACAAAGAACCAAGCCGGGTCAGTCTGATGGATTAAATAAAGGGTTTGGAAATAAAAGTGAATGTTACAAGGATAACGTTAGGAGATTTAGGGCTGCTTTGTAACGTTGAGCTGACTATTACGTTTTCAACTTATAACTCAGGACCTTCTCTTTTTATCTTGAGGTACTCTTCCTAAAATATTTATACACAGCATTAACCCCATAGATATTGGGCAGGGGGATGATTTCCTACTGAGAAAAGATAACCAATCATAATTACAGCTTGGCCTCATATTGCCTTCTCATTGATGTCTGAAATTTTAAATATTTAAAATATATACTTAGTTTTTATGTGGCTATTTTCTGCATGCCATTGTAATTTAGTATAGCTGCATTAGGACAAGACAAAAGCAAAGATTGTGTTTAAATATTCTGAACTGAGAAAGCTATATTGCTATTAAATTAATATAATTACTGAGTTCCCTGTGTGAAAGCATCACCTCTGACAACTGTGACATTTAAGAACCAACTATATTACATTTCCATCTTCTCCATTCCACTAGCCTGTGTTTGTTAGAAACCTAGAAAAAGAGGTGTCAAAGATAAAAGGTATTTGTTGTAAAGCAAATTAACTTGCAAGGTGTAAGGGCAATTTCAGACCTACAATGAACCACAGCATTATGATGCAAGCTCAAGCCTAGTCCCAACTGCTTCTATTTAAGAAAATTAGGGCCGTGAGGACCATTTGTACACATGGCTGGAGCTGTAGTGGAACATAGTGCCGTTGCAGCAAGCGTGAAATTGCTGTTGGCTGTCTTTTGGAAAAACCTCACCATGGCTATAACCACATTCATGTGCAATTGTGTTACCTGTAATGCAGTTCTCCACTTCTGGACACAGAGCAATAATTTACTATGTGCAAGGGAAGGCCAATTGCACAGTTTTCCACCACATGTATGAAAAGGGCCTTAGTTGTTGGTAATTGTTTTTTTACACCAATGTACTTGATATTGGCTTTATTAATACCATTTACTTGCTATTCTTTAACAACCACTATGCTCAGGTTAATATAGACTACTCATTGTATTCATGTGGACTGTGTAAACAGGCAAAGCAGATCTGATTTCTGATGGTTCAGTTGAATAATATCCAATTTTCCAGCTTATATCCAGTGATTTGTTGGTTGCAGGGGTGAATACGTCAATGTGAATTTTTACTTCCCCCAGGAATCATATAACCAAGTTTCGAGGCCTTTAGATGTGTGAAGAAACACACCTAAGGAAGCTAGGATCAGCATTTTCTTTTCTGCTCTGAGCTGAAATCCAAAGGTTCTGCAAGAATAACTAATAAGATATACCTGGTGCCAGTTTTAATACCATGATTAAGATTACATTAAGCTATAGGTTAACATTGTAGCAACCCAGTGCAGATCATCATACTAGATATAGGTGGCTTCAGTTGCAGTCCCTGAAATATCCAGTGGGCATAGCCGATACACTAAAGGAGATAAATATAAAATGAATACTTGCTACAAAAATGGTTGGATAATAAAGATGATGTGCGGGGGAGGAGAATTTTACATGAGACTGCAAGAGATCACTAGCATTAAAGCTCACTGTTCTACTCCTAGTATTAGCTACTCGGTCAATTCTACTGCACACCGTGGGCCTGATTTATTCAAGTTCTCAAAGGCTTGAGAAGATAGACTATCAATGGAAAAGTTAAGTAATCCAGGACTGGAATAGATCTGGTCCAGGATTGATATTTTTCAGCTAATAGCAAAAAAATGTTATGAAATTTTGGATAACCCAGGTTTATCCAGGATACTCTGTCTTCTCCAAGTAATTAAGTACAAGTGGATGCAGGTTCTGCACTAGTGTTCCAACCTTTAAAGGATGTGTATATTATGATTATGTGTATGATTATGTCTTTACACTGGTGATTATGTCTTTACACTGAACTAGATGATGTAGATAAAGTTTGTTCCATCCCATGCACGGATTGCCTTACATAGGGTGTATTGTGTATTGATAAAATACTAGCCAAATATTGCTGGTTTCTTGCTGTTCATTTGAATTCAGTGGCAAGCCTTAAAGTAAGCCTATTCTTTGCCAATGAACTACCTAATACCAGGTCCTCTTTAACAGCCCCACCAGCTACTTTATTTTCCTTTGCTTTGGGTAAAGAAAATACCAGGTCCCCCCATGTACAAGAGAACATATGCCTCCTTTCAACCCTTGTAAAAGTTATTCTGCTTGGTAACGGGCCACTCAGGAACCCTATATTGCCACATGAAGGCAAAGAATGACTGCCAACCCCCCGCCGCCACCCCTATAATCTCCCAAACTTGAATGGTTCACCCAGAAAATTGACAATCAGCTGCCAAACTTTCTTCAAATCGTCACAATGATTGTCAAATCCAAGTTTGGATAAAACTGATTTAGTCATTGCTAGTAATCATTCAACTTAACACTGGAGATTCATCTTAAACTTAATTTGTTTAACAACAAATATATGACAAATTGATCATTTCGGTCCTTCCATATTGATTCAAAATATCCCAGTATATGCTATAATTTCTCTTTAATGAGCCTCATACTGTTTCTCAGGTTGTGCAGGAAGCATAAATCTGCCTTGGAGAGGCATGTAGCTGGCTGCCTCCTCTGTTTATACAGTGCATATTCCGCTGATGTTATGTTGCCCAGTTTATCACACGTTATTTATTTCTTTGAAGTGGTGTGATTTGTATTCAGTCTGGAGTGCCTGACAAATGCTGTTTCCAGGTCTCATTTTACTCTCTGCTCCAGTTTTAGCTGCACATTTACACACGTTTCAGCAGCTATTTATAGGGGTGCTAAAATTTACTTAAATCTGCAAATTCACACTTCACACCAGCAAACTTCTCCAATGTCTCACTGACTTCGAAGTTGTTGGTGCAGGTGCCAAGATTACCACAGCAACACGGGCCTTTGTCTTTGGGACAAATATTTCATCCTCGTAGACAGGTAAACGGTGAAGTGTGTTTCCTGGGGGAGACCTGGCTGCAGAGCGTGGAGCTGCGACAAGATTTATTGTGCTGAAGGGAGATACGTATAGAGCATACCATTCTGTATACTGTTAATATTTAGATCATGCTATGCCAAGCCAATACTAAAGAAAGTACAAGTGAATCAAAGGAAAAATCTATTGTACAAATGTATATTTCCATAGGAATGTGCAGTGAGCCCTCACATCCCCCCAATGATATTCAGTATGAGAATCCTTATAGCTGAAGAAGGTTTGCCTCTGAGATATTTTAATCACCAACATTGATAGGTGATTTATATCAAACCTTTTACAGTGGCAAACAGTAAATCCGGCCTTGTTGTATGTTTGATGGAGCGGTATTTGCCAATGAATTGGTAATAGTGTCCTTAATATTTCTTACGCATTAAAGTGTATCTAAAACCAAGAATGGAAATGTAATATATAGCAACTTACCAGCACTTAGATGTGATGGGGGCATGTGTTCTATTTAAGGACATTTTCTGCACACATGGAAAAATGTATATTGATGCCAACAGAATCCCAGTGTCCTTGCAACTTACTGAACTGAAAGCGCATTTGTTAACTGGGGGGGGGGTTCATAGCCCAGATCAGAAGAGTTGTTTTTCTATAATTACAATGTAGTTACATTCTTGAGTAGGTTTAGAGTGAATTATTTCATGGGGGAATTCTTTTTTAATTTATCGTCTAAATTCTATTAAGTTGCATCCAGCTTGTTAAAACAGCTGTGCTAAACATTGTGTATCCATTCATATCTTGTAATGCCACAAAAAATGCTGACATGCAGCTAATTTGGCACATGAGCATGACCACAGCCATTTTGCCTGCAATAGCTGCCATGATAACTGTATCTGATGTTGCAGTCAATAGCTGTGCAGGGGTTGCGGCACAGTTTGATGATTTATCACACGCTGCTTAATACCAAAACCTTTGCACAGCAGTTTGGACTCAGCATATTCAAAAGCTTTTTAGAGCAAGGGGTGCAGCATATCCATTCTGCTTGGCTAAGGCAGCTTCATTTTAATGATAACAGATCCAGGAGGCTGAAACGAACATTAACAAACCTGCAAGACTCTGCAAGCTTTATCACCACGGATCTGCCAAACAATAGCAACGTTTTTTCCAAAGCCAAAGTAAATTTCACATTTCAAACACCCTTACTGTATGTGAAAATAGCTTTGGCTTCTTTTCTGCATGAACAAGACACAATATCAATGAAATGGATGAAGCTGAGTGACAGAGTGCAAAGGTAGTGACACGCCAGATAGACCAGTTGGGTTGTCATTGGGTAATAAACTGAGAGGTATTGACAAGAACAGACTTGTCTTTAAAAGTTCTATATACAGAGGTGTTGGGATGGAATTCTGGCATGTAATGTCCTGAACAGTTACAGTCATTCTGTATGTTTGCATTTTCTTTTACTGAAGATAGCGCAATTCTTGGCTTTATTAATCTGCTCTTGCCCCCCCAGTTACCTTTAATAGAAAACCCTGTTATATTTACATCCCCAGTGATCCATGCCTCTTTTTTCATTTCTGCCTCTAGAAAAGTGCTCAGCATTCAACACTTCCTGATGGGCCAGATACCTCTGTCCCATTCTGCATGCTCTAGTTTCCTCCCCTGACTCCCAACAATACTGTAGTAGCTGGAAATGAGCAGATTCCCTTGGGTTGGTTTACAATCAGTTTTGTGAAAATTGTTTAAGTTTAACAACGTTTTTGTGAACCCTAATAAGTAGTAAAGTAGGATTTGGAAGATCTGTTTGGACCCCAGTGTGCATCCAGACCAGTATTCTTTATCTTGTTTTATATTATTACACAATCTGGTTTCTGTTATTGTCCACATTATAAAGCAATGAAATCCCTAAAATATGTTGTCCAATTGGTGCTCCTGATGGTCCCGATACCTCTGTCCTATTCTGCATGCTATAGTTTCTTCATCTGACACCTTACAGTCTTGTAGCAGCTAAGGATCAGCAAATCTCCCTTTGATCGGTTCACAATCAATTTTTTTAAAGTCTATAGCTGATGAAACTTGCTATGCATTTCTGGCCATGTGTTGGGTACTGACTAACTTAGAGCATAGAAAGTCATTGATAAGAGAAAATGGACCTATGCTTTAATTAGGTAAAAATTGGTCAATTATTTAATTAGGTAAAATAATATTCAGTAAAAATCATTAGAAAAAAAAACAAATAGCATCTCTGCCTATACAGAGCTATCAGATCTTCCTAACAGTTTATTTAATCACTGACAATATGGCTGCTGTGCATCCACCCTTTTATAGAAGGGGGACTGGGTTTTCCATACCTTCAAATCATTAACATTTCTGACCCAATTGACCATTTGACAAAAACTATTCAATGCAATTCAATACTGATGGTGCATACATACACTAGTGGTGAACCAATGTTATAGACCAAAAGTTTGGGGTTGGAAGCATTGAGCGGTCAAAGAAGGGAACTGCAGCATTTGTGAGAGAATAAAAGCACTGTACACTCTAAAGGTTTAATATGCTCAAAAATATGCTAATTATTTCAGGTTCTTAAACAGAGGGAGGCAAATAAATGGGCTGCCAGAGAGGTAAGTGCTGTAAGCCCCTGGTCAGTACCAGCATTCTCCAGATACCAGTCCCCAGTCTAACCCCACAGTCTTCACCTATAGCAGCCCCCACTCAGCCTCAGGAGACTGGTTGCGCCTCCCAGCACTCTGTTGCCCCCAGGACTTGCAAGGGATGGTGTCTGGGGATAGGCTAACCAGGAGCCAACAGATGCACAATACAAAAATTACCAGGTAATTCAGATTTACCAGAATTCAGATTAGCCCAGCTATACGCTAGAACAGGCACTTGTGACAGAGCAGAGGGGCTTTAAAGTCCCAGCATCCAATATCAGTGCAGGACTGAGTTAGGAGCTGATCAGACTAAAGAATCCCTTTTAGCTGTGCACAGCCAAACAAGGGATGCCATAAATCCATCAGGCTGCACTGCTAAAGGGATGCAGGAGCTGCTGCTATCTTAGTTCTCCTGGCTGCTGCAAATGACATCTCCAGACAGAACATACAGTGTTTTATATTGGGATGGCAGAGTCATCGGCCAGATGAGCATCTCCTAACATTACCCCTCTTCTGAGGAGGGACCTGAGCAGTTTTTCAATATTAACTCTTTTAATTCTAGTTTGATGCCCACTTTAATTATTGCAGAACTCGAGAGCGGGGTTTGTCAGGAATGGGCAGTGGCTGGTGGGTTTCAGCTGGAGCTATGCAAGGAGATTTACTAGAGTGGATAGAATTGAAACAAGGTCTAGCTTCAGCTAGGCTAAGAGGTGGGGCATCTGCTTTGACATTCTCACTGACACTAGCAGCACACAGAGGCAAACAGTTCTCGCGACATGCATTCTCGCATTTTACAATCTGCCCAGAATCCCAATCATCTACAGGGTTATGCAACCAAGGCAGTCCTAAAATTACAGGGGGGTGAAGGAATGTCTAGCAGACAAATAACATTTCTGAGTGGGTAGCACCCATCTTAACCAAAACCTCAGGCTTTGTGGATGTTGGTTTTCTCCGCTGCAAAGGAGAATAATCTTTAGCAAATACACATAATGACTGAGGTTGATTAACAACTGGAATTCCAAGAGAGCATGCCAGAGATATATCCAAAAAAGTACTAACTGCTCCACTATTCAGGAATTCATTACTGAAGAATCCCAGGCAATTTTAACAGGTAATTGAAAACAATCAGATTTTGAAGAAATACCCGCTTGAAGTTTTCCCGACATCTTCTGAGGACAGGATTGTACAAAGTGACCAGGTTCTCCACAACACAAACAGAGCCCTTGGGACCTTCTCCTCAACCTCTCTGTGGCTGATAACCTGCAGGAGCCCAAAGGTATTGGCTCCTTGGCCGTAGAGGGAGGTGGGCTTGACTCAGAGGTAGGGAGTGGTCTGAAAGGTGCAGAAAATGTTTCCATGCAGCGCTCATGAAGTCCACATTCAATCCTAATGAGCAATTGGATAATCTCATCCAAAGAGTCTGGTAAAAGGGTGGTTGACAAAAATATCCTTAATGGCATTGGATAGACCCAGGTGAAATTAGCTTCTGAGTGCTGGCTCATTCCACTGTGAATGTACAGCCCAGCAGCAGAACTCTGCAGCATATTCCTTCTCTGGCCTGGTATAATGTAAGGCCCTGGTCAGTACCAGCATTCTCCAGACAACAGTCCCCCAATCTAACCCGCAGTCTTCACCTATAGCAGCCCCCGCTCAGCCTCGGGAGACTGGTTGCGTCTCCCAGCACTCGGTTGCCCCCAGGACTTAGTGCGCAAGGGATGGTGTCTGGAGATAGACCAGCAGCTAACCAGGAGTCCACAGATGCACAATACAGAAGTTACCAGGGAATCCAGAAACAAGTCAAGGTCAAACACAGGAGAACAGTCCACCAAACAAGGTACCAAGGAAAAGGCACAAGCAGAGTCGATGTCACAGGCAAAGGTCAGTCCAGGCTGAGTTCAAGCGGATTGTCAGGAACAGACAAAAGTCAGCAACAGAAAACCACTCAGAATCTCTCCAGCATAGATAAGCCCAGCTAACGCTATAACAGGCACTGGTGACTGGGAGCAGAGAGGCTTTAAAGTCCCAACAGCCAATAGCAGTCAGAGTCAGGGGCTGATCAGCCTCTAGAATCCCCTTCAGCTACGTAGAGCCTAACAATGGATGCTGGGGATGCCATAAATCCATCAGACTGCATGGCGAAAAGGGAAGCAGGGGCTGCTGCTATCTTAGTTCTCCTAACTGCTGCAAATGACAACTGTGCTTTATATTGCGATGGCGAAAAGCATGGAGTCGTCGGCCAGATGAGCATCTCCTAACAAGTGAAATGGGTTTTCTATCACAGGGAGCAGCCATTACAATTTTCCTAAGTGCCTGACAAACTCGCTGTATTTATAGATTTGATAAAAAGTGCTACAGACAACATGAAAATGTTGCAATTAAAGCAAATCTGTCATTATGGTAAATGAATATGTTAAACCAACACTTTCACCTACAGCTGTGTGCAGGTGGTTTCTGTTTGTTACAAATCTGTTGCATTTCCAGGGTGGTTTATCATGTGAGTATCAGCTAGGAAAACAGAACCTGGCCCCAGCCTACTTTTATGTCTAAATATTAAGTATTGAATAAACAACAAAATGGAGGCCACCATAAAGGAAGCTACACATTGTGTATAACCCCAAATGGATGGAAAAGGTAGAATATATATTATTTATTAATAATAAAGAGTATTTATATAGTTCTAACATAAATCCCAGATTTCAGGTCTCCATTATTAGGTAACAGCTGTTCACAATTTGAGGGTGGATGTTTTTAGATCGTCCAGTCATTATGACATAGTTGTACTTTACTATTCTACACCACAAGTCCTTCAAACTAACTATGTGGGAAGGGGTTTGGGGTAAGAGTGTATGACCTTCAGTGGGATGAGAACCACAAGCGGTACTCAAAAAGATATAATACTATTATATTATAAATAAATATTAGTTTTAATATATAATTCTATATAATAATAGTATTATTTTCTATATTATATATTTATATTCTATATTTAAAAGCTGCTGTGTTTAAAAAAAAAACATGGCCACGGTCACCATACAATAAATAAATTGGGCCTGGTTTATTATAGCTCACCAAGACTGGAGAAGATAGACTTATCATAGGAAAACCTGGAGTGAACTTGGTTTAGTATTGAAACCTTTTGCCAACTAATAAATTATTTTTAGGAAATCTTTTCCAGGTTTGCTAGATCAACCAGAATCTCTCTTGATAGTCAATCTTCTCCAGTACTGGAGAGCTTTAAAAAATCAGTTCCAGTATGTACACAAGTACCTAATAAGAGTAAAGGGCAGCAATATAACTGGATCTAAAAAATATACACCTATTGAGTCAATCATTAACTCAAAATTGGTTCCACGCTTGACATTGAACTCCAGCACAAGGGGTCCATTGAGTGATTTAAATAGCTTGGAGGTTATAAGCCAACATTGTCAGGATTTACATAATAAAGTACCCTGACACTTATTCAGAGCTTCTGGGAAAATGCTACATGCCGACACCAAAAACTGTTTCATTAGATTCAGTTACTTAAATATGATTATATGTGTATAATAACAGGTGTCCATGTTAAAAAGAATTAGGATTTTTATTGAAGCAATCAGTATACCTATATAAAAAGCATTGGTTGCTATGTTATTACTGCACTCTGGGCTTAAATAAGTGTCCATAGTAAGAAAAACAATCAAAATTTACCAAAACAATTACCTGTAGCTATTCAGAGACTTTCCCTAAACACACATTTAGGAAGTCAGTATTGTGAAGGTAATCTTTACTGCAAATTTGATCTTTACCTACTTCACCTGGTGCCTATTACTGCTTCTTTACATCTCCTAAGCTCCAATATTGACTGCTAATAATGGGTAGCCTTGCTAGCCAATCCAGGTATAGTTTGGGTTAACCTTCTGGATGTTTTACCTCTGTTGTCATGTTTCTGAATTTGAAAAATCATTATCATCGAATCCAAGATTAGTGGTTTGGTGCTATCTTGTCTTGATAGAAGAGTAGGTCGACCATTTCTAGTAACCCATTCTAGATATACTGAGGGTTGGTGGACTTCTCATTCACTCGCTCTGTCCCCAGCCTTGGTTTGCCCTATGTAACAATGATCTCAGATATTCTTGTGTCAT
The DNA here is from genome assembly GCF_032062135.1 of Pyxicephalus adspersus. Classification (NCBI taxonomy): domain Eukaryota; kingdom Metazoa; phylum Chordata; class Amphibia; order Anura; family Pyxicephalidae; genus Pyxicephalus; species Pyxicephalus adspersus. The sequence continues at coordinate 18,422,780 of NC_092871.1, forward strand.
AGTAAGACTAGCTAGCTGATTAGCATAGAAGTAAAATGGAAGCACAATACAACTGGCCTAGAGCGACAGAAAAAACACCCTAATCAAAAGATATTTCAGGTAAGTTCTTAGTGGTAGGGGTATTTTATGCTTTTTGATGCAATTACTTGCCATTCCAGTTCTTTTTACTTGCATTCAACTCAAAGTCATTTTAGTATACTGTTCCAGGATACTACGTGGCATGTTTCAACTGTGTGAATTCATTTTGACAACCATAGTACATATTACTGAGGATGAATGATAATGTTTTCATACTACATTGAAGATTTTTTTATCTGGTATATAATTTTGTTATATAAATAAATCTGACTGATCAAGATGACAGTGGTTAGGAATAATAGTAGTAATAATAAAATGATTAACAATATTGTTACTGCTACTATCAAGTGTTAGTACTTCTGTGCAATCTTATGGTGACATCCAGCAAATGGACATGGATGGTGAGTGGGTTTCCTGCAGCCACTCTGCCTTCTGGCACACTCCTTCTACAGTCTTCTAGAATTCTATGTTCCTCACCAGTTTCAGTAAAGGAGATCTACATGCTACTGATTTTTGCAATATACCTTGACTTAAAAAAAAGACCTTGCTTATACCTGTAGTCTTCCAGGAAGTATCTGTCTTTACCTTGCTTCTGCCTGTTATGCTATGGTGCTAGGACCAGAGAGCTAAAAGCATTGACTAACCTAGGGCTTTGGGCCTAATTTAATAACGCTATCCACTTCTAATGAGTGTTAGGAAAATACCTCAATAATTAAATCCAGGCACCATGGAATAAAACAAGGCACTTGCTGATTGTACAAGAACAAAATGGAATTTTAGAACATTGTGGAATCCTGATCTGCTTTCCACCTACCATCTTGATTTTTGATGCTCAACATCCAGTACATCAAACTTGTTACCTTTTCAAGGAGATTGAATTCAGGACCATTGGTGTGGATATAAATACTGGAATATTTTCCTAACATTAATTAGAACTAAAGAAGTATTCTAGAACAGGTCTGGTTATCTAAGAAGTGGTTTGGATAAACCAGACATCTTCATCATTACAAGAAGAAGCTCCTGTATAAAACTGTGTCATGGAACAGCTCAGGTGGACTACCTATGTATTGGAGATGTATTTAATACCAACATGTGGTTAATCATTTAGAGTGCAATTTCCTCTTTTTCTTTTTTTGGTATTTGCTATGCACAGAGTTGCACAAGAGCTGGCACCCAGAACTAAGCAGCTGTGGGATGAGTATCCGGAGCAGAACAATGAAGCTTTTTCACATGCATTGAGAATTAGTGATGTGAATCTGGGTTTTAGGTTTGTTTGGAAAAGTAATTTTGAGGGAATATATAGAGAGATCCAGAGAATTATGATGGCACCTGGATGGGAGAGTCTGATGGCACCTGGAGTCTGATGGCACCTGGATGGGAGTTCCAGGGAGCAGGTCCTGGACGCATCAGTGATATATGGTGAATGGTGACCACTTCTCTAATATCTGATTCGTGATATGGATATCACAGCACAGAGCACTTTTCTCCTTATTGACTTTTATATTGAATCCTTTTCTTTTGTGATTTTCTAGCATATTTGTCAGAGCTGCACAGGGAGGCTGCTAAAGGCAGTACACATCACAGGGCATCATGAGCAAATACAGAGGGCACATGGCCACAATGGTCTGATATCTTTGTTATAGCAGCTCTGTATAATGCCTTCTGCTTTCTATAGTGTCTTATTATAGGAAAGGGCATTAGTTTGGTGTGGGACCCCGTTTGGTATTCCTCTCTCCAGCAAGATCTTAGTTACAGCTGTGAATGCTGTGATCCGTTACCACTGTATTTTTTTTTATTTTATTTTTTTAGCAAATTCAGCATCTTTAGCATCTTGAACAAGGCAGAGAGGCTGAAGGTGTTTAAAAAGCAGACAAAAATAGAATTCTCTTAAAGAACTTTACCGGGATGAAACAGCAGCAAAGCTGCATCAGCATCATTCAGCGAGTTATTCCAAGATGGGAGTCTACAGAGGATCAATAAAATAAAAAAAGAGATTTTGCTTTAATAATAAATGTAATAGATTCAGTCAATATTTAGAATATGCAGTTTAAGTTCATGGCAACAATATATCTCAAATGCAGCGGAATATCAGAGTTCACTGCTGCATACAATGTGGCTGTCACATGACATATCCGTCTTTGGAAGTCACATTGGTGACGTAGAAGTGACATGAATGACTGTCCTTTGATTGATCACGGAGAAAACAAAAGAAACCTTAGGTTGCTTAAGCATGGGGCTCTCTTTTAAGGATTCCCCAAGTAACAACTAAATTCAAACCTGGCTCTGAATCAAAAAACACTGGAGGATCGTTGGAGCCGCAGACATCCATCAGAAGATGTACTTTATGAATGGTAGCCAAGTCTACAAGAGCACTAAAGGCCGGAGTGCTGGAGACTCACAGAGGAGAGAGTTGGATGATGTCACACATGCAAACCTTTCACTGAGGACAGAATTGCTGAAAACTGCAAGAAAATACTCACCTTTTTCAATGTGTTAGTTCCTGACGAGATAGGTGAGACATCTACTCACCTCCTCATCACTAGAGAATGTAAGTTGGGAGAGAGCTGCTCCAGACAGCAAAAGACAGCACAAACAGAACATCTGCTTACCCAAACTACTACAGAAATTTAGATCATTTAATATCTAACAGGGTGTCCTCATATAGGTTTCCTAAATAAAAATTGATAGCACATTTATCGTTTTAGTGTTCTGTCAGCAGTCAGCTTCTTCACACAACTGCAGGTTCCTTATAACCAGGGGTGTAGTCATAAAAAAAGAAGAGGGGGCACGGTACTATCCATGACTTTCCCTCCCCACTACACCCTTGCCTATGTGTTACTCAAAGAGAAGGAAATTTCCCCAGAGTGATGTCATGATACGAGAACCCGCCCAGGCCTGCGATGTGAGAGTGGGTGTGTTGTGTTCAGAGAGACCACCCGCCCACCGCCCTGAGCCTACAATTTCATACGAGAGATGCAGTCAGCGGCTCTGGCCGGTGCCCGGCAGACTCACCAGAGCTGCGGACCACCAAAGAATTCTTTGGAAAATAAAAGTGCACACCTGTGCCCATTCCCGAAAAAAGTGAGGACACAATGTTCCCTCCTGTGCCTGCCCCACTACACCTCTGCTTATAACAGAGAGAGCAAAAGAAAAGTCCCTGAGCATCCACAGCTCACAGATAAAGGCTTGTGGACAGGCCTGAGACTAATCATGATGAATAGCTACCTGCTAAGCTGGGGACCAAGAAATGGAGCATATATCCAGTCCTCCTTCCAAAGGTCTGCAAAGCTTCTGGGCTCCAGAACCCAAAACAGAACATTTGAAGATTCTCAAAAACTGACAGTGACACATATACACCTTCCAAAATCCTAACTTTATTTATTTATATTTTGTCCTGCCTAAAAAAATTGTTGTACATTCTGATATTTCATTGGACCTTTTTCAGCTTTGGATATGGCATACATTCGCAGTGCTATCATTTTAATAAACATGCAATGTCCAGAATTTATTTCTGTCTAGAATTGCAAAAATTTCAATAAGATCTTCTATTGACAATGGGGAGAATCGGGGTGCTACATAAAGTCTTCTCCAGCACATCCCAAAGATTCTCAATGGGTTTAAGGTCTGTGTGAAAATGTCTTAAGCGCCTTGAACCATTCTTTCATAGTTTGAGCCTACTTCCAGATTCCAGTGTGTTTAGAGCTGTAATGAGTAGTGGAGTTACTGTTGCATTTATATTAGCAGGAACCCCTCAGTCAATTCTTCTTTGACCTCTGGCATTCGACCCAGAGAACTACTGGTCACTGCATATTTTCCCTTTTTTGCACCATTCTCTGTAAACCCTGGGGATGGTTGTACATTAAAATCCCAGCGGATCAGAAGTTTCCATAATACTCAGACCAGCCCACCTGGTTCCAACAACCATGCCATGTTTAAAGTCACCGAACTCACCCCTCTTCTCTGTTCTGATGTTCAGTTTGGACTTCAGTAGTTAATCTTGACTGTTTATACACCTAATTGCCATGTAATTATCTATATGCTGCCATGAGATTGGCTGATAAGATATTAGCATCAACATGCACTTGAACAAGTGTACCTAATAAAGTGCCCAGAAACTGCAATATACTGTCTACCAACCAAAGGATATTTGATTTGCTTCTTATGGTGCTTCTCCCTCTTCCAGTCTGATCTCTGGAGTACCTGGTTTTACTTATTATGAGGCTAATACAAGGTCCTATTAAGGTGCTTAGTTTAAAAATGTTAAAACTGAATTCTGGGCACATATAAAATACTCCAAATTCAATCATTAATACATCCTCAAATGTATTTTTTAAATTCAGGCAATGTACATATCTTTATAAAAACTATATTTATACTGAACACAATGCAAAGATTTCTCATATATTTAAATGATTTAGCCCATATAATGTTCCTTCTTTCCCGCAAAATTCCCCATTTATTATGTCTTTCTATAACCCGGTGCCCTGAATTGTAAATTCAAGGTGATTTCTAATGAAGGTTTATAAAGAAGACGAGTTCTATATTACATTAATCAGGTTGATGTATTACCCCGCTACTTTGAAAATGTTTCTCTGCAATTTAATAGTGCTAAGCATAAAATAATACAGAGATTTCTTGTGCTGTGTATTGTATTGTGGCACCATGATGGGTAAAGAGCCGAAATTTAAAGCAGAATTGCTGGTTGATATAAAAGACAGAAATGAATGCAGCTTTAGACTCGGTAATACACTGTAAAATATTTGTTTTAAAGCAGAACTATAGCTCAGCAAAGAAATAAAACAGGTGACCAGGAAAGTCTTTATTGCAGAAAGAGACAGGAGATGTCCTTTTTCTGCAATAAAAAATGGATACCTGCCTGATGAGTGGCTTTATTTAGAAAACGGTGAGCTGTGCATACGCAGCTGGGATGTGTCGGCATACGGGCAGCTCCTGAATAAATTCTGCGGGTGTTACGCCAATATAGGCCCAGTCAATCAAGATGGCTGAAGATTGGAACCAGGAAAAAAGAAAGCTAGAAAATCTTACCTGCAATGGAATTGTGACAGGTAAGTGTATTGTAAAAATTGTGATCAGACAGAAAAGGTTATTTTATGGCGAAAAGGGGCTTTCTGCAATTAAATAAATGTACCTGCCTGACTGCATTTTTTAATTACACTCTCCTGTCTTTTCTCTTATTGCTTGCATCTTGCGTTGCAGATGCCACCATACTCACCTGGTGCTTTTCTGGGTGCCGAATCCTTGACCGAATCACCAGGATGATGTAATTCCCAGAGGGTGAATTTCATTTCTTCCTGGCAGCAAGGGTCCAGGATTCTGGGCATAATGTACTGAGCTGCACATGAACTCAGTGTACTGTACAAAGAAGACTACAGATAGCCAGGTAACTATATATCACCTCCCCTTTCTTCAATAAAAAATACCTGGCTGCTCACAATATTTTTTCTGTTTCCTTCCACTTTAAATATGCCCTACATGGGTATATTTGATGCCAGCATGCCATCACACATCTCTGATTTCTGGTACCCAGAGTACCCCTCTTTTCCCCCCTCCCATGCCTGTTATTTCACTTGTTATTCACTATGTTATTATAATTAGCATTTTGTTCTTCTATCCCAGCATCCTGCCTGTTTGTAGAGTTATTTGTCTTACCAGGGTAATGGAATTTGTGTGAAACTTACCAATCAAGAAGTGCCGTGTTGCTGTGATAGCACTCAATATTATGGATTTAACACTCATGTTCCTGCTTTTCTTTCTTGGGCTGTATTGGCTGTTCTCGGTGTAAACTTCAAATGATGTTGCTATCAGATGGATGTGGAATGTTTCATTGATCAGTCAGAGTAAAAGCACAAAATTCTACTATAGAAGGCTGTAACTCTTATCTCTGCCTTTAGACTAGACTGGGATGGCTGCCCTGTCTGGGTCTATTCCCTGGATAATACTACAAAAGCTCTGTGACTAGAAGAAAAGGACACAGATAAAGTTCTTACCACTATTAAGGTCAGGGAAATAAAATGTTAATGCTTAGCAGTGACAGAGGATTGTGGGTAATATAATTTATAGAAATGGTTAAGATTTGTAAGGCTTCAGCTGCTCTACATGGTATCAGGTGATAATATTCACTCTTTAAATGCTAAACTTCAGTCAGATAGCTAAATATGCATGATTTATTATTTTCTGCTGACATAAAGTAAAGGTTTTATACTAAAGTCAGATTTTGACTGGACAGTGCAAGAAGAAGCAGAACAATGATAAGCTCTTCTTTTATGACTCTGCTCCTTTTCTCTACATACATGCTGCATGCACTGCATCATACAGCTTCTTGTGTTCAGAGCTCAGTTATACAAGCCCTGCTGCAAGACGTTGTTACCCAACGAAATTTACAGCACTTAAAATATATATTTCAGTGTATTACTTATTATAAAAGACAGAGATAAGAGATAAACACATATAAGGAAGTTGTTTGATCTGCTAAATGATTCATATATTTATCAATTCAGTTCTGAGTAGGGATGAGCGAGAAGGCCTCTGACATTTTGCTCGAACTTCCAATGGGTCAGCAATATTTCAGCGAACCAATTTTGCGAATTCACGGTCCAGGTTCCCATGGTCCCTGGACTGTACTTAATGATAAGTACAGCCCAGGGACTGTGGGAACCTGAACGGTCACCACTGAACTCATTTGACCTCTCAATGGAGATTCTCCATTGAGAGGTCATATGAGTTTAGTAGCATGCCTGCAGTCACAGCTTATTGGAGGCACGTGCCTCCAATCAGCTGTGACCGCAGGTTCCCACAGTCCAGGTTCTCACGGTCCAGGTTCATGGCAAATCACAAGGCCGTTCTCTCTCTTACATGTTCCGTAAGCGAGAAAGGCCCGATTCGCCTCAAGATCAAACCTAAAAATCTCACTTGCTCATCCCTAGTCCTGAGGCTTACACAGCTGACACAGAGCTTACACTGCCTGGCAGAAAAAAGTTTTTTAGGCTGCTTTTACTGTTTTACTTACAAGTACCCAGCGAATGGACAGCTTCATGACTATTTCCCTATATATTTGCTGGCACTGCAACACGCTAGATCAGCCATTCTCCACCAGGGTTTTATGGTACCCTAGGGTTCTTCCATAAGTTGCCAGGGGTTCTTTGAGCTGTGGCTGATTGACCCCCATAAGACGGTGCCTCCATTTTTCCAGAACACCACTTGACAGAGCCAGCTGCATGAAACCAAAAACCTTTTTAGCCGTCTGTAAAGGTGGCATTATGACCATTAATGAATGAGGGAAAATCTTCCCAGTTGCAACCATTACAAATAGCAATTTTCCTATTGATTTATTCTAATGGGTCTAAAAGCGTCGAGAAAGGCTGCATTAAGTGGTTCCTTGTTCTGCTCGTCCCTCCCCTAACCTGTGCTTTGCTGCACAAAGATTTAAAGTTGCTGATGCCAGGTAGATATCTGGTACTTAAACCTACTTGCATTAAAAAATATATATTTTAGGGAGCATTACCATAAATCCGTATAAATTTGTGTCTTTTATATCAGCCTGGTATTCAGGCTCAAACTTCCGCTCCTTATTCATAAAGGAGCCACAATACAATACACTGAGCGCAAACTCTCTGCATTATTTTATGCTGAACATTGAACATTATTAAATTGCAGAGCAACATTTTGAAAGAAACAATGTAATACATCAACCTGATTAATATAAAATATAGAACTCTTTATAAACCCTGGTTAGAAATCACCTTGAATTTACAATTCAGGGCACTGGGTTATAGCAAGACATAATAGATCTGGAAGAAATTTGCAGGAGAGAAGGGACATTAAATGGGCTAAATCACCTAAAATAGATGAGAATTCTTTACATTATTTTCTGGATAAAAGTACTTTTGTATATTGGGTTATAGACTCATTTTGTGGGACATTGAAATAAATCATTGAATAAAGTGCAGCATTACAAGATGTTTAAAAAAAAAAAAAAAGACTTTGCAAGATAATTTTCTATTACTTTGGCTTTGAGTCCACGTTCTGAGAATAGACAAATAATTCCCAGAAATCTCATTATTTGAAGACAACTGTTCAGGTAAGATACCAGCGGCTAGAGACAAGTAAAGTGGTTTGAATGAGTCAGCCAATGGCGGCTTAGCGCAGACGACTTCACTAGAAAGCTTTGATCCACAGGAGGAGTTCACTAGGTGGCATAGTGAACAATGAGAGGGCATTTTGCACCTTCAGAAGGTTCTAAGTGAGCATTTTGCAATATAACTTAGGCTGTAACTGTAGGCCCCCCTACAGAACTGACATGCCCCCCCGCTGTCCATGTCCACCCCAAAGCCCGTCTCTACCCATGCCCTGTTCCCATGCTTTACGCACCTCCAAGCACTTCCCAACTCCACCCACGTCCCACCCAACTGTCAATTCACCGTTCTATATGTCCTACTTGTGGCTGTGCTATAGTTCCAGCAAAAGCAAAACAATGGCACAATTTTTCCTTTGGCTCCATTGCCTGGTCAGTTTGGCTGTGGGATCTTGCAATTATAATGTCTACAGAGGGGATGGAGGGTGTCTGTAGGTTCATAAGGGCCTTGGGTCCAGGTGGAGTTGCATACACTGCACCTCTCTATGTCACCTAATTTGCCACGCGCTTAAATACAACAGCATTAGATACATTATTTAATTTCCTTACCCAGGGTTTATTTATCATTTCTATCATTATTTTAGGCCTTAATGAAGTTCAGGTTTTTCTGACCGCGTTATATATGGAATCATCTGGAGAAGAGGTCCCCAACCCCTGGTCCGTGGCCTACTAGTCGGCTGCGGCCGTCTGACAGGTGGGCCGTGACTCTGGGCTGTTCACCTGCTAGCGGGGTCAGAAGGACCCCGCTTGGGAGGGCACACCGGCCAGAGCCGCGGACCTTGTCTCCTGGACATATCGCAGACTCAGTAAGGTAGGCCGGTTCTGTCTCCCATCGCAGGTCTAAGTTGGCCGGTTCTGGCATCATGACGTCACTCTGGGGGGAATTTTCATGGCTCCCTGTGCATGCACCGTCCAGAGTCCGTGCATTTAGCGGTCTGCGATGTGCAAAATGTTGGGGACCACTGATCTGGAGTATAGTAGTTGAATACATTGTGGAATATAACAACAAGAAAGAGAAAGGGACCAGAACAACACACCCAATTGTCTGACAATGAGCAATAAAATAGAAAAATCTCCTTGGTAGCTTGTTGGTGCAGAGTAGATCCTACAGCATCATACAATGTAATTTTTTTTTCCTTACCCCAGGGTTCATTCCTTATATCCATTATTATTTTAGGCCCTAATGAAGTACAGGTCGTTCTGACCCCTGAGAAGTGTGGGAAATATTTAAGCAATCATCTGGAGGGTTTTCTTCAAGTTTATTTTGGAATATAAGAAGTAAGAGTAAGAATGAAAGAAAAGGGGGCCAGAATATTTTCTCTTTTTTTTAAGATGTAAAATTATAGGTAAATCTATTTTTATTGACTTGTGATGTAAATAGCATGTAGTACAAAAAGTAACAAAAAGGGCTTAATTATGGGGTGAAATCCAGTGGTAAGGGACAAAATAAATGTTATATTATTTTTATTATTATTATTATTAATATTGTTAAACAGGATTTATATAGCGCCCACATATTACGCATCGTTGTAGAATAAATAGGGGTAGCAAGTGACAGACAGTTATAGACCTTGATAAAGGGAGAGAAGAGGACCCTGCCCCCAAGAGCTTACAATCTAGGAGGTGGGGGAAGTCTCACACAATAGGAGGGGAGATATGGAATAATGGGAAGTGGTGAGGCTTTCAGGAGATGGAAGAAGATGGGTAGGCAAGTTTCAAAAATGGGTTTTGAGTGCTCTTTTAAATGAGCAAAAGGTAGGAGCAAGTCTATATCTTCTTGGTAGCTTGTTGCAGCAGAGTTAATACAACAGCATGATACAATACCTATTATTCTCCTTACTCCAGAGCTCATCTCATATTTCCATCATTATTTAGGGCCCTAATGAAGTTCAGGTTGTTCTAACCTCCAAAGCATGTTGGAAATATATACAGTATATAATGATCTGGAGTGTTTAAATAAAATACATTTTGGAATATAACAGCAGTAAAAAGAGAACGGGGCCAGAACACAACTCCTTTTATTAAGTCTTAAAATAATGACAAGGACAGGTGAAATCTGGTGGTAAAGAGAAAAATAAAGACTATATTTCCTCAGTAGATTGTTAATGCTGTTACTACAACAACATTGTGCAATATTATTTATTTTATTTGCCCCTCGGTTAATTTCTAATTTCTATCATTAATATAGGACCTAATAAAGTTCAGGTTGTTCTGGCCCCCGAAGCATGTTGGGAATATAAATATAACAATCTGGAGTGTTTTTTTATTAGTACATTTTATTTCTGAATCTTTGTGGATTGGTGATCATTTCATCATGACATCACTTTTTTATTAAGTAAACACTGCATTTCTAGATTTTATCATAACTACCCTTTAACAAACACACATTATAGGGGGGCAGGACCTGTCCCTTAACTTTGAGACCCCCTAATATTAGGAGAAAGCTTGGCATCTGGATGGATTAGAAGGGATGGGTAGACGCTTGCTGCTTCCTTTTCCTGGCAAACCACTTTCCATGCTTGGAGAAGGGCAATGGTTAGAATAACAAAGGGGTGCTGGTACCTCCCAAAGGCCTCACTATTGGCATTTGTATCTGTTCTGGGAGCTGATGCAGGCTTAAAGATTTTTTAAGATTGCTTGCTGAGCAAAAGCAAACAGAGAAGGAAGACAGCAATAAAAAAATCTATTTCTAACTCTTTACCACTGTATCCAAAAAAATAATATTTATACATTAGGATTTAATCCTGACCTTTGAACAGCAAAAATATAAAAGTGATCCATAAGGAACACACACAGTACGAGCTGCCTACAGAAAACTACAATACAAAGTTGATGCAAGACCAAACATCCTGCACAAAACAAGAGAGCAGCAATGACTGTTCTTTATAAATGAAGCCCCAAATAATATGCCAGTACATTAGAAGAATATATTCTCTCCATAACATTGGAAAGAAAAAGAGCTCAATGTGAAGGAGGCTATTTTGGTCCATCCATGGTTGCCTTTAACAGACAGCAAAAAATGTATTGTTTTATTTAGATCTGTTTACACAGATACATTGTACTGTGTTAGCAGGAATGTCAATCAATAAAAATCACTTATGTAGGAAGTGACAAGCACCATTACAAAAATTTATTTTGGCTACATGACAGGTAATGATAAGTATTCAGTAGAAGGGAAATGAAAAGAGAAGAGAAAAGACAACCAAGACCAGGACAAGAACAGGACAACCACTAGACAAGAACAAAACAAGAAAAAACCAAGATTCATAACAAGACTGAGACAAGGCAAAACCATTTTAACCATTATAAGAAGAAGAAAATCTGACAAGGACATAACCAGGACAACCATAAAATAAGAAAAGGCCCAAAACAAAAGCAGGACAAGAACAAGAAAAAGAGCAGATAATGACAAAAACAGAACAACCACAAGACAAAGACAAAAACAGGAAAACCACAAGACAAGGACAAGGCAAGACCAGAAAAAGAACAAACAAAAAGAGCAAATAAGGACAAAAACAAGACAATTACAAGACCAGGACAGAAACAAGAAAAGAATCAGACAAGGGCAAACACAAGACAAAGAAAAGGTCAGGAAAAGAACAAGAAAAAGAGCAGCTAAGGATAAAAACAGCACAACCACAAGACAAGGACCACAAAAAACCAAAACAAGACAAGACAAGGATAAGAACAAGAAATGGAGCAGATAAGGACAAAACAGGACAACCATAAGACAGGAAAAGACAAAAAAAAGACAAGACCAGGACAAAAAGAAGAAGAGCATCAGACAAGGACTGGACAACCACAAGACCAGGACAACAATGAGTTGAGTAGACAAGGACAAAACAGGATAACCAAAAGACAAGGACAAGACAAAAAACAAGACACGGTTGAGACAAGACAACCACAACAAACCTTCATAGATTTTGGAGTTGTCTTGGCTGCATTTGCTGTTGTCAAAGTATAGAGGAACGGCTCCTCAGATCCAAATATGATGATTAGATTTCCAGCCGCTGGTGGTGGAGCATGTTATGTTGCACAAAACAAAGACTTGACAATGGTACTGCAGGATAAAATTCAAAAGTTTAGTTTACTTAAAAAACTGGACATGTGTAGGAACATGCCTCTGTGGTTAAGCCTGTGAGATAGGAGAAATACATGATATCATTTTTTATAGTTAGGAGAGGTAATGCAAAGGACTTGTGACTTTTCACTTATTTTTTATGTTTTTTGTGGCAATAGTTTCATGGTTAATTTTTCCATTTAAGACAAATCCTATAAAGCATTTTTAAAAATGCAATACAACTCTTCAAACTAATGAACAAATGTCAATGGAAATCAAATGATTGCAAGCCTTTTGGTGTTACAGGTCTGAGTATATTTCAGAAGTGTTGAGTTTAAAGTCTTGCCATAGATCTTCGAGCTTTATAATATTTGCATGTAACCATGGCAGCCCCAGCAGGTTGGGGTAAGAGAAGGTGATGCCATCAGGTACACGTCAATTTTTTTTTTTTTTTAAACATTTAATGGAATCCACTGTTGCATGTTCTTGATCAGCTCCACGCACACACCTGGGCACTATTTTTCATTTAAATTTCTGATTAAAAAAACAAGTTTCTTTTCACACATCAGCCTATGTGACTTACTTCAGTCAAGGGATTGGGACTTATCCCTTCTTAGCAATTACAATGTCAACGTATTGCTTTTGAAATGTCCATCTATTGTGTTTGATGTACCTTTATGCCTCAATAAATATGTTTAAATTAAAGAACAAAGAAATACCTGACTATTACTGTTGAATAAAAGTACTATATAATTAGCTTTTTATTCGACCAGTAATAACAAATGAAAAGACTGAATTGAAAAGAGAAAATGTTCAAAACAAACCCACACTGCCAAACTACTGGATATATTCAACCGGATTTATCAAAGCTCTCCATGACTGGAGAAGATAAATTATCATGGGGGAACTCGGGTGATCCAGCAAACCTTAAATTCAGTTGGTCCAGGATTAAAAACATTTGCCAATTAATAGCAAATGATTTTTAGGAAATACATTGCAGGTTTGCAGCATCACCCAGGTTTCCTCTTGATAATTTTTTTTTCCAGTTTTGGAGAGCTTTAATAACTCAGACACCATGTGTAAATTTAAGCTATAGCAAGCCAGATAGAGTAATTTTTTGGCTGGAAGATGTCCTTCATCATCCAGCCCTTGTCATCTCAATCTTACTGTCCATTCTGTTTTATTTTATTGGATTTAAGTTCTTCTAATCATGCTTAACATCACATGTGGGTGTCCTTTTTGACAGCCTTCATACAAATGCAGTCTGTCCAGGAAAATCCACTCCTTTAGGCTGACACCCAACCATCAAGGCATTTAGACACGTGCACCTCATTGCTGAATCATGGCCGAAGACTCTTGGGTGGAATACTAAGGCTGGGTGGAGCTATGTTTTTAGAAAGCCATGTACAGCACTCTCCCAGTAGCCATGATCTGCCTTTAATGCAGGAGAACAAAGATGTAGGGAAGACATCACTGAAGCTAAAATAAATGGTAAAATGGTATGTAAGGCAAATGGTATGTAAGGCAAATGGAAAGGTTTTCTGCAAAAGTTTCATTAGCATGTTGACAAGATAGAAAAAAGGCAACCAGGGAAGGCAAAATGTAAGCAGATTTATTTTCAGCTTTAATTTCAATTATTCTTTCTCAAAGCTGATGTCCTACATGCCCCTTATTAATTTAGCCGCCCTTCTCTGCTCCCTTTCTGTTCTGCAGCAACCTTCTTTTTGTGAACTGATGTCCAAATCTGAACTGCATATCCAAGATGAGGTCGTGCTAATGCTTTCTACCAGGCAAGATTATGTTTCTCTCCATCTCTCATGAGTCTTTTCTTCTTTCTATGAAATTAAGTGTCTTTCTCACACTAGAAGCTGCATATTGTCATTGGATTGTATAAATGCAAAGCTGTAGTTCCCAAAAAAGAATGAGTAGACAGGTTTAGTATTGCAGAAAAGGACAGGCAATGCAATAAAACAGTTACTTGCCGGATTGGTGTCTTTTAGGAAAATGCTTAGCTGCACATGCTTAGCTTAGCGTACGGTGCCGGGATATGTGCAGTACCCCCTCAGGGCTGAAGGGGAATCAATGCAGTCATGTCATCCCAGCCTGGCCAATCAAGATGGACAAGGATTGGAACCAGAAAAAAGAAAACTAAGAAGATGGTGGCACCAATGACAAAAAAAGGTCAGGTGAGTGTATTTTTAAAATAGGTATCAGGCAAGTAATGCTAGAAGGGACATTGCCTGCCCCTTCTGCAATAAAGGACCTGACTGACCGCGGTTTTTTATGGGTAAATGTTTAGTTCTGCTTTAAGTCTATATTTTAACATATAACACCTGCCTCTTTATGGTTTGAACTTTCACACCTCCTATCATGTTCTTTTACAAGCAACATCTGCTTTGATGTTACATGACATATGGGTGATTGGATTAGGATGACTGAGTTAACCATGTGACCATAAATGAGTCAGAATGTTCCCGATACTCAATAAAACCAAAGAAACAAATTTGGTAAATTAGATAAATAGCAAGCTTTTAACCCCAGGAGAACCCTTTCAGGTCTTGGGGACTCCTGCTAAAACCAATTCATTGGGTGTCAGTTGCATAAATGCTTCTTAGACTAGTGGTGAGCTGAAAGAATGTTCCCCTTACAATGGTGGTCTAAACTCCACCCTACAGAAAAATAATATGACCTCTGCTGTCACACTGCAGCTCTGAAAAGTGGTGGTCACTCGACAGCAATACGGGAGCCAACAAATGGGAGGTCAATCATTCACAGCTCAATGAACCCTAAAAGAAACCCGAGGATCCCATTGAACCTTGGTCGAGAATGACTACATTATGGAATGGGTCCTTTTGAATGTTAAAAAAATACTATTAGCTATTGGTTGATTACCTTGTGTGGGCACCATTAGGCTCAGTATTATAAATTCAAGTAAACTCTTGCCCAATTTTTTAAAAGCCATCCGGTCAGATTTAATTATCTGTATGCAAATGATGTAGGTAATATAAAGAGCCCACTTATTGCAGACACTCACTGTAATGGAAACTTTGACCTTATTCAAACTTTGGCTGTCCTCTGCTATCTCACTTACATAATAAGGTGCACTGATTGGTATGTGAATGGTAAGATGTGGTGAAGCAGAGCACCTAGACCCACCAACACCAAGCACCGAGGATTAAAGGTATCAATAAGAGCATACACCTGGAACAGGATGGTTTTTTTAAGATACAGTATATGATGATTATTTATGGTACTCATCAGCACCCTTTAGTACCAACTGTCAGGGAATGCATTTACTTTATTTAATTACGATGGGTTCTCTTTAATTGAATAGTCACTCCACGCTGATGACAAATGTTTAGCAATAAAATAATAAACTCTGTAAATACCGCTCATTAACTTTTCTTTTTTTTCATTTCTTCACGGACTGTTAAAGCTCCACTAAAATCTTCTGGGAATGTTCATATTTTTCTGGATGCCATGGTTGTCAGCCTACAAATGTCTACAGTAAATTGTGAAAGGTTTCCATAGACACAACATTACAGTATTTTATATTTTCTACATTTTAATGTGCAAAGTTTGAATATTCTTAAATGGGCATACTTTAAAACCTTGTAAAATATTTTGCATGAAATCGGGCCACGAATACCGATTGTAAAGTTGATATTATTTGGATTAAAATATCAACTCGTGGGCAGCCGTAAACCCATGTCTTCCCATTTATTTAAGCTACCTGTTGTTTGTTGAACATCAATGGTCAAATAGGGAGCAAAGGAAACATATACGCTTATCAAAAAGGGAATATCTAAAATTCCTGATATAAACTAACTGCATTCTAAATAAATTCTGCAAAATCTTAAAGGCATGGTCACAGCAAGATCCTAAAGAGACTTTGATTGATCCAATGTCAGATAGTCCAAACCCTATGTAGTCTCCCTATCAGACAATTAGGAACTTACACAAGTTTGTTAGTTTCTTCTCCTTCCGAACATGGCAGTATTGAAACCTGAAAAATATCCCCTTGCACTCAAGCACTTGGAAGGTAAGGAAGTTACATGCTTTCCCTAACCCAGATGTACTAGGGATTCCTTAGAGCTCTGCTGTAGTGGTGCATCAGTAGGTGGGAAAGAATTTCTGTCCCTTAAAAAAAAAAAAAATCATAGTTTTGTCACCGACCACCATTTATGACTTGCCTAACATCCATCCTGGAGAACAAATAAAAACTATACATAAAGCGCTGATCTGTTCTATGGAGTGGCACCCCTTTGTGCTTTCCTCTATTGGAAAATAGAGCAGTCATTCTCTCTCAGACATTCATCAATCTACCACAGTGGATTGATGAATGATGTTGGGGGACAGCTGTACACATACAAGAGTTTTTCCTGAGACAAGCACATCCATTTATTTCAGGTGACAATCATCTAAAATGTGTACATAGCTTTAGATCTACGTGTGACCACCTCTCCCCTTCCTATGTAACTATTTCTATTGGTCAGTATCATATGGTAATGGCAGTTGGCACATATCTCTCAGGGAGTCATATATTCAATGCCTCCTTTCTCTTACTGCAAATAAATACAGAAAAATAATGGATGGTTACATTTAGGTATTTGAGCAGCTACTCTCTGTAAAATGATATTCCGCTTTTCATCTTGACTGGAGTCCCCTTTAATTCCGCTCCCTTTTTTCCTATGTTAAGCGACTTTTTCCACTTTTCTTTGTATATATTGATTTTACTTCGCATTACACCCCCTGTCTCTTTTTTCCTTCCTTCTCTTGCATTCTCTTGGGACAGGAAAACGACGCTGTTCACATTTCAATTCTGGCAATATAAATTTTGCCAGCCAGCCTCCTTATTAAATTTATGCAAATATCTAATTGATGCCTTATTAGACACCCATTAAAAGTCCCAGAAGCTTTGCGTGCAGTGTATAAATTAATCTAGCAGACTATTAGCAGAACTTCTAATTAAACATCTCCTCCCCTCTGCCAGTGGGGTCAGCAATGTGTGTATGCACGGGGGGGCAGAGGTCAGTGCAGGAATAGGACGAGAAAAGAGGAATTATTTTCAGTGGAAGTGCAGAAAGGTCACAGGTCCTGGTATCCGTTAAGAAAGAAATTATAACTTTGAAGAAGAAAACAGGTTGTCAGCCATAAAAGAGCACTAAGAAGGTAATTTATTTTATATTTCTAATTTAAACTGTTACAGCTCTGCTACGAGAAGTTTTTATTCACTTCCCTGCTACTGCAACCCCCAGCTGTTCTTTCTCACTTTCTGCACTTTTATATGGACGTTAAATTTTATACATATTCCTAGCAAGTAGTAAAATAGCTTTAAAAGAAATCACTGACCTTTGTAGCTGCTTGTACTGTGTAGTAATTCATCCACAAAGATCACATCAGAGACATTGAAACTGGGATTCTGTCTGTAAAGAGGGAAAGTAGGTGGTCACTTCTTCCTGGTGAATTTGTTTTAAAAGCCCCTCAGTTCCCTAACCATATAACTAGCGCATGATCGCATGAAAAATAAGTTAAAAAGAAAAACACAATACAAGTCAAAATACAAAATCTGAAGATGTCCCATGGTGATAAAAGAAAGGAGAAACATAGATCTCCATCCACACTGCTCTTGCAGGCCCATCAGAAGTAAAATATAGACCACCTGAGGCCCATCAGAAGTAATGAGAAGGAGGGGCCCTAATGGTGTCCCAGGGAAATACACCCCAGTGTTCCCCGGGCATTAAAAACTGGGATAGAAAACCTGACATTGCTGAGGAGTTTGAGCAATGAGGAAAAAGGACTAAGCTTTTCATTCCTCTTACTTGCCAGAAATAGATTGGAGGCAATGGGACAATTATTTAGGTGTTGTGTGTCTAATCAGTTAGAGAGGGCTAAATGCCTTCTTTACTCACCTAAACATGATGAGTCAAATAGCTCTGCTGCTCTGGGTCTTCCTTTATCCTATGTGTATATGGTGGGGTCTTTCTTAATGTGTACATTTCACTGCCTGAGTGCCATAGTAACTTCCCATAGGCTGCCCAATGGTGGAGTCCTGTAATAACCACAAAAAGGAGTGAATTTAGCAACAGGGGACCAATGGGGGTCAACCAGTCATAGTCATAGTCATGGTCATAGAGGAAACTATGCTGTCAAAGGACATGGACAAGGTAAGGAAGGCTATAATACATGCAGGATGGGTTAGAAGGGAGTAGGAGGACAATGGGTTTTAAACTTTAAATTCTCATACAATACTTTCTGCAGTTGAAAATGTTATTAGCTTTTTTCTGAACCCTCTCTAAAGGACCAATTATGGTATTATAGAGTATATATTGTTTCATTCTTTTTATTTTAATTGCTAAAGTAATGTAATAATTTTTGGAATAAAGCAGGTATGGCCCTGGGTAGACCTTATATAGCCACATGTAGAATTCAACATGTCTATAAAAAAGTGAGATTATTAGAAAAAAAATAGTGTTGTTTAATAAGCTCTATACTTGGATAAGGAGTCAGATTCTCTAAATCTTACCTGAAAGCTGATTAGCTGTTAATAACCCCATAAAACATTCAGTGAGTGTTGCTGTTACACAGCAGGGCTCAAGTCACCAGCAACAGTAAGCATGAACAGTGGGGAAACCATATGTTTCAGATATTTTTAACCTAGGATAAGCACAATTATCTGTAATTTTCCATTGTATGAATACCCATCGACACCTGTTACAAGCCGACTACTTAAATGAGAGGAAATAAGCAGCAGCATTGTATGCTTCTCATAGCCATATTGCAACCCTTGGAAGTAGGTAGGGGTTACAGCCTTAGAGTTCAGGGATGTAACAGTATGAACATTCTAATATATCTGATAAAAAAATACAACCCTCTTCTGTTCAGGTTTTGACAAACCTAATGGTTATCTGCTTGTGATCTGTAGATACCGAGATGCCAGGACAACTACCAACAGAGAGTGCTAAGTGGTTTGATTTGTAGAATCACATGATTAGTCCCAGTCCCAAAGATTCTATTCCACCGACATCTCTTTAGAAGACTGGCACTTAGCACTTAACAAGGATTAAACTCTCAATGCAAAGTACAAATGACCGAAATGCGTCAGCATCTCACATAACCGTTTGCGTAAAATAATAAATGGTCCTAACAACATTCTCACTCACAATGACACGTTCCTGCATGGCTGGTATAGAAGCAGGGAAGCAGATACATAGCATGGAAAAATCAATTTGTGTAAATTGTCCCATAGTAATGCTTTGCACTACGGCAGCGCATTTTCTTTATCTGCGTGTTTAGGAATTTCCTAGAGTAATACCCTACAATATGACAGAGTTCTTTGTGCTTCTGTGTGTTTATGGATTACACCAAAGTTAAAATCACACTAGCGGTTAAAAAAAAACCTTGGCATATATTGTTCCGTCACAAAGGAATGGTAAGTCCTCGCTTCCATCATGTGCGGAGCAATGCTGTTCACTGTACGTCACATAGTGGACCTGATTTATCAAAGCTCTCCAAGACTGGAGATGATCGTCTATCATGGGTGAACCTGGGTGATTCAACAAGCCTGGAATGGATCTGGTCCAGAATTGAAAACATTTGCCAATTAATATCATATGCTTTTTAAGAAATCCATTTCAGGTTTGTTGGATCTCCCATGTTCTCCCATAATAGTCTATCTTCTCCAGTCTTGGGGAGCTTTAATAAATCAGTCCCAGTGTGTGAAACACAAGGACATCAGACATTACATAAAGAGGAACGCTGCACACATTTCTGTCCATTTTTTGCACTGCCCTCATCAGTGTTTAAAAAAAGGAGTCAGCATGGCACCAGATTGCGAGATTGTGGTTGTGCTTTGCTGATCATTGCAATATACCATACTTTTTTTTAGTGGGAATGAATCCATATCGGTGGTAACTGCTAGGTCTTTGAAAACGCTTGTGCAGGCAACTTGTTTGCGGTTACAAGTGCTCGGACATTGCCTGGTGGGAATCAATTACTGCCATTGAAACACATGGGCCTGGAAGATTCCCCTGAGGGAATGTTTGAGGGAATATCTAAATTCCTGTTTTATCAATAGAGCCCTTAATCTTCAAATGACTAGGCAGGAAATTAAGAAAGCCCTGCACAAAAGGCAGGAGTCAATAAAAGCAGTGGTTCTTCCCTTTCTTTGCTGAAAAAAATTCACTTTTGTCTCGTTCTGGATTGCTTTTGAGGATATCCCCAAATCTCTTGTCTGATGAAACTGTTGTCAGCAAGGTTGCAAATGAGGGGAAATCTCAGTAACTGGGTAACAGTAAAATCTAATAAGGATCCTGATACTTTCCCACTCCAAAATCTAAAATTAAGAAAATACACTTTGATTGGACATCCTTGCCAGGAAAGGCCCCATCTCTACCTAATCCAGTCTTTGTTTAACACAAATACTTTGTCCGCTCCATCTTTGGCTTCAAATAAATATACTGTATAATATTCCTATCCAATATTCCATAATAAAGTTAAACAATATGTTTTACATGGGTATATTTAGCTCTGAATATAATAAAAGAATATATAATGAAGACTATAGGAAATAAATTGAAGAATTAGATTTTTTTTCATTTAATTATACTCTCTGCAGTAGACCAAAGTAGACATTTGGGAAGAAGAAAATGCGGTTATACCTTAAGCTATGGGCAGATGTTTGGGAAATCAGTGAACCAATTACATGTGCAAGGGGGGTAGGTAAAGTGGGATGACCTGTCTACACACGGGAGTTTATTTGCTGAAAACACTTTATTAGATCCATTCCCATCACTTCATCATATAAAGGGGTAATATATATATAAATATATATATATATATATATATATATGTGTATATAAAATACTTCCTGTGGATGCAATTATGTAATTGAAGAGAACTACTGGTTTAAGTAGAAAGAATCTTAACCCCACAGAGTACTGTTGCCATGACTGCAGGGGAGGTAATTTTTTAATTTTTATTCAGCTTTAGAATGAGAATGAAAAGGTCATTTTTAATACCATTAATTGTTAAATACTAGTCACATATACCTTTTACCCTGCAGTTTTTCCTAATGGAACTCCATGGTGACTTGACCTCTAATATACCTTTGCAGCTATATGATGAAGGTGTGGGTAAGTATTACAGAGTGTGAGTTTTCAACCAGCGAATGTAAAGTTAAAGGGGAACACCATCCATCTAAATGAAGCCGAAATACATATTTATGGACCGTTTTATCTGGCAAATGATTTAGAATCTGGTTTAGCCAGTCTTGGTATTTGGATACCCTAAGAATACAAATTCTGCAAAAAATACCTTGTTCAATTGTTCTTTTGCAAGCTAGTCTTGCTGCTGCCTTTCCCAATTTTATTCTTACTATGTATTGGTTTACAGGATGCTAATACCAATATTAAACTAATTCTGGTAGTTCTCTGTAAAATTACATATATTTATTTCATCACACACCACTGGATTAAATAGTGCTTTTTATTTATGCCAAAAGCGCTGTATTGGGCAGCAGAAGAAATTGAATGGTGGATTGGTAATCCTATTCAGGGAGCAAGTCAGAAGTGAAAAACCCTTAAAATTACCACTTTTCAGTAGTTTAATAATTCCCTGTCACTTCTTACAGTCTGGATTTCTACTTGTTTTCTGCTGCAAAGCCTTTTGCCAGTCATTCTTTACTATTAAACCCCAGATATTTATGGTTATATAGGTAAAACATTCTGTAAATTGCAGTGCGATGATCAGGGTTTCATTTTTTCTGAATGGTTGGATCTTTGTATGGGTATGGGTATAGAACACTTGGCTTGTAGGTGTACCCAGACCACCATGGTATCATGACCTGAAAATGTTTTAGTAAATGAAAGACAAAATCCCTCGACAGGTAGGCGGTATGCCTAATATCCATGTTTGGCTGGAGAGTAAGGTAATTGGCAACAATGTTAGGAAAGGGTTATATTTTTTCCTTCTTGGTTATTTGCCAGTTTTGTTAAAGATTCTGGTGATGTGTCAGCCAAGGTGGCTACGACCTTCATGCAAGCTGAGAGCGAACCGGGCCCCTGGGAGATAGATCGCAGCAAGGATATGATGTGAGGAGAAAGCAGTTACCTCGGGGAGAAAGAATAACACGTGTATGGTGAAATAGAGCATAGGTACATTCAAGTAGAGGAGACTTAAGACTGGAGAAGCACATTGAGAAATCCTTGGGTGGAGAATAAATCTGTGCAAAGAGCAATGATGGTGTGCAAAGTACAGAAATCCATTTATCAGATTTCAGGGTACATTAATTGTCAGCTTTCAAAAAATGGCACCATGTAGTTTGCATGCAAGAGCAATGCCAAAGACGATTTCAGCATGTCAAAAATTGGAACCATGCTAGAACATTTTTGTCTTGTGAAAATCTTTTGGGCAGTAACCATAACCCTAGAACTACTTATGATATTTTAGCATGGCATATTTCCCTCCAAAAAAAAATAACAAAATCTTCACTAAACACATTACCTTTATCCTAATTATCACCTCTACATCACAACTTTACCCATTTACCCATGACCCTTAACCCTAACCTACCCCCTGCAACTTATTCCTGCTAGTAAAATTGAAAGTCTGTTTAACCGGTCCACCCCTTTCCCCCTTGCCAAATGCACATAAAAAGAAAGAAGCTACAGTTATATAGACCATCATCTTGAAAATCGCTGACCACCTTATCAATGACTTTTTCCAAATTCCTGGTTAATCAAAGCATCAGGAATCCAAATCTCATGAAGATATTATGACCCATTATAAGAGCGTCTTCTCACAAGAGATGTGTTCTGTGGCTCTGTATTCATTAAGAATATTCCTGGAACGATGGTTAGTTCCTCTTTGCCTGGGCACGGTGTAAGGCAACATTAGTACTGAATTCCATTAAATGATGTAGTATATCACATTTATCTGTTGGCACACTTGAAGATCTGATGTTTGCCTGTTCAAATATGTTTAAAGCAGTCTACAATTTCAATTTGGTGCACTTATTTCTTCACATGTATGTAAGGAAATTAAGTGCAATCCCATGATTTTGGGTTGGAATACTGCTTTATTGCCTGGTGCATTCATGCATGTTTACATAATAATTAACTTTGAGAAGATAATGAAACCAGGGACTGCTTCTGTCCTACTGGAATTGTTATAGCTCAATGATCAGGCCTGTATACCCGTTCCACAAATTGAGACATGGGTTTGATGGACTGTGACTGCTCACATGATACATTTGAGAATGCTGTCTGTACTTGAATTCTTCTGTGATTAAAGCTTATGAAGAATGTCAAACAGGGAACTTGTGTATTCAAAAATGTAAAAAAGAGTAAGACAAAATAAC
The DNA here is from genome assembly GCF_032062135.1 of Pyxicephalus adspersus. Lineage (NCBI taxonomy): Eukaryota > Metazoa > Chordata > Amphibia > Anura > Pyxicephalidae > Pyxicephalus > Pyxicephalus adspersus. The sequence continues at coordinate 18,446,429 of NC_092871.1, forward strand.
TTGCATTGTAGCATTCCCTCATACAAGAAGCCCTGTGCTGAGTTTTTGAAACACATAAAGCAAAATGCTCATTTATAAACCTTTGAGAGATGTTAAACTTTCACTGTGTACACAATTTCCCATTATGTGCACCCTATCACATCCCTGTTCTATCCCTCCTAGCTCATCCCAGCCCTGTCTTATGCCTCCTATCCCAAATTTGCCCTGTTCTATCCCACCTCAGTCCTGTCCTATCCCAGCCCAGCTGTGTCATATCTGACCCTAGCCCTGTCATATCCCTCCTTTTCCACAGCAGTCCTGTCCTATTCTTCCTATCCCACAGCAGCCCTGTCCTATCGCTCCTGTCCTACCCCAGCCCTGTCCTATCCCACCCAGCCCTGTCCTATCCCTCGTATCCCACCCTATCCCTGTCATATCCCTCCTATCCCACCCCAGCTCTGTCATATCCCCCCCATCCCACCGCAGCCCTGTCCTGTCCTTCCTATCCCACAGCAGCCCTGTCCTATCGCTCCTGTCCTACCCCAGCCCTGTCCTATCCCTCCTATCCCACCCTAGCCCTGTCATATCCCTCCTATCCCACCCTAGCCCTGTCATATCCCTCCTATTAAACCCTAGCCCTGTCATATCCCTCCTATCCCACCCTCCTATCCCACCCTAGCCCTGTCATATCCCTCCTATTAAACCCTAGCCCTGTCATATCCCTCCTATCCCACCCTAGCCCTGTCATATCCCTCCTATCCCACCGCAGCCCTGTCCTATCGCTCCTGTCCTACCCCAGCAATGTCCTATTTTTCCTATCTTACCCAGCCCTGTCCTATCCTTCCTATCCCACCGCAGCCCTGTTCTATTGTTCCTGTCCTACCCCGGCCATGTCCTATTCTTCCTCTCTTACCCAGCCCTGTCCTATCCCTCCTATCCCACCACAGCCCTGTTCTTTCCCTCCTATCTCATCCAGCTCTGTCCTATCCCACCCTAGCCCTGTCATATCCCTGCTATCCCAGCCCTGTCATATCCCTCCTATCCAACCCCAGCCCTGTCAAATCCCTCCTATCCAACCGTAGCCCTGTCCTATCCCTCCTATCCCATCGCAGCCCTGTCCTATCCCTCCTATCCCACCGCAGCCCTGTCATATCCCTCCTATCCCACCGCAGCCCTGTCATATCCCTCCTATCCCACCGCAGCCCTGTCCTATCCTTCCTATCCCACCGCAGCCCTGTCCTATTGTTCCTGTCCTACCCCGGCCATGTCCTATTCTTCCTCTCTTACCCAGCCCAGTCCTATCCCTCCTATCCCACCACAGCCCTGTCCTGTCGCTCCTGTCCTACCCCAGCCCTGTCCTAACATTCCTATCTTACCCATCCCAGTCCTGTCCTATCCTTCCTATCGCATCCCAGCCCTGTCCTATACCTCCTTTCCCACCTTAGCCCTGTCAATCAAGATTACAAATACATATGCAGACCACATAACTGTAGACAATTACTTTCTGCATACCTCTGCTCAAATATTCAGCAAGAGAGAGAAACATAAAGCATTCACGTCTGTTCTTTCTCTTTTGGACAACCTATAATCTGCTGTGTTGTGGGTGCATCCTAAAATAAATTAAGTGGGAAAAAGTGTTTTCATTAACAATGAAAAAATGAACTTTAAGTGTAACAGCCAAAGACACAGCTAGAGGTAGCTTATCATTAACACAACAATGCAACAATCTTTTCAAGCACCCTCTACTTATATCATAAATTTACCATTAAACTTTCATTAGAATTAAATTTTGGCTAAAGTAAGGAATGGTTAACCCCCAGCAAGTTATTTTTTTTAGCTACCTGTATCTCACTGAGGACAAAACGGGAAGTGATAAAACATTTTAACAAAAATTTTACACTAAATTCTTTTGTCAGTGACAACTAATTTCTAGTCTAGGTTCATCACCCACTTTTTTTAAAAACTACAAAAGCTATTTAGAATAACGTAACGATCCATGTATGTCTAAAGCAGCTTGGTAAAGTGTATGTCTCAGCAAAATTTTAAAAAATGCATATTTTCAATGTTTTATTTCTCTAAAAATGCTACATTCAAAAAAAAAATAACTGGTGATCTTCCAAAACCCTGTGTTTCTGGGTTTCTAACATCCTAATATACCAAACACCAAACTTTCTTTGCTGCTCATGTATCCCAAATAACATTGTTACTTATGCCAGCTGAACTACAGAACTCTGCCCATCAGCCACTCATATGTGTCCCACTCCATAAGTACATTGGTTTCACCAAAAATTCTGCTGCCTTGATTCCCAAGAACCTGCCCCATAGAACATTTTTAGGGAGATGTAGCTCTATGTCACGAAACAAGTTATGTAGGTGATGGTATCTAAAGGAGCCCCTTCTCACTACAGGTACAAAGCAAATGAAAAAAGTATGGTGGAGGGGAGGGGAAATTTGGGGTAATGCTTGGGCGTTTTACATTTGTCTTAAACAAAGTCTTGTCCAAGTCTCTAACAAAATCACTCATCCAGCAAGGTCTTGTGACTTGCAAACATGACCTGGGATATAAATGTTTCCCAGACTTTCAGAAGCCATAGGCCTTGCACAAACGTAAAACTAAACTATGATGGTTTTTGATTCAGTTTTATTTAAAATATTTCACCTCGTAGATGTAGAAGTAAATACATTTTAATCAAAAATTTTTTAGTTTGCAAATAAGATGCAAAACCTCTAAAACCACAAAAAGGCCCTTTTAACCATTCCCAAAAAGATTATTCCCATGACAATGTGAAGTATGCAAGATATCTACACAAAACACAGCAAGAAAAAAACTGCAGTGTGCTACAAAACCTCTTTGCCCTATCTCTTAATTTATAAACCATTGCATGAGTGTTTGGACAGCTCTCTGTGAGTCTTCTTTAATGTAGATAGCGTGATACAGTGATCAGAGCTGATGGCACAGGCTCATTATAGAGCTCTCTTCTTCCTCCGCACTGCTAATCCTCACATGGAGGTTTTTCTGATATCCGAGCTCCTAAAGTCTAATTATTTCCATTAATTAAGAAGATTACATCAAAACAAATGTCTCTCCCCAGTATTCTGGGCATGAGAGGGGCTCTGGGGTCCTGGCAGATTACTGAATATTACAGAATGACGCTAAAAGTACGATAATAATGTCACAAGCTGTGCGTATATGTATGCCTGCTGTATTTTACTAATACATCAAGTGAAATAGATGGTAAAGATGAAGAAAAAGGGTCTTCCATTAGGCTGGTGGTTTTCTTTGACCAAACCATGCTAGCTTTTAGGGTCCATTTTGTAGAGCCAAACATCAGTCTCAGGACAGAGATGGGCTTTACTATTCAGAATCGGCACAATAAGCAAGCCATTGCTTCACCCAAAGGCTCCTTAATTATTGCGTCAATTCTGAAGAGCAAAGTCCAACTCTGTCTTGGGACTTGGCTCTACTATTCTGTTGGCTCTACAGAATAGACCCTGAAGAACAAATTCTGGGGTCCTCAATCATTCAATTAAAGCAGAACATGGAAAAGGACATGTGTGAACTCCAATATATTCCAGATATATTCAGGATCTCAAGATATCTACAGGACCTAAGGCTTATGTAGTCTATGAGGCTTGTAAGTAAATGCAATACCATAAACCAAGGTTTTCTCCTCTGCTCCAGTTCCACTATTGACAACTGGTCCTAAAAAACGAATCTTCTTACTTGCTTCCCTTAATGTAATAAGGAACAATGCAGGAACAGTACCAAAGACTGGTCCTGCATTTTATTTGATGGCACTAAGAAGCCCACATTCTGGGAGTGAAGTGGAAGCAAAGAAAATAACTGGCTGTCCTGGGACATAGTTTTAAATAAAGTGGAAAATGAGTAAGGTTGATTGCTAAGTTTTTATTGCTGTTTGTGTCCCCAATAGGTGTGATTCAAAAACATGTAAAATCTTTAAATAGGGACAACTGGATAACAATGGATTTCCCCACACTATGGTAGATTTCCTTTAATTTCCAATTGTATCTCTGGGGCACAAAATATACAGTGGTATACCTTGAAGGGATTTAGCTTTTTCTTACTCTAACCAAAACTATGCATCCATTCTAATTTATTTTTATTATTATAGATTTTTATAATTGGAAAAAATAACATTACACTGTGTGAGAGAAAATAATGGTGCGGAGAACAAAGCTTACTAGAAGCTAGGGAAGGAGCTGTTTACAAAGAGATCATTAAAAACATTGTTTAGACATTCCGGATAATATTATCTAGGTTGGTAAAAATGCCATTATGGCATCATAGTGTTCCGTAATCCACCACGACAGTGTGCAGCAGATTGTGTTGTATACATTAAGATTACTGAGGCTTTTTTGATTCTCACGGGCCTGTCTTCAGTTGACTCAGCCAGCATTGATTATTGTTAAAGTTACAGGGTACCTGGAACTGCTCACATCAATTGTTGTCTGCTGAAGTTGCTTACAGTCTAAAATTCCCACCACACTTGGTCCAATTTGGGAAAACACATGCTGACCTGCTTGTGTGTTTTTGGTTGGAAAGGAGCGCACCTGGAAGAAATTCACATAATTAGCTCCATTAATGATTGTATATGAAACTGTACTTTGGCAAAATCCTATTAATTCCAAAAGATCATGCCTGTTCCAAATGTCATGCATGTCATGTCAAAATGTCATGCATGTTCCAATGGTGGTCAGCAAATGGAGATTTTTCTGCACATGCACAAAAGAATTAGCAGTCCATCCAGAGGACTTCTCAGTGGAAGCGGTATGGCTCCTGGTAAAATGCACAGCACTGATCTGGCAGGATTAATGAGAGGTAGTTAGAAGATGTTGGTTCAGTTAAAGAGTAATTATACAGCACCTGGGTTTGTAAATAGCTCCTCACAAACAATCATACATCGCATAAGAGCAGCCATGCTAACACCCTCATTGTTCCTAGTGATGCCAAACAAGCTATTTAAAGCACCTTAAGGTCTTCAGCAGCGACATGCAAACTGACAATTAATTCTTGTTACTGACCAGGCTTGTTTCTTGACTCATCACAAACCTTTGCTTGACTGCTCATCTGCTCCTTTATTGACTTTGACTTGTCGCTTGATTACCATTTCTGACCTCTTTCCCCCAAGTTAATGGCCCTGTTCCTGACATCTGTGCTTGCTGATTTGGTAACATCTTGTCCACTTGCTGTGATCAGGACTATGTAGCCTACAAGACAGCATCATGTACTGTAGTAATGAATATCAAACTTGCAAAGAACAACAGTCAGGACTATGTAATATATATTTTCCTTGTATATAGTGCAAGGGCTGTACAGAACAGCCTGCTCTGGTCTGGAGTTATTGTCCCTGTTGTATTGGTGGGCACTGTGCTCCCTTTTTACTGGTAGTCAGTGTGCTCCCTTGCATTGAAGGTCAGATCTCATAGTGTCATTTTTACGTTGATGACAAGGGTTTAGTGTTCGCCCTTACATAAGTGGTCAGTGTTCAACCTACTTCCTTACATTGGCGGGCACTGCCCAGAGTGACCATTTACATAGATGGTCAGGGCTCACTGTACCCTTACTTTGGTGGTCAGTGCACCCCCTTACACTGGTGGCCAAGGTTCACTGTATACTTGGGTTTAGGGCTGAGTACACCCATATTGGGCAGACACTGTGCAAGCTTACATGTTCAGCATATTTCCTTACAGTGGTGAGTACTCTTCAAAGTGTCTACATACATTACTGGTCCATGGTCCTGGTCCATTTACCAGGGAACCTGGGAGTCCCCTCAAAAATATTTTTTTCATTATACGAATTTAAAATCTGTTTTTAAAGCTGGTGTGTATGTATGCTCATTGGCACCCCATACTTTGAATAACAATATTTTTGTCCAAGTCAATTGACAATGATCCATGACCAAATGCGACTCTTATTCATTTACAAATGAAAAGCAAGAATGCAGGGGCCCTCCCTTAAAACTGATACCAGGCTCTTCTCTCGGCATGGAGCCCAACTAGCCAGGAGAAAAAGGAGGAACAATAACTATTCTCCATCCAATTCATCCACAACCCCAGGATCCCTTTAAAGTAGAGGGGAATATGTTGAGGAGGAGGACCTCATTATCACAAACTGTCTCCAAAATAGTTGTGGGGTCTGACAGCAGGTTCTCCCCTGAAAGACACTGATTACTTTCTATCCATTTCTAGTATTTCATTTAAAGTATGAATGCAGCACATACTAACCTGGCTGATTTCCAAACCTAATTTGCTGACTCCAGCAGCTACAATGACAGATTTCTGTTTACATTTGCAGAATCTGTCATTGTATTGGTGGGAATTTGTAGCACTGGAGAATCCTGTAGTGGCCGATTGGATTCGGCAATCACCTATCTTAGTGATAGGCATGGATTTACAATGCTGGACACCATAAACAATGACATATTTGCTTTTGGGAACATAAAGACATTTGTAGCCCTAATATGTGTGAGTTTTTTCAATAAATACATTATTTAGGGATCAAAAAATCAAAGATTAATTGGCAGTTTACTGAAAAATTTGCCCATAAAACACATGAAAAAAATACTCAATAAATAAAAGGAAATAACTGGAACAGCTATAGAGACATTTAAATTCTGCAACTATGAATTTTGCAAAATTCGCCGATACATAGACAGAAACTAATAGGTAACTCCCCTTAAATGACACATGGAAGTATAGCTCCTAAAGTGGAACTAAAGTTCAATTTTTAAGTTTGTATGATCAGGCAGGTGATTTTTGAAAAAAGGGACAGGTGAGGACCCTTCTGCATTATTGCGTCTTACCTGCCTGATGGCTCCGGGTTTCTGAAGTCAAAGCTCAGCTATGCATGTGCAACTGTCGGCATGAATAAACTTCCACGAGTAACATCATCCTGGTACACCAATCAAAATGACTGGAAGAGCAAAAAAAGAAGAAAGATGGTGGGGCCTAGTGCTGGAATGCAAACTGAATTAGATAATTAGAACCCTTGGTGTTCTCCAGAAAACAGACTTGCTTTGCAAAATGTTCAGCTCCTTTGAAAGGATCCACAAACCCCACCAAGTTGTGCTTATAATCAGAGAATAGAAACAATAATTGCACCTTACCTGTTGATAGGTACATTTACAGGAATTTCCTTCAAGTGGCAGCAAGTGATGCTTTTTTTTTTTTAGCAAAAGACAAGGAATTCTATCCTAGTTTATGAAAAGTGCAGATATCTGTGATAAGGGTTTTGATGACTGGGAGGCAGTTTTCCTATGCACATTCTACATTCTGACTGTAAGCCTATTAAAATAACACTGCAGGACACATTCCAAGGCTAAAATTGCTGATATGAAAGGACAGATGCTTGTGGATAGAGAGATAAATGGGCTACACAAAGAAATGAGCAAAGCAACGTGTCAATTATTCAAGGACTTTGGTCCAGTCATGGTGCTAAAATTCATATTTTAAATGCAGTAAATCTTACTTATAGATGTATCTAATAGTATTGTTGAAAAGGCACCTATAATCTTAAGGTCCACCGACTTTATTATGATCTATGTAAGGGAGAAGCATAATATAATCTTAAAAAATGTGCACCAGTATACCAAAAAAAATTCCACCTTTAATGGTGAACTTACATGAGCTATTTATTACCTAATTTTCCTGGAGCTCATGCACAAATCTTGACCTCTAGTCTTTGCACTCTCTGAACTCCAGACAGAATGTAAATGTTACCACTCCACTCTCAGCTCCTATGTTAAGCCGTTTGTAGCACCCCAGCCTCCCTTTAGTCTCATGCACCTCATGTTCCATCTTAGCATTCCCGACACAATGTGTGCAGGTGGAGGAGATTAGAGAGCAAGTCCTGCAGCCAGATTAGTTCCTGGTCATGATTGTGCCCTACTATGGGCTATTGGTCCTATTTCAGGCTCTCTAGCTGTGGGTTCTGGTTGGTAGAACCTCTGCATGTTACCCGTGACTTTACCTAACTTGATTGCCTTTCTAGATACCTGACCTGACCCTAGTTTTTGTCTTCCTCCTGCTCCAGCTGCCTGGACCCAGCCCTGGCCTGCTATTATGGTTTACTGGCCGTCCCTACACCTAAGCCATTTGTTCAGCTCACTGGTGCCAGGGGGGAGCAACCTGGTGGTCCCCCACAGCAAATATTCCAGTGGCCACTAGGGTTACTGGCCGATCACCTCTTCTGAGGTTCTCTTAGACTTATTGTTCTGGGTAAACCTGTATAACCTGCCCGGGGGTGTAGCCCTAACCATGAGGTCCCACTAGTCCTAGATTCTGAGCACTGGAAAAAAATTGTGTTTTTTTTCCCAGATTTTATTGTCATTTATATCTCCCAGTGTGATCCAAGGTGCTGATAGTGTTATAGCTATGGAAAAGGCACATCCCACCATAGAAGATCCGCATAGATTTGTTGTATCACAGTATTGCTCCTATTGAAAGCCCCTAATACATTGGTGCCCCAACTCTATTTTTGTTGTTTTATCATCAACATCATTTCCTTGTCAGCTCATGAGTCTGATGATGCTGAGGCAAATTCATGATGTTGCAGTGGTTGTAGACACAATGGGTCTGATTTAATAAAGTTCTCATAGACTGGAGAAGATAGTCAATCAAGGAAGAGCCTACGTGATACAGCAAGGTTTCCTGGATCACCCAGGTTCTTTTTGTGATAGTCTAAACTGAAACCTCTGTTCTTTTACTTTCAGTTCCATAGCCACAACAAGAAATGAGAAGCTATTCCGCCATAATGAAAGAATATCCACTTTTGAGAGTTGCCACTTGAAAATGTAAAGGGGACCTGTGGGATCATGCCTTAAGCGAAACATTTTAAGTGGCTTAAATATAGTTAGGAAAACACATTTTTATAGAAAAAATACTATTTTTAAAAAAATGTTTTTTTTTTGTGACATGTTTCCATGTTCTATCTCTGTCTCAGCAGCATAATCTTAATAGGATATTGTTATTCGGATCTCGTACAACTGAACCAAATGACCAATATTCTGGTGGAATCTGCAGAAAGCAATGCTATTATTAAGCACCAACATTCTGCATCTGAAAGTGACAGGTCCAGCCTCTACTTCCCTCCTCCTTCACATCATTATGTTACTATACAGGTGCAGTTGAAGCTATTTATACCTATTGTCTATGATAAAAGCTGCAGCGTCAGCACTGTGTGTATACTGGAAAATCAGCTGAGATGGGGAGGAAATTTAAGGAGTTTCCAGAATTCCTCGACTTTATTAGCTGAAGTTCTATTATTTAAACGGTATTATGTAGGAGAATACTTAATTGTACACACATGGATGCTGCAAAATGATATTTGTCAATGGATCAATATATTGCTTATGTAATTGTAGTGTTTCCTATATCTCATATGGTTGAATGTCAGGTTTTATTGAGGAAAATTATACATCATCCCAGGACGAGAAAACAATACCCCTGCAATGTCATCACTATAACACATAGTAAATGATTCTGTTAGGCTGGTGCTATAAAAATACTGTATTATATTAATAATAATAATAATATAGTCAAGATAGTCAAGACTGAAAAGAAATAATTATAATATTATATAATAGTCTTTCTTTCCTTTTAGTCGGGTAATTCAGAATTAGTTTATATGAATAATATGTTTTTTTTTTCAGGCCATCAGGTAGAGCTCTCAAGATCTTTTCATTTGTTTCCCTCTATTTCTACCACATTTAGTTGGTTGTACACCCACCTCAATGGCTCAACCTGAAATTTACACACAGAAATAAAATAAAAACATAGAAAGGAACTAAGGAATAGAAGGAAAACATAACTCCTTACTCCTTAGATGGCTAAGACTAGTCAGACGAGACCAGGTAAAATGTTTTAAAACATGTAATTGACACGAGCCATTATAGTTTACCCACTCCCATGCTGTCTCTTGTCACTGAATCAGAAAGTGTTAGAAAATCTAAAGGTTTATTTGTCACCATAACAGGCTAAATCTTATAATGGGAACATTTGTCTTAGTAACAACTATCTAGGAGGAGAGTTTCCTTTACTTTATAAAAATTGCCTCCTCATTAAGTCCCCAAGTAAAGTGAAATCTACCTGTACAACGGAGTTTCGACTATAGGAGGGAGCAGCAGCAAATGGATGATGATAGGAAGATAGATCGGAGTGGCAGGTGACTTTAATATTCTGCAGCTTCTTATTTTACTGTCCAATCACAAAGGGGGAAGGTAAGTTAGGGAGAAGACCTGTAAATGTTACTGAATGTCAGCAAACAATTGTTAGGTCTCCTTGTGTGCTAGATTGGGCTATAGTTCATGGCAGTACTGAAAATTTCAGGTCTGAACTTGCAGAAATACAGATCTTGGCAGATAAAACTGCCCTTGTATGTGTTTTTCATCTGTGTTTTTAGCTGTTTGCCTGAAGTTCAATTTTAACATCCAGCAATCATCTGAGAGTTTATATAAAATTTGCTTACACAACCCCTTCACTGAAATACATGTAACAGTCTTTCGACCTACGTCAGGCTATACAGCAGAGAATGAAACCCTGATTACATATTTCCATGCCTTGCCAACATAACAGGCAGGAAGAGCTGCCAGGGGCAGTGGGCTCATCGACCTTATCTGACTGAGCCTGTGCCAGGCTGGATAGGGACCTGCAGGCTCTGTAATGCCATCTGCAGACACAGATTAGCTCAGCTGTAATAGCAAGCTTAGCCGGCCTCATACTGAACCTAAACAGTGTAGAGAGATATGTTTATGTCAGCACAGTCCAGCGCCATCCTCCGAGGCCACAATCCTTCTATAGTTTTAGGACTTTGGTGATTAACACATAATAATGAATTAGAGAACAACTCAACTAAGCTGATGTGCCCCATTAAATAGACAAAGGGTTTCATTAAAAAAAGTCCTAATGTGATCTTAGTGTAAACCTGTCACAAAGGGAGGAACACTGAGCAGTTAATAAAAAATACAGAAGAGGTTTCCTTAAAGTGGAAGTAGTTTTGGATACTCACCTTCTTTTCTGCACAGACATACATATAATAACAAATGTACATACATACCTTAATACTAAGGCTTGTCCAAAAACCATGTGACATGACCGCCATAGAGTTAACAGTATCATAAATGAAACCATTTCCTTATTTTGTCCTTTAATAGACTATTCATATTTGGTTTTAATTCTGATTTAATAAAAAATCTATATAAAAAAACAATATTATATTGTTGAGTAGTTGCTAGAGAGCAAAGACACCTGATCGTTTCATATACCATTGGGGGCTCTATTGGTGATATTGTATCCTGTGTTTGTATATTTGATGTTGAATTAAAAGGAATTTCTGATTTTCATTTGGGGTTTTAATACATTTATATGATGAAGAATGTAACGGGAGAAATTAGTACACATAAACAGAATGGAAGGCACCCAAAAGTTCCAGGTAGTCAGGAGTTCGGAACTTTGGTAAGAAAAGAGTTTGTACACTAGGAGTTAGGAATTATTACAGGGGGAACAAACTGTCCCAGTAAAAAAACAGAAAGGAAGCCAGGAAGTTACTTTGTCCACTATGAGCTGGAGAGATCCTACTGTTCAAGTAACCAAAACATAAAGGAAACAATGCAATGGCTTAGACCACTGACAGTGGGGAATGATGACATAGAGATCCTACTTTTCAAGTAACCAAGGAATAAATGGAACAAGAGACTTACTTAGCCCACTGAAAGCTGGGAACGATGGAAGAGAGATTAAGACATTAAAGAAGACAGAGACTGACTTAGTCCACTTCGAGTTGGGCCTTATGGTAAGGAGATCTTATTGTTCCAGTAATCAGAACATAATGGACTGACTTAGTCCACTAAGAGCTGGGTATCATGGCAGAGAGATCCTACTTCAAATAACCAAGACATAAAGGAAGCCAGGGACTGGAATAGTCCAATAAGAGCTAAAGATCATGGCTGAAAGATCCCACTCATAACATAACCAAGACATAAAGAATGCCAGGGAATGGCACAGCCAATTAGAGCCAGGAATGATGGCAAAGAGATCCTTCTGTTCAAGTAACCAAGACACTAAAGAAGACAGAAATTGACTTAGTCCACTGGGAGTTGGGAATTATGGTAATTACATTTTATTGTTCCAGTAACCAAAACATAAAGAAAGCCAGGAACTGGATTAGCCTACTGAGAGCTGGGAACGATGGCAGGGAGATGCTGCTGTTCAAATAATACATAAAGGAAGCCAGAGACTGACTTCGACCACTAGGAACTGGGAAATATGGTGAGATATTTTTCTTCTAGTAACCAAGACATATAGGAAGACAGAGATTCACTAAATCCACATGGCAGCATGTTGGCTCAGAGGTTAGCAGTCAGCCCTTTGCAAGTTTAAGTCCCAGGTTTGAATCTTGTCCAGGACACTATCTGCATGGAATTTGCATGTTCTCCCCATGTTTGCATGGGTTTCCTCCTACATTTCAAAATTAGGTTAGTTGGCATTCCCCCCAAAATCGACCTTAGACTGTTATAAAGACATATGGCAATGGTAGAGACATGTGAGCCCTTTTGAGTGACAGCTAGTGACATGACTATGGACTTTGCAAAGCACTACGTAATATGTCTGCGTTATATAGATTGTTACTGTGTAATAATAATTATGGTAACAAAATCCTATCGTTTAAGTAACAAAGACATAAAGGAGGACAGAGACTGACTTAATCCACTAGGAATTGGGAACCATGGTGAGGGAATCTTTTTGTTCTAGTAACAGACGTTTCGGAAGGCAGAGGCTGACTTAGACTTGACTATGACTTATAAATAATAGCAAAAGGTAACTAAGTAGTACAGGAAACAAGGAACGGACTTAGCCCTTTGGGTTCTACCGATAGTGCAAATAATTTTTCTAGATGGGCTGACCCTTTAAAAAACATAATTCTTTTCCCCCTATATACACACACCTGATTACTCTGAAAAGGAGACCTACATATTTTTCATATTAGGAAATGACGTCTTCTTGAATGTAGTGTGATGATAGTATCAGACTTGATCCCCAATGTCCATTGCCATATCATATATCATTCTTGTGTTTGTTGGCTTTAGTCAATATCCATTCTTCCTATGCACAGGAAAACACTGAGCTCTCCAAAACACAAAATGGTAATAACAGGGTGTTCTATTATTAGTTCTTCATCTAATATCCTGACGGTGCCAACTCTTTCCTTTCCTTCCTCAGTTATGAATGAATTTTCCCACAGCATCCTTTATTGATTGACAGGTATCCGGCTTCCTGTCCAGGCCTGAGATATATTACAGTAGTAAAGTCAGCATGTGTGTCACTTCTTTGTGTGATGACTAAGGCTCTCACTGGATTAGCTCTTGTTATTATCTGACACCGATCCCGACCTTGATTAACATTGATTGTGCGTGACCTTGGCCCGTGTGTGACTAGGGAATGTTCTTAGCTGACCCGGTCTTCATTTCCTGGTACACTTCTCAATATCACAGGTCCCAGGAGTCAATGTAGCTTGCTATTAAATGTTCTGCAGAATGTCTTTCTCTTGTATCTTAAGTAAACTCACAATTGTCCTCCCACTCTTTTACAGCAGAGTCAGGATTAAAACCTCCACAGAGCACTTGCTAAGGAAGTCAATAAAAATTCACAGTTGTAAGCCACAATTTGCTATTTTTGAGTTTCATAAATCAGCAATAGTTTATAATTGCCAGTAGAATTGTTACTTCAATTTAAAATGTTCACTGTAAAGAATTAAATTGAGTTGGTAGCCCTTGGATAAAGGAGAATTGTATCAACCCAGTGTGGAAAATGTGGAGACATGTTTTTCTTTGCCAATCTATTTTGGGCTATGTGAGAGAAGTTACCTTTCCTTCCTGGTTCTTCATCCTAAGCCGCTCAAAACAGGTGCAAAATAGGGTGATGTAGGATGAAAAAAAAAATATTCGGATCTCACTGTGCATAATTTTTCTATTTGTGCAAAAAGGCTAGAGGGCGGTGCTGCTCCCTAATCCTTCTGCATTAGGGGGCATGGCTGCACCTTTTTTTTTTTTTTTTAAAAAGGGTGTTGCACCTAAAAAGAAACAGAATTTTTACCTTACATACATACTTACCTTCACTTTTTTTAAAGTGAATTTTCGGAGTTTAGGTACGCTTTAAGGTTCCTGAAATCTGTAGGATTGATAAGGGCACCATACACAAAAATGATGATTGCACCTCCCAACAAAGCAAACCCACCCCCCCTCTACCAGGTTTGGGAAGCTGCACACCCCTATATGCTATTAAGAATTTTAGCATAGGGCTGGCTTCTCTTCTGTGATCCCTTAAGTTTCACTTTAAAAGTTTGTGATTTGGCAGGGCTTTTTTGCAGAAAGTGACAAGACTTACAAGAAAGTGACAAAACATACTTACCTGCCTAATTGTTGTCCTCTCCTCCTTTTGTTCCAGTAACCAAGACATATAGGAAGACAGGGATTCACTAAGTCCACACAGCAGCAAGGTGGTTTAGAGGTTAGCATCCTGGCTTTTGCAGTACTAGGTCCCAGGAATCTTGTCCAGGACACTATCTGCATGGAGTTGGCAGGTTCTCCCCATGTTTGCGTGGGTTTCCTACGGGTACTGCAGTTTCCTCCCACATTCCAAAAACATGCAGTTAGATCAACTGGCTTCCCCCTTTAGATTGTATTAAAGACATTAGATTGTGAACCCATTTGAAGGACAGCTAATGACATGACTATGGTCTATGCAGCGTAATAGGTTGGTGCTTTATAAATACAGTGTAATCATAGTAATAATAATTATGGTAGGGAAATCCTTTTATTCTAGTAACCAAGACATATAGAATGACAGAGACTGGCTTAGTCCACTAGGAACTGGGAACTATGGTAAGGAAATCTTTTTGTTTCAGTAACCAAGACATTTAGGAAGGCAGAGGCTGACTTAGTCCACTATGATTTGGAAATAATAGCGAGGGCATCTTACTGTATGAGTAACCGAGTAATATAGGAAACAAGGGACTGACTTAGCCCATTGGGTTCTACCAATAGTGCATAAATTATTTATTAAAATAACATTTTCAGGACAAGAGATGTCCTATCTGCAATAAAACATACTTACCTGCCTAATTGATGTCCTCTCTTGTCAAAAAAAGCTGAGCTGTGCATGTGCGGCTCAGCATAGGAAGCCAGGATACCAGGCACCCAGAACTCAAAAAAATCTGTTATGCCTGCGCAGGAGTTACACCATCCAGACTCAGCCATCCAAGATTAATCCACGAAGAAAAGAAAAAAGAATTTGGTGGCATCTGTGATGGAAAGGGGACAGGTGAGTGTATTTTAAAAACTGTGATCAGGCAGTTAAGGATATTCCATTGCAGAAGGGACATCACTTGTCCTATCTACAATATAAGACCTGTCTGGTGATATTTTTTTTTTTAAAAGGTGTTTAGTTCCACTTCTCACATTGTCCCCCCATTCAGTACAATACAAGCTGCTTCAGGGACATACCATGGGCAGCAGGCTAGATAGAGGCTATGGGGCATTGCCCTTTATCTGAGGTGCACCCTAGGTGGTTTGATTACTCCTATTCAGGAACTCCTATTTCATTAAAGTGGACCTGAATTGTAGTGAAGATTTGCTGTCTCATGTAGAAAATGTTAATTGTGCCTAATGATACCCTAAAAATTGTGCCTTTTGCTTCAAACCCCTCCAAAAAACTGCAATATACCTGTACTGTTTTTCAGATGGTAAATGTATATTTGCAGTGTGAGATCATCAAAGGCACTGCTGTTTCTGACTGCTCTCTGGGTACTAAATTTGCCCGCATACACAGAGTGAGGTCCTTCTTTCTGCTAAGCCAAATCGTCCATAGATGTGCCAAATAATATTTGCCATGCTAGTAGCCATTGAAGTACAAGGATGTTGGAATTTCTTCCAGCAACCTTTTCCGCTGGAAAGAAAAGTTAACAAGAACTTTAGGAAACAAAATTCATTGTTACTATTTTAGAAAACTTTATTGTCAATCTTTACCTGCCCTTGCTCTGCAGATACTGAAATAGAGCAACAGTGCCATTGCTACAGGCGTTTAGAAAGACAACTGTTGGCCATCTCGTCAAGGATGTCTGTCATTCTGAAACTCAACCTGGATAAAACAGAACTCACCTTCGATTCTGCCCTCTCGTTTACCCTCCATATCCAGAACATTTCCAGGTCCTGTCACTTTCACCTGTGCAACATCTCCAAAATCTGCCCCTACCTGTCCCCTGAGACCACCAAACTCCTTGTACACACTTTTATCATCTCTCGTCTGGACTACTGTAACCTCCTCCTCTCTGGTATTCCACTAACCCGACTCTCTCCTCTAAAATCTATTATGAATGCTGCAGCCGGACTGATCCATCTTTCCTACTGCTCCTCTTCTGCTGCATCTCTTTGTAGTTCTATTCATTGGTTTCCATTTCACCTTAGAATCAAATTCAAGCTCCTGTGCTTTGCCTTCAAATCCCTCCACAGTTCTTGTCCCACTAACCTTTCTGACCTCATAGAAAAATACCCCCCTAGCCGCTCTTTTTGCTCCTCCAATGACCTACTAATGACTTCCTCACTCATAACTTCATCACAAAAACACACTCCAAGACTTTTCTAGAGCTGCCCCGACTCTCTGGAATGGTCTTCCTCTTCCTATTCGGCTTGCTCCCACTTTCTGCTCATTTAAAACAGCACTCAAAACCCATTTCTTCAAACTTGCCTACCCATCTTCTTCTGTCTCTTAAACCCTCACTACTTCCCACCACTACATATCTCCCCTCATATTGTGTGATACGTCCCCCACCTCCTAGATTGTAAGCTCTTGGGGGCAGGGTCCTCTCCTCCTCCTGTGTCACTGTCTGTATCTGTGTGTCATTTGCAACCCCAATTTAATGTACAGAACTGCATAATATGTTGACGCTTATAAATACTGTTTATTATTAATATTAATAATACTATACTTGCATGCTAGGTTCTATTATTGTAAAAGGGAACACTGCAACGTCTTTGATGTACATAAATAGAAGAGCAGAACTTTCAGAAATCATCTCACAAGCAGAAATCCTTAGGACTTGTGGCTGCCTCTGGCAACCAACTAACACCTTTTTCTGTTTTCACCTCTACACTGCAGAACTGACAATGGGAAGCCGAATTTTTTGCCCAAAAATTGAATTTTTGGGCAATTTTAGAAAATCACAGCTGAGTGCAGTCTGAAATGAGAAAAGGTAATATTAAGTAACAATAAATTACAAATGCCTTTTCTTAGAAATTATATTAGGGTAGATAGATAAATACAACTCACGGAATAAAGGAATATGTATTTATGTTTATTTTAATTTATTATGTTTCCATTTTTAAAACATTTTGCTATACACACCAATGGTGAAGAAAGGAAATTTCACCCTACTAGTGGTCAGTGGTGAAATGTTCCATTACATCAGTGGTCAGTGACCCCATATATGTGTGGTCAATGGAGTAGTGTCTCCTTACATTGGTGGTTAGTGAAGAATTGTCCCCCATATTGGTGGGCAATACATTTATGGTCAGTTGAGAAGTGTCCCCTTACACTGGTGGTCAGTAAGGAAGTGTTCCCTACACTAGTTGCTGAGATTATTTAGCCTACACTAGTGGTTACTGCAAAGAATGCCATATTGCACTAGTGGTAAGGGTCATTTGTCATCAACGCCAAAGGGCCCCCTGACAAGGTTGATCAGTAAAGAGTTACGCCTTTTCCTTGATGGTCAGTAGCAAGGTCAACCCCTCTACATTGGTTTCCATTAGAAGGAGGTTACATTGGAAATCAGTGGAAAGAATGTCCTGCTACATTACTGGTTAGTAGTATGAATGCAAATTACACTAATGCCCAATGTAGTGCTCTTACACGTTGGTCAATGAAGAAAGGCATTATTCAATTCATTGGGAAGAATATCCCTTTACACTGGTAGTCAATTAGAAGAATACCCCCCCCCCCCCAAGACTAATGGTCAGTATGGGGTCTCTTACATCGATGGTCACAACTCCTAAACGTCACATTATTGGTGTAACAAAGTGGCCACAACAATGTCTCCATTTTCTTGGGGGAACACCTGTATAGATGTTAATGGGGTTGTGAGGAGTATGAAGGGGGGAACTGACTTAGGTTAGACCAAAGAAGGGGGCAAACATGACATCTCCACTTTGTTTGAAAGTAAATGTGATCCTTTGAGTGAGATGGTCAGGAAATAATTCTGTGCATACAGGTAAGGTGTATGCTGAATTACAAAGGACCTCAACCTCTGCTCATGCTAATGCTAAAGTCACTCTTTGCTGGAGCTAAACTCTGACACCTTTACCTTTCAACAGTTCAATGTCTCAGTGGCCACTGGTTACTAGGCTTTACAGTAGGAAAAGATAGGGCATAGTCAAGACTTAGGCAGAAAGAAAAAAAGCAAAATGTAGACTTTGTTAGCAAATTTATTCTTCAGTGGTTTTGTACTGCCCCCATTGGGCAAATAATGCAACTTAGGTATGGCCTTATTTTAGGAACATTGCCAGTTTAATATACCGTATCACGTTATTATCATATATCAAGGGCACAAGACAGGCTGAGGATTGGGGAGTGAATCAATCTGCCCATTCTACATCAGTACACCTAGAACCAATGTCTGGAGGAGTAGGGCAGGTTGACGCCATGGCACGTTCTAGATGTATGGATGACAAGTGGATAAATTGTGAGTATCAGTAAACTTTTCCACTGCACAAAGACATCAAGAGAAAGGGAGCCCAAACAAACTGTACTGGCAGACAGGACATCAATCTAAAACCTTCTACATAGCAACTAATTATCAGCAACATGATATATGAAGGTTGTGTACTCCTAGCAGACCTGCCATCCAGATTGCATTAGAAAGCAGAGGTCAAACTGGAACCATTTTTTATAAACAGAAATGTTTTACTGACTGCGAGCACCATGATGTGTTGTTGGTTGTGTGCTGCCCCTGGTAGGCCTGGTGCCCTAAATTGTTTGCAATTCAGAAATCCAGACACTACAAGCTGAAACCTTGGTCTAATTTGAGAATCAGGGCCTCCTCAGATACACACATATTGATTATAAAAATAGCCCTGGTGCCTGCAGTTTAGAACTAATGTTAGTTAAGCCACTTTTTAGGATCTGACATGCACTTTAAGGCCCACAGAGGCCAATTATATATTTTTCTTTCAGGTTTCTAGTGCACTCGGTGAAAACCATGGGTCAAAAATATAGCAATGTGACCTCACTTTGGCCCAGCAGATACACTTTGTGAACAATGTCATGGCTCTGCTTAAGCTGCGTACACACTTCCAATTTTTATCGTTCAAAATGAACGACGAACGAACGACGAACGATCGATTGGGCAAAAATCGTTCGTAAAAAAAGTAACCAACGACGCTGACGAACGAGGAAAGTCATTGGAAACGAACGACCGGACCGGCGGATCGGATTGGACGACGATCGTTGACCATCGTTCGTGTGTACGATCGTTCGTTGATCGTCCATGGTCTGAGCATGCGTGACGAACGAACGTTCGTTCACTTCCTGTCGTGCACGTCACTCCCTCTATCGCTCAAACGATCGTATCTATTGTGTGTACAATATCTACGAACGATCGTGTCGTTATCTGTATGTACAGGATCGGTGCTATACGATCGTTCGTAGATATCGTGCAGGATCGTTCGTCGTTCGTTTAACAACGATAATAATTGGAAGTGTGTACGTAGCTTTACTCTTATACCTGATAAAAATTCATTACATTTACACAGTTTAAGACGTTTTTTGAAGCAAGGCAGCTTTATCTACATCCCCTGCTTAGCCTAATCACACGGGTGAAGCTGTCTTTCAGTTCACCTGACCTCAAATATTGCCCAGAGTCTCAGGTTTTGCTAGATTAGATCAGAATGACAGCGGTTTCATAGCAGGAGAGGTAACAGTGTATGAAATACAATCCTGCCATCTACTGGTAACTCATCTAGGGAACCAGCCTAGGGAGACTTGTTTTTGAAGATACAAATTACAATTATTATTATTACACAGTATTTATATAGCTCCATCATATTACACAGCACTGTACAAAGTCCATAGTCGTGTCACTAACTGTCCTTCAAAGGGGCTCACAATCTAACATCCCTACCATAGTCATATGTCATTTATACAGTCCAAGGTCAATTTTTTGGGAGAAAGCCAATTAACCTCACTGCATGTTTTTGGGCTGTGGGAGGAAACAGGAGTACCCGGAGGAAACCCACACAGACATGGGGAGAACCTGCAAACTCCATGCAGATAGTGTCCTGGCCAAGATTTAAACCTGGGACCTAGCACTGCAAAGGCAAGAGTGCTACCTCTGAACCACCATGCTGCCCATTGCTGCAATTCTGCCATTGTGTTACCTGGAACAAACGTGTTGATATGGGGTAACTGATTGCAAGCTTAAAGTTTTGGCTACACTAAAATCAATGGTTGTACACCAGCAGTTTCTCAAAACTCAACTGAACTTAATTGTAATTTTAAGGCCCTTTTCAGTCTTGTGGGCAAAAAACACAGCTGTTAGCCATACTAAGCAATGCCTCTTCAGCTTGAGTTTGACAAGCACCTTGATATTTAACTGAGTGAGGTTGAGTGTGGTTCAGATTGAGCCAAGGTTCTTCCATCAGAAGTGGAAAAGTAACTGTGCTAGCAAAAGCAGATTGTGATGTTCAAGAACCCCACCACAATCCACAGCAACTGCTACCACGTGGTGGAGCTGAGGTTCTTCCCTCAGAGGTAGAAAAGGACCTATGTACCACAAGAAGCTTGTTGCTTTCAAGAATCACAGGGAAATCAACTGCAACCTCCTGCCACATGGTTGAGCTGAGGTTCTTCCCCGAGAGAAGGAAAAGGAACCATGCTACTAGAGGTGACGTGTTGCTTTTAAGAACCACACCACAATTTACCACAACCACTACTGCATGTTTGAGCTAAGATTCTTCCCTCAGAGGAGGTAAAGGAACCAGAGGAGACGTGTTGCTTTGAAGAACCACACCACAATCTACTGCAACCGCTACTGCATGGTTCAGCTGAGATTCATCCCTCAGGGGGGAAAAAGGAACTATGCTACCAGAGGCCAGAGGTGTTGCTTTTAAGAACCTCTCCACAATCAACCACAATCACTCCTGGTTGAGCTGAGATTTTTCCCTGAGAAGAGATAAAGGAACCATGCTACCAGAGGTGGCGTGTTGCTTTCAAGAACCACACCAGAACCTACCAAAACCACATGGTTCTTCCTTCAGAGGTGAAAAAGAACATGTGCTACCAGAAGTGACTTGTTGTTTTCAAGAACCACACCACAATTCAAGCACAAAATGGTTTATTCTAGAATATACAGGGCCTTCCCTTCCTGCCTTTACACACCACCACCTTCACCATTCAACAGTTCAATGCCCTAGGTGCTGGGTATATTCCTAGGAAAAAGTGGGGCATACTCAAGACTCTAGAGAGCAGAAAAAGGGCAAAATTTAGACTTCCTCATCCAAATTCTTGTTTAAAGTTAGTGAAGTCTTCAATCTAAAGGGGTCAACATGACTGACATCCATGCATCTGGAATTTAAAGTTACAAGTCATCAATGCAAGTCTACATGTTCTCCTGTGGTTATGTTTCTTTAAAGACCACAACAAGGGGCAGAGTAAAAAGACTAGTTAGTTGGTTGATTGGTTGAACTTTTTTCCACCTGATCGACTACATAATAGGTCTTTTTTCCTATACCAGCATTTTGTTTGTTGTTGTGGTAATAGCTCTATCTCCATTTCCTACGGTTTTGATAAATGTTCTTGATTACTTTGAAGTTATCCTCATGACAACTGTGTGTAAATTTTTCCCCATCTGACTCCATTTGAGTCCATTTCTGCCTGTTCTCAACATCCTAATAACTCCGCTTTAGAGGCAGATGACAATTAAACACCTGTGAATGATAAGCATTTAAAACAAATTGTTTTTATGTATCACCCACTTGATGAGAGCGCCAATCGATGGCTCGCCCTCTGTATCACCCTCCAGTTGTGCTTCTAATTACTCACATGGCTCACTCTGCCTAGGCTGTTCTGCTCGCCTCTCCATCTTGCTTTAATCACGAATGGCCAATTTACTTTAGAGTCATTATTCAGGCTGACATGTTTTATTTGGGGCTTATGGAAGATGCAACGGTTGTTGATTTCTAAAATATTGAATACAAATAGCTTTCAATTACACTGCTTTTAATTCTTGTTTTCTTTTGGTGTGAGCACATGTTTCTTATCCTTGTAGTTTTGCACTACTAAAATGAAATTTAATTTGCAGAAGTATGTTTGTGCTGGTTACTCAGATGTTATTAAAAAATCAAAGTGAACCTGTATCAAGGACAAGCATGCAGTGTAAGCCCAACAGTGATGCTTGTTGCTTACTGCCCTAATTTTTAAATTGAGCCCCCAGAAAATTCTATGTAAATTCTAACTTTCTATGGGCCGACAACTTAGTGGCTGCTAGATTGCTTTACTACAACATGTCACCAGGTTGAGGTCCTCATGCTCTCCCCAATGGAGAAGCAAAGGAACAATGGCTTTAGTACGGGGACAGCATACATAAGGTGTGTTAAAAAATAGACTGAGGTGGGGCAGGAGGCATAGCAGAGAGAGGCTGAGGTCAGGGCAAACAGCAGGCAGTGGATGAGGTCATATGGTAAGAGGTAAGAAGATTCTAGTCTCTGACTAGATTGCAGACTAGGTGCATGCATATCAATGATGCCAGGGCTTGCAGTTGATGGAAATCCTCCTGTTCTAAGCAACTTTGGGGGTCAGCTGTGTATGACCCTCTAGTAGTCTCCAAGCTTCTGGGCTGAATTTTAATTTAAGCACAGTGGTTCAGAGGTTAACACTGCCTTTGCAGCACTGGGTCCCAGGTATGAATCTCGGTCGTTCAAGATACTATCTGCATGGGGTTTGCAGGTTCTCCCCCTGTGGATTTTCCCCTGGTGTTCCGGTTTCCTCCCACATTTCAAAAACATGCAGTTAGGGTAACTGGCTTTCCACCAAATTACCCTTAGACTTTGACATATGACTATGGTAGACATTGGATTGTGAGCCCCTTCGAGGGACAGCTAGTGATATTACTATGGACTTTGTAAAGCGCTGCGTAATATGTTGGTGCTATATAAATACAAGATAGTAATAATAATAATTACTGGGTTCTGGGCCACTTATATTGTTGCACCTTGTACACATCGAGGAAGGGGGCTGGGATGTTTTTAGAGCATTCTGCTGACCCCTCTGATCCCCACAATCTAATTGCCTTGCAAAGAGTAGTGATGCTGTCACCTAAGTAAGTAATGTAAGAAAAACAAAGTTTTTTTCAAAACTTTAATAATCATGTTGATTGGGGAAGGAAGAGGGGGAGATGGGAGGGAACAGGAAACCAGGGAAAGCAAGATAAAAAAAAAATAAACTTCAGCTTTAAAAAATGGATTAAAGGATAAGCAATTTCCCTATTCAGTATATACCAAAATCAAATAATGTTCTTCTCTTTGTGGAATCCCAGCACTTCATGATTTCAAACAGGGGCTGAATTCCTTTGGAACAATGAGGCTTCTAGCACATGATGAAATAGGGGGGGTCACTTTCCCAGCTTAAGGTTATGTGCTCTTAAGGACCTATTTGTACTTACAGTGTGTTAGTGCTATGGTACTTGTTAATGTGCATTTCATTAAAGATGACCACTCGTTTATTTAAAAAAAAGAAGACCACTCGTTTTAATGAGCTTCCTAATAAGCAAAATACAGCAAGAAAAAGGTGTACGTCTCTTTTTCTCAATTTGTCATGCATAGTGGTTAGCTTCAATGCAGGCACATTAGAAAAAGTACAGTGGGGCCACCATTTAGAATTATTGGCTTTAATGCTCACCATTGTAGCTGTCAGTCTACTGTGGTGTCACTGCAGCTCACCAATATGCTCAACCTAGAGACCAAACTTAAACATACTGTACAAGGCATTATGGACCACACTACTATGGGGCCCTGTGCTCACAGTATAGTGATGAAAAGATACCTAATCACATCAATGCCTCCCTATCTATTACTGAGGGTGGCTCATCCCTGTACAACAGGCAAATAGTAAAATAGGACCAAGGGTGAAGCATATCCAGTCTGGTGAGTTCAGAAATAGCTATATAGGCATAAAATACAGATGGGTGGAGGAAGGCTGGTGCTGGGCTTTAAGTGTAAAGAAGGTACGTTAGTGCTGGGGATACTTTAGTAGTCAGTGGAATTCCCAATGATCAACTCAATTATCAAAACTGGATACCTTTTTAAATGGCCTTACCCTTTAAGTCAGGGGTCCCCACTCATGGAGCCATGGAACCAGCCATGGGTTGTGCAGAACCAGTCCTTTGTGCAAAATAAAGTTGAGGCTTTAAGTGACTATGGTGCACCATTTCAAGTATACATGTGTAATGGGAATATTTTAAAGTCAAGATAGGAGATCAGATAGGTGTGCTTGAATAAAAAAAGACCTTCTTGATCTGGAGAAGCTTGGAAACCAAAAAGACAACATAATAAATGCCTTTAATGTTTTTTGGCATGCTAATAAAATACCAGTTATCACGCCAGCACAAATATCGCCTTGTGTATTCTGTATCAGATTTTCCAGCTACAGCACATTCATTGGGTTTACTCTAGTATGTAAAAGCCAGGTCATCCCAAGATAAGTTGTAATCGATACAATAAACATGTTTTGTTACAAGCACCGTTCAGTACATGTTCCAGGTGATTGTCTCGCTGTATTGTTCCAAGCTATAAAGACGTGTCCGCTAATTATTTCAAGCTGAGTAAATTGCATTGTCCAGACAGGTTTGAGGTTAATGGCCTGGTGTCTAAATATGAGTTATCGATTGGTGTTAAGGTCAAGCAACCAGATGGATAACATCATTAGCCTAGGAAAAGCTCTATTTCCAATGCACGGAACAAGAAACCCAGTGGGCAATCATAAGGCACAGCAGTTTATTGTGTGTTCCACTGAACCGGCACCAGCCTAAATTTAAGAAATACAGAGTGATGGAAAGGTTGGATGTTGTTTTAAAGGATGAGATGTTGAAAGCAATAAATATCCCCCCCCCCAAAAAATCAAAAACAGCTTTTCCCATTTTTCTTTTGCTAGGGGAGTAGTTAATAGTAAACTGCAATTGCAGACATGCGACGGCTGCCATATGCTACTTTCCTGGTTGTCTCCAGCCTCATTGGTTTCTGACCAGGAGTAAGCATGTATTAAGTGACTTAAGAACAAATCTAGAACTGGTTTACATGCTTTTTCCAGGTTAATAAAAATACCATGGATTAGCATGACAGGCAGGCAACTAGCATTTTCAACAAAAAGAGAGGAACAATGATATGTATATCTATTCTAAAGAAAGGTTTTTGGCAAACCACAAATCTGAACATTTTTTGATTCTACATAAAATAGACCACATGTCAAGGCTGCAATACTCTGCTTATATCCAAAACTAATTCTCATGGTAACTCCATTTTATAGCAAGATGCTCTCAGTCTTCTGGCTTGAATGACGCCCAGCTTAGCTCAAACTGGAAGACTGGAGATACAGTAGGTTCTATTTGTTGTGACCCTTCCTGAGTTGGCATTACCATGACCCCAGTAGTTTAAAGCAGTGTTTCCTGACCCTGTTTAATATGGGGTAACCACCTGAAATACCTTCCAGGGAAGCCATGTTATAATTACTAAATCCACAACTCACAGGACATTACTGTGGTGAATAGTAGGAAGAATGCCTCCAATACTGATGGCCATTGAGAAGGCTGCCACGCTTACAGATAGGTTAAAAGATTGTTGGTGTCAGTTAAACTGACCTTGGAGTCACAAACTGCTCATTAATCAAGAAACCTGTAACAACCAAAGGAGAAACCCTGGTTAAAAAACACTGGTTTAGAGTATAATGATGTTATCACAACAACACACTCTGCATCCTTGAAGACTACCTACCACCAAAAAAGACCTACAAGCAGATCATGGTGGACTCCGTCCAGGGTTGGGTTTTAAGTGCATAGTACTGGAATCCTTAGTTCATTTGCCATGACAGACATTACCTGCCAGGAGGTTGTATGTTGTCTCCTTGTTTTTCCTTCCAGTACGTCACGCATGACCAAAAGATATAATAGCAAAAATAATTACTCCACCTAGACTCTTAATTGTATGCCCCTATGAAATCTCTGCAGACACCCATTCCAGAAGATTTTAATTGCAATGGTAAAATGATAGAAGAGTAAAGCATAACCCTCCCAACTGTCCCTGTCTGGTTTTTTTTTTAAGGAATCAAGTCCCTCTGTCTTCATTTCCACCTTTTGTCCTCATTTTTTCACCTGTCATTCTTTTTGGGTAAAAGTGGTATTTTGCACTAAAACTTCCTCCAGCCTCCAAACTATTTAATGTGTTATTTTGAAAAGTTAGTATAAAGGGAAATATAATTTTGAAAGAAAGCACTTGTTGGGTAAACACAGTGTTTCTCAACCTATTTAACAAGAGGGAACCCCCTGTAATAACTATCTAGTCTTCAAGGGTCCCCCTTTCTCTAAATATTATATCCAAAGCTCACATTACATTTGTGTGGTGGACCGTGGGAAGACCGTCTCTTACATTGCTGGCCATTTGGAAGAATGTCACCTTTACAGATGGCCAAAATGATCATTGGTATCTGTTAAACTGACATGAGAGTCAAAAATTGCTCAAGGAACCCCTAGCAATCTCTGGAGGAACCCAGGTTGAGAAACACTAGTTTACAGTATATTGATGTTGAGAGCAGCTCTGATGTTACCACAACACCACCATTGAAAAACACTTACCACCGAATAAAGACTGGAAAAAGAAGACCTGCAAGCAGATTTTCTTAAATAGGTAATTCATAGGTAATTTACCTACATACAAAAAAAGTCTGTCTTACTACAAAAGGTGGCAGGTAAATAGAAGCCGCTGGGAACTTCTACACAACTTTCATTTTCTAGACAGACAAGAAGGTTATCTGACTTGGAGATTCTTTCGCTGTCATACAGCCATCTCCTCCCTTCTACTACGTCTTGTGTCTCTGTTTGCCACACCTAATCCTCCCGTCACACAGCGGACTCTTTCCTCCTCTAGATAATGCACTATTTCTTTGTGAATTAATAACCTAATAATATTGGAAAGTACATGGATCAGCAAAGTGGCCATTTGACAAGCATATTGAAAATCATTTGCAAATCAAACCATTTATGTTAGCTTGCAATCCTGAATGACATTGTTCAGAGCTTAATTATCTGCATACAAATATGTTGCTATTTTAGTTGCAGGGCATCTGTGAATTCCTTTACATACAAACTGTACATGAAAGCAGAGTTATCCCTTTCAAATCATAAAACGTTTAAAGCAAACAGCAAATCTCATGCAGACTAAATGATAATGAGTTGTAAAATGTAAAAAGTCTGGGGTATTTTTTAGGTTTGCATGTTTTTTTTTCTAATAAAGTGTATGTAAACCTCGAAACCAAGCTTGCTCCCTTTTGGTGTGTTAAATGTACATTAAAAGCAATTAGTTTATTCTATTAAAAGAATTTCCTGTTGTTCTTGCAAGAAATCCAGTGTTTTTCTGTTTTCTTGAGCCCCCCTGTAGTCCTCTCACTATGTTATCAGAAATTGTGTTCAAAATAGAGAAAATCTCTGGTCTATGTTATGAATAAAAGAAATGGAAAGATGGTTTGCAATTCCAATAAACTTTCTCTCCTAGGGAGACAATGCTACTTTAAAGAGCCTAATTATAAAAAGGTAAACAGACTGTTTTCAACAGAAAAATTAAGTAAAATAAAGTAAAGAGATTTTTCAGATTGTCCCATTTATAAAAGTAGTGATTCCCACTTTTCATCCTGATTGCCATTTTTATCATTGACACCACTAAAAAGTAACTCATTTCAATGAAATGGAGCTTTTGATGATCACTTAAAGGAGAACTTTTATGGGAAAAAATCACTTTCCTTTACCATTGACAAGCCTTGATCTGTTCACAGACTGAGTCCTGAAAATGTAAAAAAAAAGTGCCAATCTCACTGTACATGCGTTTTATGTTACAGGAAAGAACTGATCATGCATGCTCAAATTTCAAGCATGTGCAGAAGCAGCCCACAGTCTCCTGGGATATGTGGTGCAAGTACCCCGGAAGCTGTGGGTTTTCCCTTAGTCTTTACAAACACATTTGTCCATTATATAAAAGGGGTAGCCACCCTTTTATATAAAGTTAACAATATGGTGACAGGTCCACTTTCGTAGGTATTAGGAAACCTCTATTGCCCATTTTTAGAGGATAATTCACCAGGGAATGAAACCTGTTCATTATAAAGCAGCTATTCCCAATTCTACAGTCCTTCCAGACGTTGGCAGGGCTTTTCCTGAGCTAGGGCTGATTGCCCGTCCATATTACGGTGTCTGTATCTGAGCCATCTGAACCATTGACATTTTTATCTGTCTGTAAAGGCGGTATTCTAACAACTAATGGAGCCCATTGACCACCAATGAAAATCATTAACTCAGAAAATCATTAACTGAATAAAGCAGGGGTTCCTCGACACCTGAATATTATTTAAGGGTTCCCTGGGTACTATATTATAGGGTTCCTGATATAAAGCAACAATCAGGATTTTAAAAATGGAGTTAAAAAAGTTAGGATTATTTTTCCGCTTTTCTTCCATTTTTTTTTTAATAGGCTTCTTATGGTGAGCATGATCACACTACAATATGAAAATGTGTTACTTTCAGGATTGTCAGGTGGAAAAAAAAAAGAGACAAAAAGGGAGAACTAATGCAATTACGGACTGATAGGCTGCAGCATTTTACATGATGTTTCTGGACTGTTAGAAATTGGTGTGTTGTATAACTGAAGGGAGGTGTATCCTGTGTGAAGGGAGCAGTTATTATATACAGTGCCACATAGTAGTTGTAGCAGTCATTACGTGATGTTAGTTCCTTACCTGTCAAGAAAAGAAAGTTCACAGCGGTAGTTGTCACCTCTTATGTAATATGAATGAAGAAAACTAGAAATCTGTATACCATTAAAATAAATTTTCTCCTCTCAGAGTGGAACAAACAGAGAGAAGCTTCAGATCAACCTGAACTCAACATTAGAGACACGCAGTGATAACGAGCAGATGAAAGATTTTCCATTATCTGCCCGTGTGCCGTATGACATACTGTGGGCTGATATGACTTTCCATAATGATGAACTAGAAATAAATTTTTTGGACAGAACTATCTTAGGAGAGTTATTAAACCCTAATTCTTACTAAAACCTCCATTGCAACGCTCTCCATTCTATTTTTTTTAAAGAACTGAGGAATATAGATCATATTGCAGTCATGGGACATCATAGATCCCCATTATTTTCTCTGTTCTCTGGCCTTAAAGTGGACCTGAAGTATGGAAATGTAATTTATAAAATACCTGCTTGTGACCTACCAGTTGCTCACATACCCATCCTAGCCCACCCCTAATAAAATAGTCTGCTCAAAACCGATGGCCTTTTCTTCAATCAGTGCCAACATATAATGGGAGCCACAACTGGTCCCCAGCTTGTTATCTGCCAGTATTCCAGGCTATGCCTAATAACATACAATACACCAACCAATAGTAATACCGCAGGTATAACAGCTAGGGAAGCCTGTGTCACATGACTGGTGGCGCAGACTTTACTACGAATCACAGTGGTGGAACAGGCTACAATCAGCCATGGCGGTTGCACGTCACCAGATAGGCAGAGCCTCAACACACACTAGGGGTAAGACTCACCAAAGACTCCCCATTTTTAAAACAAAAAAGTGGCCACGACCCAGTGCCTGGAAAAAGATTGCATACTTACCTTCTCAGAAGCTGGAAATTGATTAAAAAATGTTACGTGGAACTGGCTTAGTTTTTTTTTAATCTTTAATAGATCTTAATGACAGACTCCCAGTAAGGGCCCTTGAATCTGATGCTCCTAGTGACAGTTCCTCATTGATAGACTAGTCCTTATTGAGAAATAAAAATGCATAATGGAGACAAATGGATAATTACAACTATTTCTGTAATGTGAGATTTGATCTATTCAGCTTTCTAAACAACTGAGACTTTTCTCAGCGATCCAAAATTTAGCATGTTGTACCAATCAATCGTACATCAAGGGAGCATTCTGTGATCAAGAAAGATTTATTGCTACTGCATGCTTCTTGTGTAGATTACTCCATAGAGATCCATTTGTTCCATCTGCTTTGCAATCAACTGCTAATCCTAGTGATTAATTCCTGGTGGTTTGAGTAACATGGCTGATCTACTACAAATCTCCTGTGTAGGTGACTACGAGTAATTGTACAAGCTCTCGAGTACAAGAGATTAAACTCATTTGTCTTTTGCTGCCTTTCTCTAAATGCAATCAGGCTTTATCTATCATTAACTTCTGTAAGAACCGGCTGAGACTATGTCAGAAAGTACATTCAGAATCATTTACTATTGAGTGAAAAAATTAAATAGGCAACCCTTAGCCCCGGCTCATAACATCTAAGACTTTGTGTTTAGGCCAATGCACCCCTGCATAGCCAAAGCCACACCTGACCACCTATTGCAAAGCAACACATGATAAGTTGTAGTTTGATCCCAACTTTACTGTTTACAGTGCTGGCAAAAAGCTTTAAAGAATAGGCAGTAGGATGCACGAAGGGACCACTGTGCCAAAGGTTCTGCACCGCAGTGTCTATACCCCTTCCCCCTGTTTTGTCAGCACTATAATCAGCAATGTAATCAGCTGTTTAATCAGATTCTTCTTTTGTCTGTCAGTTACATTTTTATATCATATTTCCTGGCTAGTATACAATGCATTTGTGTAGGTTGTAATATTAAAATGTAATATTCTCTTTATGCCATCGCCATGTATAGCCATGTGGGGGATTCCATGCAAATAATGAATTATACGTAATAATAGTCAAATTCATTAATTTTGAATAGGATGTCAATGCATCTTGAAGTACAAAAAACAAAAATATCAATCTGCATAATTTTTTAAAGCATTGGTATGTTGCGGAGCATTATAACACAAACGCAAATGCTATGGACCAACATCTATAATGCATTACTGTGCATTGTGGTGTGTTGTAACGAATGTTGTGTGTTGTGGTGTTAATGAGCTGCACAGGAAATCTAGGCTGAGAGAGGGGTGACTAAGCCATGAAACCCCCTAAAATGGAACTAACTTTCTGCATTACAAAGTTCCAAGCACGCAGATTGCAGGAGCAACAGGCGATATCGTTTCTGTTCACCATTTTTTCCATTCTTTTTTAAAATACACTGAACATGCACAGCCCAGTTTAGAATGACAGAATTTTCTGGGTATCCATGCAAACCCTGGGGGTTCTGGGACTGAATGAAATGTCTGTCATCCCGGCTGGCCAGTCAAGATTGTTGAAGATCCAACACTTGAAAGAGGAGCGGAGGAAGATGACGGTGCCCAGAGCCAAGACAGGTGAGTGTAAATAAAAAAACTGTGATCAGGCAGATATGTGTATTTTATTGCAGAATGGACCTGCCCAGTTCCAATTTTCTATTTTTAACATTTAGTTCCACTTTAAAAGCCAGTACATAAAAATATTGGCCAATCAACTAGCCTTTTGGGAAATAGAAACCCAAAATGGTAACTTCCAACTTTCTCTTTTTCTTCTAAAGTTAAATTAGCATAAGCAAGAGACTTCACATCAGAAGGTTTATATCTGATTCACACCTAAACATCTGGGTGATACATTACATTAATTAGGTGTTTGATTAACCAGGGAATGAATTCATCCAAGGTTGAACTGAGATGTTACAGGAGAATGCTGCGACACAAGCCATCTGCATGTGACCTCAGAGTAAGAGAACTCATTATCTGTTGTCTATTAACTTGTTTAGGAAGAAAATGTTTTATCAAGTCCATCAAAAACCTTGGCAGCTGGTACGTTGACTGGCCCTGTCTTCTAAGGTGTGCTTTTCAACTACAGTATTACATAGCTTCCAACTTTCTTAGATGAAAAGGAGGATCACATTTTAGGACAAAGTATGTAGGCACCATATGTACATTAGTAACAATCTTGTAAATATTGAGGCTGTATGCCTTTTGCCAAGACACACAGTGGCACTATTCCAATTGACTAGTGGTTGTAGGGAGCAGCCATTGTGAATGATTCTCTCTGTTTCCTTAACAGCCCACTTGCAGCATTAATAATCCCATTAGTAATCAACTTGTAGCTAATGTACATATGGAGCTATAAACCTGGTGGCAGAGTTACCTTTTGAGGTTGTTGTTCACTTACACAGTTAGCAGCACTATTTACTGTGTATAATGAATAAAACAGGATTGTTAGATTCTAACAGAACCATTTCAAATGAGGGAATCCAAACAGCAACACTGCTCAATATGAAAAAATAATGGAAAAACTCAAGCTCAAATCCAAAGACTATGGGTCTGATTTATCAAAGCTCTCTAAGACTGGAGAAGATAGACTATCATTGGGGGAACCTGGGTGAGCCAGCAAACCTGCAATGCATGTGGTCCAGGATTAGAAACATGGTAGCCTATCTTATTCAGTCCTCGAGAACTTTGATAATGCAGGCCCTATTTGTGCAATGAACATATTGGAGTGGCCAAATAGGAATCATTTTGATGCAGGTGGCCGGTTACATCTTGAACGCGTATGGCAATATAGGTAAAGCAAGACTCCCTGTTTGTATTCAGACGTTGGACTGAAAATGTGTCAGAAGTATACAGTATTGTGTGGGAGGTCATCCAGGCTTTTTTGGACACAGGTTCAAATTTTCCTGGAGATGATAGTACAGCAAAGCGTTCTATGGTGAAATGGGCAACAGGGGAATTAAGTATCCCTACACTTTTGTGCAGTTTTGACATATTTCAAAAATTATTTAGGAGACATATTTGTAAATGTTTTCAGCCAATGTTCACCTAAATTGTACCAAATTTTTAACAGTTGTTCACATTGAATTAAATTTAAAAAATGTATGTATCATGCGTATAAGTCCATTCACACGTTTTCTAATTAAATCCAATGTGAAAAATGTTTAGTGAACATTAAAACATTTAAAGCAGTGTTTCCTACCCTTTTTAACACGGGGGGACTCTTAAAATAACTTTCAGGTCATCAGGGACCCCCTGCTATAATTACTATACCCACAGCTCACAGTACATTAGTGTGGTGGTCAGTGGGAAGAATGCCTCCTACAATGCTGGCCATTAGGAAGAATTTCACCCTTACAGATAACCATATAGATCATTGGTGTCAGTTAAACTGACTGAGAGGCACAAATTGCTCATGGAACCCCTGCAATCCCAGGGTATCCCAGGGTTCAACGGAACCCTAGTGAGAAACCCTACCTTATAGTAAGAGACAGAATGAACCAAACAGTGGATAGATCACTGTAATGTTCCTCCATGTTTCTAAAACTGCATTTACATTGGAAATTCATAAAATGTGTCTTTTTATGACCACAGCTACTGAAAAAATAAATTTGCATTTTACTACCAATCTATAATTTGCTTTAAAATTATTGTTGGGGACAGAAACATTCACTACATGAATTGGAAGATGAGCAGGCATGTTCACAGACATAAACACAGATGTTAGGTAGGAGAGGAAACAAAGCAAAATAGCTGCAAACAAGTGGAAACCCGGACAGAATTTTGTTGCTGCCACTTGCCAATAATAACAGAATATTTCAAACCACATTAACATTTTGCAATGATTAAAGAGTAACTCAAGCCTAAATCTGAATTTCTGTTTAGGAGAATCAGAAATGGGAAGAACACCACTTTGTTTTTTATTGGTGCCTGTGGAGCTTTAATTTTAATTCTATTAAGTGCATTGTTAACACAATGGGGAAGATGTGATGTAAATACACCCCAAAAAGACACGCAATAAACCCTTATTTTAGATGACTTAAAGTGAGTTGATAAAACATACATACTACATCGAAATATCAAAATTATGGGAGGACTGTAAAAATGTGTAGATCTTTATTCATGGTTCATAGATTTTTCTAACAAAATCCAATGTGAAAAATATGTAAAATTTGAGTCAAAGCTGGATAAATGTTAGGTGATAATTTTTATATAGGAACACCAAAGAAAGGTCATACAACAATAGGGTTTGTTTGAAATTGTTTTTATTGCTGACAAGTTGGGTAAAAGAATCATCCCTATGTTTGTCATGTCCTAAATAAACAATTTCCTGTTAACATTTAGCAGGAAAAGCCAACGCATTTCATGAGCAACAGCATCTCACTTTGTCAAGGGATTCGTGTACAGAGCCGGATTTCCCATAAGGCCACCTAGGCCGTGGCCTAGGGTGGTATGACCACTAGGAAGTGGTATTACAACCTGTCTACGTGGAGATGGAACCTGCTGCTACTGGCCACCAAGCTCTACAGTAACAGGATACACAAAAGTGAAAGTGATTATACCAATGTCCCATGCAATGTGGGAATCTGTGCAGGGTGACTTCTGTATTTACATCTGTATTCAC
>NC_092871.1:18481098-18494673 GCF_032062135.1 Pyxicephalus adspersus
TCTTTCTCTCTTCTCTCTATCACCTGTCCCTCTCTCATCTATTTCTTTATCCTGCCCTCTTCTCCCTCTCTCTTTCTCCCCTTTCCAATTTTCCTCCCTCCCTCCCCTTGTCCTCTCTCCACTCTTCTTCACTCTGCTTTTTCCCCCTCTCTCACCTTGAATGTCTCTTTCTCCTTCCTTCTCCCTCTCTCCCTCCACTCCCTGGCCCTGATTTATTAAAGCTCCCCATAGCTGGAAAGAATACACTTTCAGCAGTGAAGCTGGGTGATCCAGCAAACCTGGAATGGATCTGGTCCAGGAATCAAAACATTTGCTAGCAAATAACAAATGATTTTAAGAAATCCGTTCCAGGTTTTCTGGATCACCCAACTTCACTGGTTAAAGTGTATTCTCTCCAGCCTTGGAGAGCTTTAGTAAATCAGGGCCCCTCTCTCTTTCTCCCCTTTCCCCCTCTCTGACGCTCTCACTCCCATCATTCTCCCTATTTCTCTCTCACACCCTTGTATTTTTTCTTTCTTTCACCCTCCTCTCCCCCATCCTTCTCTTACCTGTCCCTCCCTCCTCCGTTGCCACTTTCCCTCCCTCCTCTATCTCGCTCACCCTCTTCCTCTCTTTCTGTTTTTCTTTCCAATCTTCATCTCTTTCCCCCACCCTGCTTTTCCCTAATCTCTCTCCCTGTCTCTCTTTTCGCATTTGTTCTTGTGAAAGAGCTTTCATGGTGTGTTTTGTTGGGTGGTGCACAAGCTAGCTGGCCTAGGGGAGCAAAAAGTACAAACCTAGCCTTTTACATATAAAACAACTGGGACCATATATTAAGATATCAACACATTGGTACATCTCTACACTCTATTGAAAACAAAATAAAAACCAATGACACTGTATAGGTGCTCAGATAAACAAAAATGTAACATTAGGTGCTAGAAATAATATGTCTAATTATATTAGTGATAATGCATTAGGTTGGCTGTAATAATTAAAACGTTGGCAATCATTGTAATCAAAATATATTAGTTCAGTGAGGTGTTTACTATACAAAGAAGAAGAAATGTAGATTTAAATTGGTCTTCTATGTTACCTGTATGTAGTCACAATTAAAGGATAAAATCTAGACCAAGCTAATTTGTTTTTTCATTGCAACACTGGTAATATTTCATTACATACAGAGATGTTCTCATCTATGGGGTTGGAGGCAAACATGCCTGGATTTGGTTCTCTACAGGCTTGGGAGCATTTATTAGAGTTTGCTAAACCTGTTCATGGCAATCCCATTCAGCAAACCCTGGTAAAGGCCCTAATAGGAGCCCACTGCTATAGTGAATAGAAGAAGAATGTTTTTTGTTGTACCAAACATGTTGTCTTTTCCTTGCAAACAATTAAAACAAATTATTCTGGACCTAATATGCACTTCTGTAAACCTCTCTATATGGTTTTCCAAAAACAATCTAGACCAGCCATTCTCCACCAGGGTTCCGTGAAACACAGCGGTTCCTCCAGGGATTTTCCAGGGGTTCCCTGAGCTGTTTCTGATGTGTTTGCAAAGTTCCAGATCTACTGACACTTAAGGTGCGTACACACTTCCAATTTTTATCGTTTTAATCGAACGACGAACGATCGATTGGGCAAAAAATCGTTCGTAAAAAAGTAACCAATGACGCCGACGAACGAGGAAAGTCGCTGGAAACGAATCGTTGAACATCGTTCGTGTGTACGGTCGTTCGTTGATCGTCCATGGTCTGAGCATGCGTAATGAACGAACGTTCGTTCACTTTCCTGTCGTGCACATAGTTCCTCTATCGCTCAAACGATCGTATCTATTGTGTGTACAATATCTACGAACGATCGTGTCGTTAACTCTATGTGCAGGATCGGTGCTATACGATCGTTCATATATATCGTGCATGAACGTTCGTCGTTCGTTTTCCAACGATAATAATTGGAAGTGTGTATGTAGCTTTACAGGGCCACAGCTATGATACAAATAAGCTTTCGGGGGGGGGGGGGGGGCGTTTTAACACTCACCATCATTGTAGGGGCATTTTCCACTGTCTTTATTTTAGAAGGGGTTCCCTGACACCTGATCATTTATTATGGGCTCCTCTGGGACTAAAGTGTTGAGAAAGGCTGATCAAGACCATCCGTATGATCCTGAACTCTGATACCACATCCATCCGGATTATATACAATAAATCGTCTCTCCTCAACACTGACCCATTATTCGTTTTTCTGTGTCCCCAGCGGGAGTAGAACGTCCTGTCCTGTTCCATTGCCTTTCCCCAGCCTTTGTCAGAAACAGGTTTTTCTGCCATAGTAGTATAGGGACAGGGTCACCTTAGGTATTATATTTGAAACAAACTTTACCATATGAGAACATCTTAAATGTAGAATATTTAGAGGAAATAGCTCACATCTTTTCAAAGTCATAAAATATGTGATTTAGTTTAATGACTATAAAGGAATGGATTAACATAAAAGATTACGAGGCCAGTTTAATTAAATGCAATATTTTAGAACAAAGTTGCAAAAAAGAGCAGCAGTGAGTGCAAAAATTGTTATCCTGATCCATTTTGTGGACAGTTCACTAATCCCCAATTGGTGCAATGGAGTTTACTGTGTGTTCTGTAATAATTAAAGAGAACAAAAATGATTAGTTATTTTTGGGACAAACTACTACACTGGTACTTACAGTGGTTCATTTGTGTTGGTTCATATTTAAGCAGCAGAACTAGTGTGACCATATACATGTGCATTGTGCTGTGCACCAGTGGTAAGACAGCGATTAAACTAAATGGGATACCTACCGCACAGTGCACTAATATCATCTACTATCCATTTGCTTACTTTCACACCACAAAGCTTAGTGCATCCATAAGGTACAATGCACAACGTGTTGAGGTGGGAAGGTAATTTAGTGTATTTAATTTGATTTAGGTGGATTCTACTTTAAAAGCAGACACACGTTAAGTCAACAGAGCCCAGGATCAAGATGGCTTAAGATCGGCATCCTGGAAGAAAGAGAAAAGGCGGCACAGAGACAGGTGAGTCAAAAAAATTTGTTATCAGACAGGTATTTTACAATTGTATCTACTCTTCCCACCAACACAACAGCCATTACAATAACCGCCCTCAAGGACCCCAAACCACCACAGCCCCATAAAAGGGAGGATGGGAATTTCGCATGGCTGGGACCTTCTTGACTGCACCAACTGTCCTCTCCCCATTCCTCTTTAAAAACCTCATACCCTCAGCCCTCTCTCTACCTCCAAGCAATCCCCCTCTACTCCTCTTCTTTTAAAGTGGAACTAAACCCCGCCAACTTACTCGTCCATGTTCCTTCTATTCCACTTTAAACTTCTTACCCTAACCCCTTCCAGCCTGCCAAACATTGTGCCCAGTCATGTCTGCCTTTCCCCTACACTCATTTCTTTTCCCCCCAGGTCCAGGCTGTACTTAAATGATGGCCGTGTCCTCCCCGAGCCGATATTTAAACCTGGGAAGTAATTGCTGACCCTGGTTGATGTCTCAGCAGAAAAAAAAATTAGATGAAGGCCTTGAGGTTGATTTACTATGCATTTCACTTAACAATGTGAATTATCATTCTGCAAGAGATATTTCAATTAGCAAAGTAATTGAGGTGAAGCTATGCTGACTTCAAGCATCTAGTAGTGATCAAGGTGATAACTCATGTAGAAAATCGACCCTATTGTCCAACTGGTACGTGCTGTGCTCTCTGGGAGAGGAAGTATTATGTTTGTATATAGAAATGTGACCTGTAAAAAGTATGGAAATGTTGCTGTATAACCAATTTATTACATGTCATAAACCAAGATATGATATCTGGCAGAAGTAAGAAGATTCTTCCAGTCATCTGACGTCACTGTCTTCCCTGTCTAACTATGGAAAGTGAAAGTTGTATCAAAGTTCCCATTGGATTCTTCCCGCTGTGCTGTCCCTT
Organism: Pyxicephalus adspersus; assembly: GCF_032062135.1. Taxonomy (NCBI): domain Eukaryota; kingdom Metazoa; phylum Chordata; class Amphibia; order Anura; family Pyxicephalidae; genus Pyxicephalus; species Pyxicephalus adspersus. The sequence continues at coordinate 18,485,051 of NC_092871.1, forward strand.
GTATTCGGAACGAAACACAAATAATCTGAACATCATGAAAATAAAGAGCTTCTTTATAGATGTTCCATATAAAAGAAGCAATATGGAGAAACTTCCATTCAAACGGAGACCAACTCACAAGACTGAACGAAAGAAACAGGTAAGTGATCCTCTACACCATATGATATGTTTCTGTGTTGCTTTGAAGTATTTTCATCTGACCAATTTCAATGACCAAATACATTATCTATTTATAAAGCACGTCATCTGACATTTAATGAAGCATTCCTTGGTTTTTCAGTAAATATCAGGTTCACTGCTTTATAAATAGACCCAATTGATTGTATGATTTAGGATAGGCATTAATTGTGTGTTAATCCTGATCGACACACAAATTGATCCTTTACAATTGACAACAAGGATTTCATGTATCATCCACTTGTTCAACAATTGGTCTGTATTACTATGGTTTAGTATTACTGTTAACTAGGGGACAAAAAGCCTTACCTGATCAATTTTCAGTTGATATTCTACTCAAATATTGATTGGAAATGATGGGAAAGCACTTTTGAGTTTTGTTTTGATCAATCAAAAATATGTCATAGTGTATGGCCATCATTCCTGTAAAGGCTGCTCTAAAACAGGAACAACGCCCAATGAACAAAAAATCCAAAGTCTAAATAATTAAAATGCTCACATGTATTCAGTAATGCAGTGCAATTGTCTTACTCAATACAGTACTAAATTGTAATATTTAAAACCTACAACGAAACTATAAATGATTGCCCCTTGCGTTGCACACTGACTATTTTTTAGAGTTGTCATGTGACCACAAGTACATTTAGTTGAATATATTCAATGATCAAATTACTGAAGACATAGTTTAGTATTTCTCAACCTTTTTTATCATGAGGGAACCCTTGAAATTTTTTCAGGGAATCCCTGCTATAATTACTATATCCACAGCTCATGGTAGGTTAATGTGGTGGCTAGTAGGAAGAACTCCTTCCTACATTGCTGACTAGTCTTGGTGTTGGAATTCAGGTTCTTTATTTTGGACCCGAACATGGCTGTTCGACTTCGAATAGACCTGACCTGAAAAACACGGGATTCGACAATGCATATTCGCGTGTAAAAAAATGTGTTAAAAAAAAAAATTAATGTTAAACTAATTTATTGAATGTGGGTGTGTGTGTGTAACTTTTATTTTTTTACAGGTTATCCCACAATGACAGGTTGATTTCCAAGGCTGCACAGCCTTGGGAATCCTCCTGTCAGTGTGGAATCCCCAGGCACCAAAGGTTGAATGGGGACACGTTTCCCCATTCAATACTTCTAGTGCTCTGTGATTGGCTGAGGAAAGGTAAACCCTGACGATAGCTCAAGCGTCATCAGGATTTTCTTTTCCCCAGCCAATCACAGAGCACTAGAGGTGAATGAATGTGAGAATAATTAACCTCTAGTGCTGGGGATTTTCTCAATGAATGCGGCCGCGGTCGCATTCATTGAGAAGAGTGTGCGATCCTCGGCACTAGAGGTTAAAACCTCCAGTGCTCTCTGAATGGCTGAGGAAAGCTTTCCTTAGCCAATCAGGGAGCACTATCCCTATTCCTGGATAGAGTTTCCCAAATCCAGGAACTCAGGACTATCTGTGTTCTTGGATAGAGAAACTCTATCAAAGAACACATACAACTAGTAAAGGGCTGCAAGAGCAATCAGGGGAGGGGAGCTGACAGCTCTGCTCCCGATTGCTTTTGCAGTTCTTCACAGTCCCTAAAAATAACCGGAATTCTCCCACCCTTGACTTTAATGGTGTTCAAATTCGGCATTCGATCACCCAAACAGTATCTCCCTATTCGATCGAATAGCACAAATTGCTCATTGCTCAAGGAACGCCTAGAAGCTGAAGGAACCCTGGTTGAGAAACACTGACTGATCCAGCTATCTTTTAGATGCATTGGGGCTAATTTACTAAAGGCTGTTCACTTACCAAGATGATCTTGAAATGGACCCAGGCCAGCGAATGTGGAGAAATTTCCCTTTGCTAAGAATGCTCAGTCACATACAAGGAAATGTAGGATGGCTAATTCAGCACTAAGCTGCAAGTGTATAAAAAACTTTGCTATGTGAAAAACCTATATTCCTTTATTAAATCAACCCTATTACCTTTTATGGCCTGAATTTAATGAAGTATTGAATAAGATTGTCAGTAATGCTTCATTGAGAATTTGATCTCAACAAGTTTCTGAAAAAAAAAAAAAATTAACAAACAGTATAAAGGAGCCCCTTTAGAATCACAAACCAATTAATTGGCTTTTTCTTGAGGTAAACTGAAAATGGATGTGGGGAATGCAGCCTGATTCTAGAGGAGCCCACTGTGTGACTCCATCGGTCATTTTCCTTGACTTTTATAAAGTATTTGTGCCACAGTAAGGAAAGCCGAATGTGTGCTCAATGAATGACTGGCATGATGACCAGTGACAAAAGGCCATTAATGAGACCCCCTCTTCAATCATTCATTTCATACTAAATTATTATGGGAAAAGGAATATATGTGCTGTGATAATTTTATGCACATGCTTTAAAAAGTAAAAAGTTTCTTGTGTGGACATTGATAGCCCCAAGTCTACTGCAGTCCAGTTGGTTATATGACATACCTTTGGATAGTATGACACTATATAAGGAAATTAGGGTGTTCCATTTCTAACACTAAGCTTTAACATTTTTTACAAAATTGCAAAAAAGATCCTATGCATGAGCACTAGTTTATATTGTATTTACAGGAGTTTTCTAGACAAGCAGAAAACACAGAACTCAACCCAACACTACCAATATGGATATCAAATTGCTGGTCTTGACCATTCTCATTGCGGTGGTTAGCGGACGACCACACATGAAGCGATGTCCATTGTCCCGCTACTTATATGTGTCTCCTACTGATATGGAAATCCTCAGACAGTTACAACATAGTCATGTAAGTACTGAGATTAGCGGGTTAAGGAGATCAATTTAAACTACTACATAATATCAATCAATTTGGGTCATTCACCATATTGTTTTGACATTTAGCCTAATGCAGTAAGGCTGGGCAAATGCAGACATCACTGCAATCAGAGTAGATATATTGGCCTGGGAATGCATTTATTGTTTACTGGACTTATATTTACTGAATTTTAATTATTATTTCCAGTCAATGGCTAATTTATTTGGTTGCTGTAATTGTCAGACTAGTATTGGTAATAGCAAAGTAAACCCTAGTCCAGGTTCCTTACCCAACCACACTCATATAGTCAATTTATTAAAGCTCTCCAAAGCTGGAGAGGATACACTTTCATCAATGAAGCTATAGAGCATCCTTTCTCAACCTTTTTAACATAGGGGAGCCCCTGAAATAACTTCTTTTAAGGTCTTCATGGAATCCTTCTATACTTACTATATCCACCACTTAGAGTACATTAGTGTGGTGATCAGTGGGAAGAATGCCTCCTATGTTACTGGATAGTGAAAAAATATCATCCCCACAGATAGCCAAAAAGATCATTGGTGTCTGTTAATTCTACAAATTGTTCATTCCTCAAGGAACCCTCAGCAACCTCTGAAGGAACCTAAGTACTTTTGCTTGACCACTAAGTGAATGGGGCACCCACAAAGTGGTGCTGCACAGGGACCCCATGGTGACTTTGTCCATCAGCATCTCTTGAGTTTAACTAAAGTCATTACAGCTGAAAGATGGTATCATGGAATTATATAACTCTGTTTTTCAAGTTTTTTCAGGACTTCAAATGGTCATTTTTTGAATGTGGTTCTGCCCTCTGTGTAATGAAACCTGCACCACATATATATTCAGCTATACCTATAGTTCATATACAGCATAAATCAGCAGAATTATAATAAAATGTCATGTCTTTTACAGGAAAATGCCATATCCATTAATGCAATGAGCTGTTACAGAAGAATGCTGAGACACAGGCCTTCTGCTTGTGACCTCACGGTGAGAACTTGTTAATAATGATATATACCATCATCTTGCTGCATGTTCTTTCAGGATTTTCTTTAATAATCCAGTGCAAAGTGCAATATATGAAACTCTAATTGCAATATGTTACCTAAATTGAATGGAAAGCTAAAAGCAAAGGGAATTACCTCAATAATACTTTGATCTCTATCCCAATAGACTAAGCTTTTACAATATCCATTTACCCAAGCATGTCAAGTCAAAAATTGTATTTTACAGTTTTATTCCATTGCTCCTTCAGGTTAGTCTGTGTCTAAATATGTGGTTTCAGAATAGTGCAAACCCTGACAATGAGGTCCTTTTAACGCCTAAATAATTTGAAATAATGGAAGGCTAACATGGTACAAAGCTTTCTAAAACTGCTAAGAGAGACTGGGAACAGAAAGAGGTGATGTCTGCAATAAAATACTCTTACCTGCCCGGATCACAATTTTTTTAAAATACACTCACCTGTCCCCACTTTATTGCGGGTGCCGACATCTTTTTTCTCCTTCCCTTCCTGGTTTCAATTTCCAGCCATCTTTATTGGCTGGAGCATGATAAGGCGTGAGTTCATTAAGTCAAGAGAAACCAGGATGTGCTGAGTGTCCTGGCTTTTTACAATGAGCTGTGCATGTGCCGGTAAATATGTTTTATTACAGTAGGGATATTGGCTGTCTCTCTCAGCAAATAAATTCCTGCTTGATCATGAACTTTGAAAGCTCCACTTTAATTTTGCCTTTCTCATAGACCTAATGCTTTTTTACTAGAGGTACCCCAAAAAATTCCAACTGGAATTCTGTACTATACCTATAGTATACCAGATATAGTGGGCTCATCAAATCCATCCGGATGGTGACAATTGTTATCATTTAGTGGCCTAATTGGCTGTGAATGACAGGTATAGTGCACAGTCCTTTGTCCAGTCTCAGATTGCTCAAACTCCAAGTTACAATCCATAGTTGGAATAGTTCTGTTACGAGTTGTCATATTAAAAGCAATATAGAAGAATTCTTCCAGTGGAACATTTGTTCTTAATCATGCTTATCCCTAATGGTCACAGATAGAGACAGAAATTTTAGGGCTGGTTTACTGCAGGATATTAGGCTTTTCAAATTCCAAGGTTAATTATCCCTGTGAAATGGATAATGGTTAAGCTTAGTTAATTGTGGTGATAGCTCACTTTGCAACAAATACTCAATCACGAGCAAGGAAATCTTAAAAAACAGGATTTGTCTTTGCACATGATTAGATGGCGGAAGGCAGCAGAGTCTTATCTCTATTTTCTTTTATTTACTGAGCTAAGTTAAATATTCAAGGGAATAATTAAAATTTCTTATTGTAAAGCCTATATTCATTTAGTAAATCTACCCAACGGGGAGAGAGAAGAAGTGGTGGTAAAGTTAATAAATAAGAGGGGAAAGAGACACAGAGAAAAAAATAAATGGAGGGAGAGGAAAGGGGTAACAAGATATTGGGGGGGAATAGGAAACAGAAAACAAGAAGAGGGCAGAGAGATAGAAAACTGAACAGAGAAAGGGCCATGTCATGCAGGCGACTCTGCAGCTAGCAATTCATCGAGTTACGCAGAACAACATTCCATTAACCACTGTGCAGCCACTCCCTTGCTAGCCCCAAATGCTGCAGAATTGTGATTGCATAGAACCTAGGAGAAAATCCCTTAGAGATTCTGATGCTGGTGACAGATCACCACAATCAAGATCAATTGTCTAACATGGCCCCTTATACAGGATAGGAAAAAGAGCAATAGAGCAGGTATAGAGGATATACATAGGGAGGGAATGAGAGTGGGAGACAAAGAGAGAGGAAGGTAGAGAAGGGTGAGCACAGTAGATTTTGTTCCTTGCTTGCTTTACACACATAGCTGAAAGAACAAGAATCAATATTCAATTGACTTTCACCCCATTCAGACTTACACAGCAAAGCAACACAAAGAGCAACATTTATCTGCAAACTGCAGTAACACACATCAGCCAAATATATTTCACCCTCCATCATATTAGAATAGTCATAACAAATGCAAATGATGACTAATTGCTAGCTTTGGGTTACTGAAGTTTATTACTTTTAAATATATAAACATATTTATTGACTAAAGCAAAATTTCATCTGTTCCAATTACTCCGAGCCATTACACATTCACAAAACATAGCAGGAAAAATCCCTCACACTTTATTCTTTTGTTTTGGCGTCTTTGCAGCAGAGTGATGGCCTGATGCTGATGTTAGAACAAGTGTCTCTAGCTGTTGATGTGCTGAGTGACATGCCTTCCTATGGAGTCTCTGACCCCGCTACACAGGCACTTATGATTTTCCTTAAAATGAAAGATGATCTGATGACATGTGTAAGTTAATTCCCTTCTATTAATGTTTTTAACTTAGTGGGATAACCACCCAGTAGAAGGATACATGTGATTTACCAACATTGCTGTACCGGTATATATTTCCTTTATAGAGAGAATCTATGGAATATAATGGACCTGCTTCCCCACAGCTGAAACGCTGGCTTAACCATCTTCAACGTTTTCAGGAACGGGTAAGTGCCTCACACAGGTCACTTAATCCTCAGAAGGTTTTTTAGGGTTCATTGTCCGTATGGCTATTCTAGATCAAAAACATATTAGGTATTGAAGTGAGGGTCAAGGTGGAAACTTAGGAGCCTGTAACCTTGTAAACCTTTATATCTGAATTCTAGTGGCAGCCCACTCCTTGGAATGGTTTATGGCCATTGTGTTAACCCAAGTAAGGCACCTCAGATCCCCGAAGGTAATCACTAAAACTAACAGCGCCCTTGTTCTGCTTTATGGAGAGTGGGTGACAAGCAAGTGGCAACCCACTGTGCTCATCTCTCTTGACTTGTATTGCGGTTGTTCCTGACCCGTCATTAAGGATTTGTCCTGACGAATCCATAAATGATGTCAGGTCACCCCTGTACACATGTTAGATTCTCATTTGACCATTCATCTCAGGTCATAATAATCTGATGTCAACATAGCCTTACTGAGTTGAACCAACATTTTGGTACCCCAAGTAAAGCTACGTACACACTTCCAATTATTATCGTTGGAAAACGAACGACGAACGATCCTGCACGATATCTACGAACCATCGTATAGCACCGATCCAGCACATAGAGATAACGACACGATCGTTCGTAGATATTGTACACACAATAGATACGATCGTTTGAGCGATAGAGGAACTATGTGCACGACAGGAAAGTGAACGAACGTTCGTTCATTACGCATGCTCAGACCATGGACGATCAACGAACGATCGTACACACGAACGATGTTCAACGATCGTCGTCCAATCCGATCCGTCGGTCCGGTCGTTCGTTTCCAACGACTTTCCTCGTTCGTCGGCGTCGTTGGTTACTTTTTTTACGAACTATTTTTGCCCAACCGATCGTTCGTCGTTCGTTCGTTTTGAACGATAAAAATTGGAAGTGTGTACGCACCTTAAGATACCCACAGTGCTCATCTCCCTAGATTTGTATTTAGTTGTTGTTCCTGACTGGTCATTCATGGATCTGTCCATGATAAGTTGGGTGACCCCTGTACAAATGTCAGATTTGTGCCCAAGATGGGCATGACTGTTCATCTCAGGTGATAATCATCTGACGTGTGTACATAGCTTTACAGTGTATGACTAGTAGTTGCCTATATGATGATATTGGCAAGGGGACAACCACAAAACCCTAGAAAAGAGACTTAATGTGAGCTGTCATCTATATCGAAACAAGAAACCCTTTAGGACCAAACAATGAGGTAGGTAATTATCTCTGTTATATGACAAACTAAACTAAACAAGCTTTAAGTTCCTAAAATATAGGAATATTTAGCTGACCTTAGTAAAGTTACATACTTGGCCCACGAAAGACTGAACAAAAATCAGAAGCCCCGGTCTTGTGAGCCAGTATTAGCAGAAAACCTTCATTTTCTCATTTTTACTGCAGTATATCTTTTATGCATATTGCACATTGTTCTTTGGCTTGTGATTAAAACTTTCACTGCATAAATAAAGACAAAAGCAGAGGAAAACATACAGGGCCAAGAAGGGAGGAGGTAAAGCTTTTAATACATTATGTGTGGAATTTTTTATTTAGTTGAGATCTAAGCAAATATGAAATGCTGATGAGGAAAAAGAATAATCACTGGAATAAAAAGCTAAATGTGTTCACAAGTAGGAGGCTTAAGCATATTGTAAAAAGTTTTTTTTTTTCCTTTTAAGTAACGCATACACTTAAAATTCAGAAATAAGACTTCTGTTACATGATGCTTTTTTTTAAATATGAACAGTGCTTGTGGATGTTTTTTTAAATAGACTGGTGTACAAAGTCATTTCTTACCAATAATTGTATTTTTAATACAGGTATCTCTAGATTGTATTCAGGATGCTGTGTTACTAAACCTCATAACACTGAGAGTGGAAGATGTAATGTGCTGGGCTAATAGCCACCAAAATTGACATGAACAGAGCCAAGAAAAAATGAAATGGTTACTACATTCAAAATATGCTAAATTATTACTGCAACTGATCACATCACAAATCTGAATAATCAGCGGAAAGATGTATCCTGCTGTCTCCCTGCATGTCTACTAATAAGCAATGAAGAACTTACTATAACAACCATCATACATAAATGTGTTTGCAATGTATGTTACCAAAATGGAAATTTTCTACCCACAACTGGGAAATGTCCTCAGCCATACAGCTTAAAAGAAGATTTACTGGTGACTGTTATGTACAAATGCACATTAAAAAAAAAAAAAAAACATAGCCTCCCACTAGTAAAAGAAAAAAAAAAGATAAAAAGATAGAAAAAAGTAAATTCATGTAGCCCTACAAAATGTTTCTTCGTCAATGTCAAGATGAATATATTCACCTATCTCAAAAAAACATGTCTGGATGTCACCAGCCAATGAACTGAATCTACTCAAGATGCCAATTCATAGCCAGCAAAAGCCTCTTACAACTCATCCCAGCCAGTGATGAACGTTTCTACTCATTGAAATGAATAAGAAATTTTTTTATGGTATTCAAAGATCAGCATGTCTACTTACTCAAGAAGAGGCAGTTCTATCAGTCATTTGTTTCCATGTCAACCAATGCAGCCGTAAAGCCTATTCTATATCCTTAGCGTAGTAATATGTTGACTTGAGTGCTCATCAAGGGGATTCTCCATCAGCTATTCATCATTTTAAAGAGAAGTGTTCTTTATTACTTGCTATCTGCTATTTTTAATGACCTTGATCACTTTTAACACCAAAGCGGAGTTCTTCTCATTATTTAACAATTGACATATCTTACTCATTCAGTTAAAGAAGAGTGTCAACCTCTAGATTCTTCCAGCTGATGGCAGGCAATATGTCTTGCCAGCTAGTATTAGTCAAGCCAATTATTCAGACAAACCAAGCAGTTCTTTACCAGTTCCTAATGGACAACCAGAAGCTAAAAATAATCCATGAGGGGCATCCAGCAGCCAAATATAGTTCATGATGGGCAAGCAGCAGCCAAAGATAGTCCACGATTGCCAACCAGCAGCCAAAGATAGTCCACAATGGCCAACCAGCAGCCAAAGATAGTCCACAATGGCCAACCAGCAGCCAAAGATAGTCCACAATGGC